>NC_056564.1:26682454-26811695 GCF_013358625.1 Macadamia integrifolia
CATTTTCATTTCCTTCGTTTGATGATGAAGTATCTGCTTCAACTGATTGAATCATAATTTCTTTACCCTTGGATTTTAAGATAGTAGTTGAAGGAGATGGTGTAGTTTCTTCTTGTAAATTCATCTTCTGTATCTCTTCCAACTCAGTCTTCAATATCTCGAATTTCTCTTCAAGGATAGTGCACTCTTCTGCCTTGGATGATAGATTGACACTCAGCTCATCATTGATCTTAGCCATATCTTCAACTGTAATATTTAATTGACTAATCTGGTTCTCCTTTTCAACAAGCTGAATCTCTAGATCTTTCATTTTCTTCCTCTCTTCCTTGAGATCAGTTAAAGCAGAATGCAAATTTGCTATTAAGTCATATTGAGCTTCTTGTTCTTCCTCTTCCTCAGACTCTTCTCCTAACCCTCTAATAGAATTGATGATTTCGTTTACCTTGCTCATAAACTGATCAATGGTCTCTCCCTCAGACATTTTCAGACTTTCGAATAAGTTCCTATGGTGTTGTAGCTTCGCCTCTTTGATTTTATCATCTCCCTCATGAACACTCTTTAACTTATCCCATATGTCCTTTGATGTTGTGCAACCGATCACTTTTGCAAACTCATTGTTCACTAGGGAGCCTAGACTAATTCGACCCATCAAAGAAAGGAATCTTTCCATGCATACGATTATCGTCATTGGATGTCATCTATATCTTCTCAGTATTCAGACCCGAAACTGTTAAGCTTCCTCCTTAGGGAACCTGGCTCTGATACCACTTGATGTTCCCAGGTTGACACAAAGAGTGGGGGGTGAATCAGTGGTTTCAAAAATTTCCTTAATTGCAACCCAACAATAACTTCCAATTTTCAAGTTCTAGATTGGCCGGGGCAATCCCGTAATTACCAATCACGCAAACAACGACACGTCCACCTCACACCACAATGTGGCTGAGTCTACCAGACAGTGTCCCACCACTCTGCACAACACGCACTTCAAATATATGTAGAAAAATAAATGTGAGACAATAACACCAGATATACGTGGTTCAGCTAAAGTGCCTACTCCACGGAGGAATACCCATATAGGGTTTCGTATTTCCCCAATACTCAACTTTTTAACCGCTACAACGGTCTAGGAACTTATCCTTGCTTCAATCTGAGATGCAACTCAGACAAGGGCAACAACCCCACACCCTAGACAAGCCCCAACTTGCTAGGTTCACAATTTTAAATCAATAAAATAAAATCCCAACCCAATACACCATTGATCTAGAGTTTCTCAATAATAAACACTCTAGAATATAAAAATAAGGATTTCAGATACGGGTTACCTCAGCCTGTGTAAACCCCGTTGATGATTGCTTGCTTGACATATAGAAGAACATGCTCAAACCATCAACATCTCAACCTTTTGGATCTCTCTCTCAAGGTTGCTTCTCCTCCTCTCTCTCTTTCTCTTTCTCGGTTTTGCTTCTTGTAGAGAAAAATTACCCAATTCTAAAACCAAAAAAAATCCTTTTATATTGTTTGTAAACTTGAGCAGCACCCATTCACACAGAGGATCAGTCCTATTCGGATCCAACTATTGTTTTTCAATTAGAACTCTAAGAATAACTGTCCATGCTTTGAGAAAACGACGTCCCTTTTATTTGGCATTAAAATATTCTTCAACCTCCAATGGGATCATAGCAACTCAGCAAACAACTCCTTCTCTACTTCAACTTCTTGACTTTTACCAAAGCTCGAACTGATATGATCCATGTGCGCAAGGGAGAAATTGATTTGAAAAACCGAACATCTATCCTTGTATATATTCTGTTACGTGTACAAGACAAAGTCCCACCTGTAATCAAATTTTGACATTATCTTCTCTTTTTCTCTAGGATTTCATATAAGACTTGGACTGTAGTGCATGTTGAAATCATCACCATGTAATGGCTACATTCATCTAATTAAATTGTCTACCGGTTCCACTTTGAAATTGGACTTTAGTGCATGTTGACATCATCACCATGTAATGGCTACATTCATCTAATTAAATTGAGCTCTACCGGTTCCACTTTGAAATTAAACCAATCGAACCATATCAACTCTCTTTAATTAACCGTTGAACCGTTGAACCAATAGTTAAAATAGTTGCCAACCGGGTTCCACTTTGAAATTAAACCAATCGAACCACATCAACTCTCTTCAATTAACCATTGAACCATTGAACCGTTGAACCAATAGTTAAAAAAATAGTTGCCAACAATGACAATCTTCAATCCAATCAATCTTCAATCCAATTTCCAATTTCCCAACAGGAACCATTGAAGTTCTTTTCCTTTTTCTACAGTGCTTAAAACGGTTCAGGAACTAATACCATCTCGTTCTATTAATAAACGAGACTTGGATCCAGATTTGGTCCCATTAACTAAACAGGATGATTCTGAAATTGACACCTTAGATACTGATACCAATATAGATCTGTCCCAGTTGACACCCTTAGGTCTAATTAGTTAAATATCAAGTTGCATAGCTTACTTCAATCAAACTACATTGCTTGTATATAGACAAGCATCCTATGCATTCATTACCGTCCACTCTCCCATACTAGTAGAAAAAGTGAAACATTATTATTATTATTATTATTATATTGTGGGTAATGAAGAAGTGGCAAATTATGATTCAGCTGGAAACTTCACATGTAGGCAGACGAGAGACATGCGTGAGTGAAGCTCTATGGTTAGAAATAAGAGGTTTTAGTCCCACATCCATCCATCAAGTAGTGTGTAGTTGTGCTTATGATCTTGGAAAGGGCTTATCCACATTAAAACTCGACCTTTTGGGTTAGACACCATCAAATGACACTAAAAGCATTGAATTGGGATTAATGCTACATCGGTTTCGTAGTGTACGACTGATTAGATCTGCCACGTGGCAAATTGTTAGGAGTGTTTAACTAAGTGGAATGTTTGCCTTTCATATAATGATTATGATATATTCAATTAAAAAGCGCCAAAAACCACTGGTAACTATGTAATCTATAGTCCAAGGTCCATTCAAAGCCCATTTCTGGAAGGCCCAATTGGAATTCGTGAATTCAAAATTGACATTATAGGTTGAAATTAATACCACTAATATTATCTTCACCCACGTTACCTGTTTACCTAGATATTACATTTTTTTTTTTTACTTTTACCCTAAGCACGAACCTCTTCCTCAACCCATATGGCAAGGAACTAGAATCAACAGCTCTTCCATCCCAAGGCCCATTTGAAAACATCTGCCTAAGGCCGAATTAGAATTTTGAAATTTAAAGAAGGGAAGAAGGACGATTCCTACGCCTAGACATAGGCCCTTGTGAAATAATTATTCTACCCTCTATAAAAGATGAAAGTTTCACCCTTGTTGATACTTGCACAGCACTCACATTAGCTCCAATGCTAGTGCAGCAACCACTCTCTTGGGCAAAAAAACTCTCCTCCTTTGAAGAAATCATGGGTTGTTGTTGAAGGACTATTAACATCTCTCTCTCTCTCTCTCTCTGATACGTACAGGGAAGGCAGTGAGATAAAATAGGGGAAGATAAAATTGAATAAATAAAAAGGAGATAATTAAAAAATAATAAAGGCAAATAAATAGAATAACCTGGCCTTATCGACGAAGCTATGACGTCCCGGCGATTTGGAGGTGCCATGCCTTTTCTCTTATGGAGAAAATATAGGAATTTCAAATCATAATTTTCTTTTATTTTCTCATTCATTCTCTCTCTATAAATAGATTTTACAACTTCTCCAACATGCCCAGGTATCCCACAACTAAGAAGTTACAATAACGGATAATAACTACTAATCTCTTATACCAATACACTAGTAAAGGATAATTCTTAAATAACTTATTCATAATCATTATTTTTCAATAAAACTAATCTCACCCAAAGTTGTGCACATAACAATCCATTCCCCTTAAGTTTAGTTTTGCCCTCAAGATCATTCTTTTGGAAATTGAACCGTAGTAGCATTTGGATCCTCCCATGTTGCTCAGTCAGTAGTCTTTGTTTGACGTAATTGAGGAAGCCATGACCTCGTAAGCTATGACCTCGTTTCTTAGAGAGAGAAATTGTAGGAAATCCACCGGTGGAACACCATGTCTGAGCTCTGATACCAAACTGGTACGCATGAAGGAGAATTCCTCCTTTGTCGTGACGTACCTATCTTGGATAAGCCAGGGAATTAAAATAAGAAATCAAGAGATAAGTTGGACGTATTGAGGCGCCCTCCTCGGAACAACAAGGTTGTTATCGGGTTTAAAGATACCTCCCGATACTGTAGGACTTCTATTTAAATAACAATTAACAATTACTCAAAAACAGTTTTGAGTAACGCACAACACTTGCGATAACTACACACACTACCTAATATCACATTACCCACATAACCCATGTAACCCATACTTCCATAGCTACATGTAACTTACATAACCACATGCAACCATACATAACTCACACCACTACACACGTCATCTACTATAACTCAACCACTCCCTACCCTTATCATGTTCATAACACACACACTCTCTCTCTCTCTCTCTCTCTCTCTCTCTCTTCATACTTCTTTAAATTATTTAGATCAGACTTATTCTAGAAGTAATAGCCACTGGCCAAATCCACCCCGACCCCTTAATTGCAACATTGATCCATCCCAATTCCCAACCACGGTTTCAAGAATCGAGGCAATAGTCCGTGCACAAACCCGGCCCCTTTCAATAGCCTCAATGATACTCCACACTAACCCACCATATAGGGCCAAATGGGGGTCACTGATGTGCAACATGGCCCAGTGCGAAGGTCTCCCGCTGCAAAGAACCATCAACAAAGAGGTTAATTTACTATTTCATCGGGGTGGGCCAATCATTTCTCCCCTTCCCCAAAGTGTCTCGTAAGGGCCACACTCCCACACTCCCACACTCCCACAAAAAAACATTTTCCCCTTATTGAAATACATTGTTCATCTTCACATATGCTATGAATGATCTTTAATCATTGATGTGTTCCAATATAAAGGCTTAGCAAAAAAATTTCTAGACATTCACCCTAGAAAGTCATCTCTCTATGTAATCAATTAATGTTAATGGAATGCTATCTTTGCCGTGTTTATGCCAATTGCATAGTTGGACAGCTAGGGCACCACTTGGAGTCTTGGACGCCTCAATGCCATACCTCGTATATATGCCTTACCATGTACTCCAACACTAAAGTTTTTATTTTTATACATTTTAACCATTAAATTAATAGGTCTTGCATGTTTGCGCAACGGTTGGTTGTTGGCTTGTGAAAACCAGTATCTGATCGCTGGGCTTAGTGGGGAGGAGTCAGATCCTCCGGTGAAGTGTGGCGACCACACCACATGAACGGTATAAGATGGGGTGATATACAAATTTATAGAGATTTACAAAAAATAAATAAAAATTTATAGGGATTAACTGAATCCTACCACACCACATGAACGGTGTGAGATCAGGTGATGTACAAATTTATAGGGATTTACCAAAAATAAATAAGAATCTCACTTTTTTTTATTTTTGGATAGAGAAATGTGTAACGTTCACTTTAATGCAAAAAAGAAAAAAAAAAAACTATAAAAGCTATAGTTTGTTAACTCATCTACTCGATCGAAGATGGGTTGAGCAATGAGGTCAGGAGGAGTAAGTCAAGCTAAAGCTCTAAGGATGGCTGTTTCTATTTCTGCAATGGGAGATGGTTCTTTGCACCACTTACGTGGTTGATAACTCCCAAGGTTGAGGTCTTTATCCGGAGCTTTCTGACTGGACCAAAGGTAAGACTTTCCACCCTGGGATAGCTTGTAGTTAATTCTCATACTTCCAATGCTTTCGGTTTAGTTGTAAGGAAAATTAATTAATTTAAAATTAAAATAAAAAATCCTAATTATTAAATTTTATTATATTTAACTAACAAATTTTTTTTTGGATTTAAGAAAGCAGATATTTTACCCTTTTTTCCATTAAAAAAAAAAGATGAAAATTATCATATTTAATAAGAGTTTAAGATATTTATGCCATCATAATTACAGAATATTACATATATTTTTAAAATTGGTTTCACTTCTTTTTCCTTCCTTTTTTACTTGCAACCAAACGGAAGATCAAGTGAGAGACTACATTTGTGGTTAATCTAGGTGATTATTCAAAGAAAATAATAGCTTGGAAAGCCTTTCTTTTATTTTAATTTGTATAATTCCATGTAAAATGATTTGAAAATAAAAATTTGGGAAAATTTTGTTCATATAATCATATTAGTGCATGCAAGCGGTGTGTATATCCCTCTCACACAGTCTCTCTTCCAACTATGGTTTCTAGAATCAGACCCGAATCGACAGTCATCAATCCCAATTCCAGACTCTCTGAATTTTGATCCAATTAGGCTCAAAATTGTATTTATCGATTTGATCCCTGATTTTGCTTTCAGATACACTGCCTCCAACTCACCACCAACTCATTCCCTCTCCTCGATCTCCCCATGCCCGTACTTGAATCGTTTCCTGAGTCTTGCCCCCCTGATGTGGCATGCGAATCCCCTACCCTAAAAAAAAGTGTTGTAAAATCTGATTTTCCATTGCCCTTACCTCCCATGAAAAAATAATAGGAGAAAAAAATGCTATCCAATCGTGTGCTCCAAACATAGGGTTGTCAAAATGACCACCCCGCCTCACTATAAGAAAAGAAGACAATTAAAGACCCCTTTAGAACTAAAGTTTGATAACCATATAAGGGTGATAAACTTCACATAAGGATTCTCACTATTAGGCCAACAATTTTTTGTCCAAATTAGCTAGGGATAAAATTTTCCTTTAGGGCATCACTTGAAAGTGCCTTTACTTAGCCATATTTTAGTTCATATTTACAGCAACAATAACAACAACAACTTAGTCTTTTTCTCGACTAAATGAATCGACTACATGACCCGCCAAAATATAAGATAAAAGAAAAAAAGAAAAAACAAAGGGAAGAGACAAAGAAAAAAAAAAAATAGAATAACATAACGCCTCTAAGAAATCTCACCTAAACGCGGTCTGCAATATGAATCTAGACCTAGACCTAGGGTAGCCCACCAAATAGTTCTATTTAATGTCATATTAGGATCTAAACCTAGACCCAACCTGTCACACCAGTTCATGTTTATTTTTTGGATTAATTCCACCCTTAGGCCAGTAACACTACAGTTGAAATTTTTTGGACAGTATTCAACTACGACAATCCAGACTATCGCGTGGCTGTAGTGGACGAGGCTGGGTACACTAAATGCCTAGCAGACCCATATGCGAAGATATATGATTCGGGGCATGATCAGATTCAAGTTGGGCCTGAAGACAACTTCTACATCGCTGCTGTCTCAGAAAACTGCAATAAGGGAATGAAACTTCTAGTTTATGGAGAGACATCATGAACATGAACATCTACTTCAAAACAACTACTTTTTACTTTAGAATAATTTCTAATAAAGGGTTAATTATGTGGTCATATACTCATGCCTGTAATATATTTACCCTTTGAAAAGGAATAAAAGTAAAGAAGGGAATGCAAATTTTAGTTTTGGTGATGTTCCCATCACCAAACTCCACATCCACTCCATATATATAAACAACTTTTACATCGTTGTTGTCCTAGAAAACTGCAAGAAGCGAATGCAAATTTTAGTTTATGGAGATACATCTTGAACATCTACTTAAAAAACTGCTTTTAGGTAGACTAATTTTTAATAAAAAGGTTAATTATTTGGTGGTGTACGATTCTGTATGACGCAAACCTGCACAACACAGATCAGAAACTGACCAAGAGGGAGCTCCACGAGGAGGCTCTAATGCCAAAATCAAGTCATGATTTCACCATTCTTATGTGAGGTATTTAGCTAATTGAGAGTCTTACCTATGAGTCTATCTAAGGGTCCCTTATATAGGCAGTCTGAGCCCTCCTCATTGGTCAAGTGTCTGTTCCACGTTGACATGGCTTGGCGTCTGATTGGAGAGCTTGCCTTTCTTCGTGGCTGAGCTGGCTCGGGGTGGTAACAACTAGCTCAACCAAGGTGAGGTTCCATAACGATCAATTCAACCACGGTAAAGTTTTGTAACGATTAACTCAACTATAGTGGGTCTGAGGGTTAAATAACCGTCTGACCCTGGTCAGCCACATTGGTTAAGGCCAGAAACGTTATGGGTATGGGGGTCCCACACGAGGTGTACCTCTCATGTGTGAATAGGTTGCATGGTCAAGAACCATTGGTGTTGGTCACTGAGGTCAGCTCGTACTCATACCACTGAAGTCAAGATGCGAATTTCCGACCATTCATTGGTTGGCAGATATATGGTATATCATGTGGTCATGGATGCCTGGAATACAAAAAAGAATTAAGAGTCACTGAGGTTTCAGCGATTTATGTGCAATTGTATGTGTTAATTGTGATTGATAAACAACAAAACCGTGTCGATTAACTCGATCCAGCAGATTTGCAACTTCGAATACAAATATATATATTTTTTTGATAGATAAGATGTATGTATTATTGAAGAAGAGGAAGAAATATATATAGGAGAAAAGGCAACCCCCACAGCGCTCTTTAGATACACCTCCAAACATGCTTAAACTCCTGAGAAACTGAACCTCCCATGGGCCTTTAATCTCTTCATTTAAAATGTCAATGGACAATATTGAGTCCAATCGAATTGAAACATCCAAGATGTTGCTGTATTTTAACATTCGGATACAAATATTAGAAACAACATTGAATTCAAGGGATTGAAAGAGTTTGAGAATGTGGAAAAACTAATGTTTTCAATCCAACAAATGAATGAACAAGAAGAACTCCACCAGCGAGCAGGCTACTAACTAATGGATCGAAAGCCCAAATCAATCCAGTTTTCATAAGCCACAGGCTGAAGTGCTGTATTTATTTTGAGTAAGGGGAGTCATCCATACGTATATGGTGGAATAAGCTGTTTGCAATCACAAACCTCTATCCAACCGTTCTAAAACTATTTGTATTGTCCTAGGATTTTCTTAAATGAACGGAATCACCTTGCTTGTAGGGCCTTTGCTTTTCCTCCCTTCCCCGAATATTTAGTGTTTTGTAATCAAAGAATCTATGGTAGATTTATAAGCATTCAATTTGTCGAAGAAAAATGTTGAAGGGATGAGTGGATGACATTATTGAAATGTTACTAGTAGATTTACAACTATATGTTTAAAGTCAGCTCAACTCAACTCAATTTAGATTTATCCCAATTAATGACTTTTGACACTTTGGATGAGACTCTTGGACAATGGAAAGATGGGCATTCCAATCAATTGTCAACTCACCCCCCTCTTCCACAATTAGGTGTCAAATCCAATAGTAGGTAAAACTGGCCGAAACCCTTGCTTTTGCCAGCATGATACTAAGCACGGACTGGCAACCAGGTGTTGTAAGCCTAAATGACCAAAGCATCGGTTGCTTCCACTTGTGACCTTCGACCAACAGACAAGGAACCCCCCCTCTTCTTCTCTTCATGTATGTGGGCTGTCTACTTCGTATCGAATAGACGAACAGAAACAAGCTGAAGAAGATGGCGAGAGAGAGAGTTGATACTCAACTCACTTCCCCTCTTCCAAGGATAGAAATTAGGTTAAAAAAATTTATTCCTAATTTTGCATTAAATATAATATTTTATAAGGTGACATTTTGTGACTTCATCGTATGTCTAGTGACATGTGACATGTGACATGAAATCTAATTTAATTTGTTGGGAAAGGGATAGTCATGCCACAATTGTAGCCGTAGGTATAGAGGTGTAAATCGATTGATTCCGATTGGACCTAACTGAAATATAAAAAGATATAAATAGTTAGTCCCAATCAAGTGTTCATTGGGTTACAACCAAGGAATGCCCGAATAATAATTAGTTTAAGCCCAGCATTTACCATGGAGCCTGTCCTTATTCTTTGGGTTTGGACACATTTCAACTACAATTAGGATATATTGGTTAGAGACACCGTGAGTGAACATGACATTATTAGGACATTAGGTATATCAGAGTTGTCCATGGTGTTCTCCAAGGATAAGTAGGAAGAACCACATTCTATTAAAAGAAGATGTTTAGCCAGCAATCCACTCCCCTTATTTGTTGATTTTGTGAGGACACACACTTTAATTAACTGTCTTGCCACCCAAAAATTACTCATTCTCTCTCTTCAGCCACCTATAATGAAAATGATAAATGGAGCTAAAAGTTGCAGAACTCTTTAGTCTCATTCAAAGATGGCCGGAATCATAGTTGCAGCCACCCTCTGCATTGCCGTGCTCTGCTTTCTCGTCCAATTCGGGGTCGTCCGATCTCACGGAAACATACCACAAATTTACCACGTTGGGGATGCCAAAGGTTGGGACCTGTATCCCCAAGTAATGGATTGGCCTCGCAACAAGCATTTCAAGGCAGGAGATACTTTAGGTAATTAATTAGTGGGTGAGCATATCGTGCAATGGTTAAGTTGCAGTATTCCAACATATTGGTCAAAGGGTAGAAATCAAGGATTTAGGGGATGGTGTCATTATCGGTATTGGTCTCTGTGGATACTGATTCAGATCGGTCTGGATCGGTATCGAATCTATTTACCCTTGATTTTTATAGAGTACTATTTTTTTCCTATTTTACCCCTGAAATGATCCGAATAACTGATCCAGATCGGTGATCGATCTCAGCCGATAACAATCCAATACGGTCGATCCTAGGCCGATACTTGAAACCATGGTAGAAACACAGAAACAACCTCTCGTAAGGCTGTGTACACTTGCCCCACCTAAACCTTGCAGTAACGGGCATGGTTTCAAGTATCCATCTTGTATTGGCTGTATCGTATCTATATCGGATGAGACTGATCCCCTGATCCGTATTGGTGTTTTGTATCATTTCATGGGTAAAATGGTAAAAAAAATAGTACTTTTTAGAAGAAAAAAAAAAACAGGGGTAAAATAGACAAATACCCACCGGTATCGGTAGATGCCAAAATCCTTGGTAACGGGAGTTGCTCTTTTTTTATATTATTGTTTGGTTTTCCTTCTTAATCTTTACACACATTAATGTTAATTGTGATTGAATTTGATTGTTTGATCTTGGGTAGTGTTCAAGTACAGTAATCCAGTGTACGGAGTGGCAAAGGTGGATGCACTAGAGTTTAAACGGTGCCAGAAGAACAGAGGTACCGAGGAATACAACTCTGGGAACGATCGATTTACTCTCCAGAAAGGCTTCAATTACTTCATATCCATCTTTCCCGATTATTGTGGATACGGAATGAGAATCCAAGTTTATGCACAGTGATTTCTCCTAAGAACAACTTTGTTGTTCCTCATTTATAAAAGGAACAATGCAAGTACTCATCTTCTGTAATTCTTTATTTCTTTTATTATAATAATTCTATTTTTTATATTTTATTTTATTTCTATTTCTATTTTACTGAAAATAAAGGCCAAGCTGCTCAACATGGATATCCTTCCATGACCCATGTATTAAGATCCCATCACATGAGGTTGATATATCCCAACACATTGGTTAGGAAAGGGATTTGAGCTGTTGGGTTCCTGTTAAGGGCTTCTGTAAAACTCATCCTGAAAATTATCAGTATCATGCTACTCACAGCTAATGCGAGAGTATTATTCTGCCTTCCGCATAGAAATCGAATAGATTCCTCCAAGATTTTAAAATTTGGCATCGATCCAATCCAATTTTTAGAACCATGGTTACCTCACCTTATAAAGTTGTATGAGGTTTGTATCACCATGATCCTACACAAGTGAGATCATAACTCAAAGTCACCTCACCTTACATGTCATTAAGAAAATTTTGAAACGAAATTCCATGATATTAAAGAAAGAAAAAAGAAGAAAAAGAGAAAAATTCCATGTCCTATACCAATCCCCACAATTTAGAAAAAAAAAAAGAAAAAAAAAAAAAAACAAAATAAAAAAAAAGCACGAAATCGAATTATATAATATTATTAACAGTCGGGCTTCTCAGCCAAACGAGCACCACCACAACCACCGGCACCACCGCCGTTGACGGCATTGTCGCCACAGCTGGGCAACTTCCTCTTGGGCTTGGCTTCGTGCAACATTGAAACAACGTCCCTCATGGAAGGCCGGTCGGCAGGATTCCGACTAGTGCACAGCAATGCAACTCTTAGTAAGAGCATCATCTCCTCCCTCACCGACGCACACGACGCGCCTGCATTCTTGTCAAGTATGTCAGCCACACAATCTTTACTCTTTATCTTAGATCTCACCCAATCCACAATGTTATTCCCATCTCCAAACTCCGCATCCACCGATCTCTTCCCACTCAATATCTCCATTAACACCACCCCGAAGCTGTATATATCACTTTTCTCGTCCACCTGCAACGTATACGCATACTCTGCAATAAAGTTAAAAAAAGAAGGTTAAACGTAAATCACGAGCACAATAGCAAAGAATCCACGAAGACGAACAGTAAAAAATTCACGGCGCCCAAAAGTCCAAACGGCCGAAAGGAAAGAAGAATCTGAATCTTCTGCAAACCTCTAATGCTAAAATGCGCCGTTTAATGGCGCAATATAGTACGGTTGTACGTACTTACCAGGCGCAATGTAGCCATAAGAACCGGCAATGACCGACATGGACTCGTCGATCTGGAACAACTTGGCGACACCGAAATCAGCGACTCTGGCTTCCATCTCAGCATCTAACAAGATATTACTAGGTTTCAAATCACGGTGCACGATAACAGGGTCACAGTCGTGGTGAAGGTAACAGATACCCTGGGCTACGCCCATTGCTATCTTGTACCGGGTGAGCCAATCCGCCACCAGATTCTCTCCCTTGTTCTTTCCATGCAACAAGTCGTCCAAGCTTCCATTAGGCATGTACTCGTACAACAGCAGCGTGTTCTCGTTGTTGCTGCAGTACCCTAACAATCTCACAATATTTCGGTGTCTCACATTCCCTAACACATCAACCTCTGCCAACACGCCACGTCGTCTCCGTACAGTCTCCTTATGCTTACTCCATAGCTTCTTAACCGCTATGATCTCGCCACCTGGCATTTCCGCCATGTATACAGTACCAGCGGACCCCATCCCGATGATCTTATCACTCATCGATAAGCATTCTAACACATCATCCGCCGTGAAATTCAATCTCTGGAACGCGGTCAACTTCCATGGTCCCGTCCGTTGATCATCACCGGATCGACGGTTATAATTCGCGCGGAAGCATCGACTACCTGCGATCAGGATAAAGAGGCCTACCCCAAACGCTGCAGCCACGATCCACACGATCGCTCCGGCGGTCTTCTTCGGTTGCCGCCGGGATTTTGAATCATCGGTGGTGATCTCAGACGCGCAAGGCTTCTCGACGATACCACCACAGAGACCTTCGTTGCCGGAATACGATGATGGGTGAAAGATTGTGCCGGAAGAGGGGATCGGTCCTGTAAGCTGGTTGTTGGAGACGTTGAAGCTCTCTAAAGTAGTACAGTTGCCGAAGTTGGACGGAATCGAACCAGTGAGGAAGTTGTGAGAGAGATCTACGTCTGTTATATAAGGCAGCGATGAGAGCTCCCAAGGAATGATTCCGGTGAGAGAGTTGTGTTTAAGACTCAAGTAGAGAAGCTTCCCACAATCGCCAATGTCCCATGGAATACTTCCATTAAGTTCATTACCCTCCATTTCAAGCTTATACAAGCTTCTGCAACCGATGAAATCGGGAATTTTTCCTTTAAGTTTGCAAAAACTAGCAGAGAAGATCTGTAAGTTGGGTCCACTCCATATGTTAGCAGGCAACGAGGTTCCCAGTGGGTTTCCAGAAATGTTTACGAGCTCCAACCTTGCAGAATCGCCGAGATCTCTAGGGATTTCACCGGTGAAATTGTTCATACTGAGATCCATGAAAGTCAGGTTAGGTAATAGACCGAAACCGGGAGGGATCGCGCCTGTGATTCTGTTATCTTGGATTCGAAGCCTCGATAAAGAAGTGCAATTTGTGAGTACTGGAGGGATTTCTGAATCGAACCTGTTGGAGAAGAGGATGAGTCGTGCTAGTTGGTTTCCGAGGCAGAGACTCGATGGAATCGGACCCCTCAGAGAGTTCGAAGACACGTCTAGCCTCTGTAACTTTGCATTGGACCCTAGCTTATGTGGGAGACTCCCACTCAGAGAATTGTTCCAAAGAAGCAACTCCTCAAGGTTGGGGAAGTCGCCGATTCCGTCGGGGATTTCACCAGTTAAGTTATTGTCCATTAAGCTCAAGATTGTCAGCTCCTTTAATGAAGAAAACCCTTCTGGAATCCTTCCTGATAGACGATTATCCGATAAATCAAGAACTTTCAGAGCTACCAAATTGGAAAAACTCACCGGAATTTCACCCGTAAACTTGTTCTTGAAGAGAAACAGAGACTCGAGAAGTGTTAAATTCCCGAGTTCGGATGGTAGATGACCAGATAGACTCGCATTCGCAATGTCGAGGTATGTGAGATTCAATAACAGAGCGAATTCCTTCGGAACCCCACCAGAGTACTCGTTGTAACCGATCTCCATGTGTTCGAGCTGTTTCAAGAAGCCCAACTCTGGTGGAATCGGTCCCTGTAGTAGATTTCCAGCTAAATGTAGAAACTTCAACTTCGGCAAACCACCATAGCTAGCTGGAATACTACCTTGGAAGAAGCTCCCACCGAGGTTGAGCTCTTCCAGAACCCGAAGCCCAACAATTTCTTGTGGCAACGAACCATTAAAACTGTTGCTGAAAGCGTTAAACACAGTTAAATACCTGAGCTTGGAGATCCCTGGAGGGAAAATGGTACTAAAGTTGTTGCGACTGATGTCGAGAGTCCTGAGGTTAGATAATTCAAAAATGGTGGTCGGGAAAGCTCCATCAAAGGCATTCCTGCTAAGGTTTAGGCTGTTCAACCCAGTTAAAAATCTGATTTCAGGTGGGATCAATCCGGAGAGGTTTCTGTGAGAGAGATCAAGAGAAGTAACTTGTGAGGTATTTTGGTCACAAACAACGCCAGACCAGGAACAGTAGACAGGGTTAGATAATCCAGTATTCGTAGAGATGGTGTCTGGATTCCAGTCATTGAGAGTGGAAAGAGGGTCTTTGAAAGAAGCTTTAAGGGATAGAAGAGAGACTAGTTGAAGAGGGAGAGTTGCAGAGAGGACCAAAGTGGCTTCAAAAGAGAAGAAGAAAAATACAGAGAAAGAAGAATTGGGTTTCATGGTTTTTGGGGTGTGGATGTGAGAATTGAATGTAGTTTACAGAGGTGGATTTAAGAGAGGGGGGATTTCGATGGAGAGATACACTTTTTGAGAGTGCTGGGTGCAGGGGGTGTTTCATGATGATTGCTTCAGCCTTCAGTGGGTTTGTGTTGTCTTTGGAGAGGGAAAATGAAAAGAGAAAAATATTGCCCTCTCTCTCTCTCTCTCTCTCTCTAATCTCTTCCCTGTAGATGTCTATTACTACTCATTTCCTACTTCCCCTTTCTCTATCTTTTCCTTTTCTTTGTTTGCTGATGTTCTCTTTTTAATCATTCCTTGATTCCTTTATATTTGGATTAGCAGAAAATGATAAAATTTGTGTATTTCACTGGATCCGAGAAAGGTATTTTCTTCAATCTTCTATCAATTTCCTCCCTGAAATTAATTTGGTTTTTCTTCTTATTCTCTCATTCCTGGTCACTTAATAGAAGTATAGAACAGATATGATCGTTAGCAGAACTGTTTCATGGACAAGGACTACCTAACCGAGTAGACGTTTCAGTGTCATTTTGATTCCTGGTTCAAGAGAAGGAACTGGGGATGGAATCGGTTCACCTCCTAAATCAGTTGAACCACAGGTTTTAAGAATCAAGAATCGGATAATCAGCTTATATTTGGAATCCCGGATCAGTATTGCCATGACCGATGCAATCGATTCTACTCTGTTTTTGACCGATTTTAGCTGATGCGGAACGATTTGACTTATTCGAATTGGATTCGGCACTGACTGATTTGATTTTCAATTTTTTTTTTTTTAACATTATGAAACTCTTAAGAATTGGAATGGATTTTTTGAGCTCTTTTTATTCAATAAATATAGAATCTTGTTACCAGAGATAAGTTTCATTGTTATTATTTAATTTTATTTAAAGTTATTTTATAAAAAAACTTGGCAACGAACCTTAGCCTCAAGGAAGAGTGTGGTTTTGAATTTGACTCTTATTACTACTTGGGTCACTCTCATGGGAGTGTTTAATCTTCACTCCTTAGAATGAAAGTCGAATGGTTATCATTCAATCCCTATATAATCCAGTCCATACGATTGTAGGATAAATAGGAATACCTGCAGTTAGCAAATAAAAAAGTTATTTTTTTCAACTAAAACAAGGGAGCAATGGTAAAATGAAGATCAAATATGGCAAAAGGGATTCAAAAAATAACACATGGAGTCGACAGAAATCAGGATTATAAGCTATTGATTCTAATTCGGATCAAGCAATTTAGAGATCTGATTCCTATTCCTCAAACCATGTGTTGATTTGTGAGATGGCACTTTCAAAATATATAATGCATAAGACTCATCAATTGGGTAACCCTAAATCTGACCATGGTTTTAGGGATTGGTATTGGGTTCACAAAATTTCCTGAATCGAATTGGTATTAGTGGAGGGTGATCTTGATTTGTCATCGATCCAATACCAATGGACCGATATCGAAAAGCATATTTAAAAAAAAAAAAATTGTAAAAGAAATTGAAGGTAAATCCAGTTTGGTGTCGACCGATATCAAACTACTAAAACCCAACAAGGGTGGTCAGGATCATGACTGAATAAAAAATTGATACGATTGAAATTGGCCGATTCCTATTCGTACAGGTCCTAATTACCTGCCCCTGAATCGGGCGGATTCCAAGCTATTGTCTTCATCTTCTCAGTTGGATCGGACCGATTCAGATATCATATGAACCGGAATCGGAATCGGAATCGGAATCGGAATCTGACAGGCCCTAGCATGGGGATTAAAGTTTAAGATTTCAATAAGCATTCAATCCTCATTCAAATAAAAAAAAAGGGCAAAAACAATAATCATAAACTCAAGATGCTGCTGGCGCGAGTCTTTGAAATATGTTAAAATGTCTACAATACCCTCATAATGTATTTAACCATTAGAAAATGGTATGAGACGTTTATAGGGATAAAATTGGCATAATAATAGTGAAGTAGCTTTTCCAAAATCTAGTTGCTTTATGTCAGTTTGACTTCAGTAGGCTTTTTTGTATGATGAGCATTAATTTGCTTTGAATGATGATTCTAATTGTTAAAAGAAAATTTAAAAAACATGATTATAATTGTTAAAGTGTCTATTAGATAAGAAGATAGAGGTGGGCAGGCGGTAGCCAGCCATAGCCAAGCCCCATCTCCTGACAAAATCTAATTCCTTCTTTTAACCTTTTTTTTTTAGTGTAGCTTTCTAAAGCTTTTGAAATTTGAATAATGACAACAAACAAGTCCTTTTTCTTTTCTTAAATTCTACTTGAACTAACAAAAGAATGCTTAGATTGTACAATTTTTAACTACAACTAATTTATACCTACATCCATTAATCTTGTCATTAATAAGTAACCTCCATTGGTTACATGCACAACAACTTATCTCTTTCACCAACTTACTGTATTTTGAGAAAGCATACTCACATTTTTGAATAACATACCAAGTTACCAACTGCCTGGTTAGAGTTAAATCCCACCAGCAATTTTTTATTTTATTTTTTCTGAATGATCTGAATTCCTTTGTAGTTTACGTGAAGTAATATCATATATGATAAAGACATAGAGAAGAAAAAAGGAAAGGTAGGGTATCTATACACCTATACACCGTATGTAATGGTATTTTTCATGTTAAGATACATGACAGGGGTGCCGTGTGATGCATATACAAGGGGCTTATATGGTCTTCGAGGATAGTGTCAGGAGGAGACGAGAATGGTTTGATGTGAATATACTTTAAGAGCGGATTTTCACATAAACCATTCAAAAGCTAGTTAATCATTTGGATTATCCTTGGTTTGTTCTTTTCTTTCTTTTTAATCAAGTTTTGTGTTCACACAGTTTAGTTTTTAAGTTTTTAAAGAACCATTTAGGAGTTTGAGTGAAAAATATGCTTTTGGGAAAATGTTCTTTGAGTTACAAAGGTAGGGTACACTAGCACCTCAGTGTTTAAGTTGTTTAACTCTCTCCTCCTCACATGAAATTACCTCTCAACCTTTCTATGTATGATATCAATTTGTCATACCACATTGGTGCACACTCCCATATCACTTGCTAAGAGAAACCTCTCCTAATCTTTATTTATCAATCGGGGGGGAAAAAAAAAAAAGATTCATTTTATCGGGAACTAATTAAATTAGGAGAATGGTCATTGCTTTCACTTTAGTTTAATTTATCTACTTGTAGAAGATAATGGCTTATTCAATTAGTTGGTGCCTTGTCAGTAGAGTACAAACTTTAAGGAGGTCATGGGTTTAACTCTATTGTCTTTTCTCTTTGTACCATAAGTCTTCTTCTAAGTCTCCTTCTGACTCCCCCTCCCCCTCAACTAGTTGTAGTTAAAATCCTATTGGGCGATAGGATAGACCTAAAGGAACTATTTTTAAAATTTATACTTCATTCTCTTCTAGCCAAATGGACCCCATCTTTCCCTATATATATATATATATATATATATATATATATATATATATATATATATATATATATATATATATATATATATATATGGCAGGCATATAAACATCATGGGACCTCCCTTCTTGATAACCTCACCTAAAAGTGTAAAAAAATAGTAAAGTTACTAATACAGTGAGATTTCCTCTAGTTCACAACCATTTGATTTTCTTTCAAGTAGATCATGGCCTGTTCATGAGTCAACTGCGGGGTCCTGATCCACTGTAAATGTTACTTATGGTTATTTCATGATTAGTGTTTTGTTTTCAAGCACTAAACCTTCTCATAAAGATCCAAAATTGAAATTTTAGTTTTGTTAAAAAAGAAAAGAAGTATCACTTTCCTGCTTAATTAGAATTTAAACTAGTATATTCCTTACTTTCCTATCAAAAAGCCAAAATTTACCATTCATTCAGGGACAAGAAAGTTCTTTCTGAACGGGTCACCTAGAGGAGAATGGTTTCCTAGCTCTTTGTACAATATCAAGAGGACGTGACTCATCCATCCAATCCCCTGATTGAAAATTCTTACGTGAGAAGATCTAATAAAAATCAGGTAGCAAATACCGACATACATGTAAATATATACTTATTTACAATTATAAGAAAAGATATTTAATTGAATTAGGTTTTAAATAAATTTTTATACTTGGCTAATCAAAATTGTCACCTCATTGTTTTACGTGCCACAATGATGATGGACCTTTTTGATAAACTTGTTGAAGTGGATCATTTATATAAGGGTGTTTAGTGTTTTTCACTGTTTTCAGTGAAATTTGAATGATTCTCATTCAATCCCGATATGACCCGATTCATGCTGTTGTAAGGTCAATATAGGCCCATGGGTTTTTAAAGATCCGAGTATAATAATGGTAATATCAGTGCTAAAAGGATAAACTTGCATGATTGCCTCCATAATGATTTCAGGCCCGGCAAACCCATGCCATATAGGCCATAAGCCACAACAATTAGATTTCTAGACACCAAACTGAGATCATTAAATCAAAACCATGGCGTGAGGCGTCTAGGAAATCCACATATAGTTGACAATATTAACTAAGGACCTCAATGAGCAGGATGACCTTGATGGGTTGATGGCTATCATAGGAAATCAAGAAATAGATGGTGTTTTAAGAAGAGGGGGGGGGGGGGGGAATGCATTTGAGATTTTAACTCAGAGCACTGTATCCATACTTTGATTTATTGCAAGTACTCGAAGGCTGAAGCCATGGTTTAAGGAATCAAAATTGGAATCAGATTGATGGAATCGTTCGATTCGATGCAGAACAAAACAAGAAAGAAGATACATTAGCCGAAATATCAGATTTAGGCTTAGTACTCTTAGCTATCACAACTAACCTATGAGCTGGATCCAATTGGTTCTGTCTTTGGATCCTCTGCGGTGATTGGTGAGTTGGAAGTGAACATCCAATGATTGAGGTGCATGCCAGTGCCTCTTAGCCGTAAGATACTCTCTATAGCTCACCGCAGAGGCTTCAGACTCTATAGGTTCTATCATTTTAAACAATACTTACATTAATAAAAGACATCATTATCAAGTTAATGTAGAGTAGAACGGTAAAAAACTTTCTACGGCCACTAGTAAGAGCTTTTTGTCACCCAATTAATCAGCTCCTCACAACCAGTCAAAATGCCAATACTATCAAATCCTGTTGCCCTTACGTTTTACAACCCCATGAACATTCTCATGCCTCGGCTTCATATGCATTCCCTATATATACCCAAAATCCATATAAACATCAATAATATTTCATTATAAAATATAATTGATGCAAAATTTTCCTCACAAACAACTAGAGTATGATCAGAGTGTGTTAATTCAAGGTAATCCACCATAGATAAGGCTACGTACATTATGACCCCCCATAGACCCAGCAATGACGGGCGTCTTGTACAATGAATATATCCCCTCCCATAAAGTGTGTAGGTCCCATGAGTGAGATGTTAGAGAATGTACATAAGAATCTGCAAACTGGAGTTGTGCAGTTCATTATAATAACAAGTTTAAGTGTCTTTATCTCTTATTTAAAAAAAAAAAAAAATCTGTTCTTGGCATCCAAACCATGCTTGATCCAGAAGGGAGAGTTTGGGCAGTGGGATGGAAAATGACAAAGATACCCTCAAATTACCATTGTTGGCTTGGTCCATTTTGTTGGCCCAAGGATCAAGGCAGTGATGATTGCGGAGTGGGCCTGTAGTTTAGCGTGGGCCTTTCTCAGTTAAAGCCTTAAAAAGAAAGGGAAAGGATTAGGGGAATGAGAAAGTTGGTAATGGTGGGGGCCGGGGTCTCACAAGGACCTTTGTCCCCTTCATCCCCTCCACCTGCAACGGTTATCGTAGTGCTTCTGCCTGTGACGGTGACCGTAATAGCGACTATGCAAGCAAGCAGCAGCAGCCTTCGGCCTTGGAATCATCTGCAGTATCTCCGCACGTGCTTCTCAATATTCTCACTCATGACGTGACCTGACGTTTACCTGACCTGACACCACTGCGCATGATAGTGTTGTACCACGGCACGCGTGATCTGTTCAAATTCCTTGGCGCCCTTGTTTTTTTGTTTGACGCTTATACCCTCCCGGTTCTATACGATCCTCATGATCTCATCATGAGTCATGACTCATGAACGGATGACACTAGGATCCTGATTCCTGACACCCGTCTCCTGATCCTCCACCGTACGATGATCCCACGTGGAATTCCTAGAATGTATTCTATACCACAAAGTGGTCAAGAACAAAGTTTCCAGTTTCCCTAACATGGCTATGTACGTTGTCATACTCCTACAATTTGGGGAGGAATGAAGAACCTGACGAGTTTTGGTTAGGACTTCTCCCTCAAGGGTCTTAGCTGGGGAATCCTTATCAAAATTTCTCATTTCATCTTCTCAAACCTTTAATATTTTATAGATTTTATACACTTGGAAGATATTCTCTTAAGTCATGATTAAAGTGAGCGAACTATATATATAGATAATGTGAATGTGTTTCAAATTGTATAATGGATATATTTTTTTTTTCTTCAAATTAAAATCTTGTTTGATATGATTTCTTAGAATACATTATCGACCTAAAATATATTCCAAACAAAACATAAGAGACCCCAAATCTTGGTTTTCATAAAGAAGCCACAATTTTAGTGATATAAACCTTTTCTATAGGTGTTTATTTATTATTCTATTTCCAGAAACCCTTTTCCATAGGTCAATTGTAAGACAAGAAGATATTATGAGGACAATTTGTTTGTCAGCAAAAAGTCAGGAAGGCTTCGGAAAGCTGAGATGTCAATTCAAATTGTTGGATTTGTTCATTTGAATTAACCATCTATCAAATTTTAGAATCAAACTCATGCAAATACATGTGTTTATGGATATTTTCTTCTGATTTTTCCTACCTTTTTTTATGCTTTCCCCGCAAAGTTTGACATTTCAAATGTGGTCAATTTTATCTTCAATATCAATCACCCATTTGTTTTCAATATTTCTTTTCTTTCATAAGGTAATCTTTTAAATATTTTTTCCCTTTTTTAATAATTTTAAAATTATATCAGATTTATTATACTCCACTTGGTTGCAAGGGAAATAGAAGGGAAGAGAAGTAAAATTTTTCGAAGTAATAAAGTTTTGTCATTATTATCCTACATGGCTATGTGACTAACTCCAAATCATTTCATATTTTATTATTAAAGTTCACTTCACTTTGCATCTAAATCCCTTGAATTTAAAATGTAAAATAAAAATTATATTTAAAAAGTATATTTTAAAATGTAATGGATGATGGAATTGGTCACTGTTGATTTGGACCATTGTTAGTAAAAACCAAAATGGCAAAAAAAGGGAAATGAACGGTACGAGTTTTAAACAGTAAAATTTTTCAAATGATACAGTCAAATAAACGATAAAAAAAATAGAGAACGGTAAAAATAAAAAATGGACGGTACGAGTTTTAAACGTGTATATTTCAAACAAACGGGACTAAAAAAACGATAGTATACTCATATAAATTATGGAATTGTTATATGAATATCTGCATCCAGTGTTCAAAACAACTACAATATCTAACATTAATGCATATGCATCTCATGTCTCATTATAAGTTTTAAGACATATCATTGAATATCATCCAACATCAATTCTAAACTCATCCACCACACATGCTCAAAGTCTTATTGAGCAATGTGACTAGGTTATAGTGTTGTTCATTGTTGTCAATACACTCTCGAAGTGATATATGTTCAGTTAGAGTTAGGAGTCATCATTTAAGAAATATTTTTCAGCAAATACGTCAGTTTATAGCTCAATTTCGGGGTCCGTGAATTGAATTTGAGTTAAAGGTAATATCATGAGAAATATAGTCCATTGCGTTAGCTTCAAGTTGGTGAAAGAATCAAGTCGATCAAAGTTCGGGAGAGAGACATACGGTCAATTAAGTGGACATTATGTTCAAAAATCAAGTATTAAAAAACGCCATAAAAACAGAACATGTTTTAAATGTGTTTAGAACGGGAATACTTGAAGTTTGCTGTTTTTTTAAGTATCTTTGGGAAACATAAGGTAAAATGTGCCTTGTTTTAAACACGTTTTTGCTAACAGTGATTCGGACTAGAATTGGTTAGCAAAATCCTAAATCAACATATTGTAGAAATATTCCACCGATTGTGATGTTTTTATTTAAGAATTGACCATGTTGACTCATCAGGAATTGGTGATTGCCGATTTGCTAATTTTTTAAACCCTAATCATTATTAAGTGTAATAAAAAATTTAAGTAATTTATACAATCATCTTGGACAATGATTACATTTTTTTTTTTAAATTTGAAAATTATCAATTCCCCTTTATTTAATTTCCATTTTTTTTTTGTTAACCAAAGGTGTCCGGGCTAGCTTGCGCTGAAACCGTGCGCTTAATCCACACAATTCCTAGTTCGCCCTAACCATCTGGGCAACCCACGGATGAGTATAGAATAAATAAAAAAAACACACACACACACAAGCGACGATAGGGTTTGATTTCACAACCTCCTCCCCTGGGTGCTGGCTCCACAAGTTGAAGCAACTGCCACTAGGCTATCCTAGTATTCATCTTTATTTAATTTCCTTATAATTAAACAAAGCCTAAAAAAAATGTTAAAAATTGAAATGTGAGGGGTAAACTAAGGCTCTTTTTCGTTTTGATATTTTCCCTACTTAGAAAGAAAAAGGAGGGTCCTCCACTAAATCCAGAATTTCAAATTAAATGAACCTTCTATACCTATTTTTGCCTCGTGATTGGAGCAACTAGATACGCCAAGTTGGATGCGCAACCTAATGGGGACCCGACAGGATCGGAGCTCAACTCATTGGATTCGAAGGTTCCGAACCATGGTTTTTAATATTGGTATACGATTGGCTAGGCTGATATCGGTATCTAGTCAATCTCGTATCGGTGGAACCGTTCTTACTAAAGGATAAATTTACAAAAGAAAATTCTCATTAAAGTTGAGGGTAAAACTATTTGATAGAGAATACATATCAGTATTGGTATCGGCCAACACCTATATGAATACCAATACCGTATTTGAAATCATGTTCCAAACTTCTAGCCAATCATTCACAAAATCAAAATGTACAAGCTATCTACTGTGCTAAGCAACCACGCTTGCATGCTTGAAAATAAAGGCTTGTGAGCATATTTCTAAGTATCGGTATTGATATTGGTATTGGTATTGGTATTGGTATCGATATTGATATCTTATAAATCGATACGATATATAATATTGATGTACCATTTAAGTATATACTCCCTGAACTTCCATATTGAGAGCTTGAGGAGTGGGAGGGGGCATATGATATATGATATACATTTGTTGACTAGTCAATGGTCGTGTGGTTGCACCCCTAGTCTCGATAACACAAACTTCAGTTAAGCTCCTCACCCCGCCGTAACGACCTCCCGACCTACTCCTATGGGAGGTCCCCACTCTTACAACCTTACTCAAGAAAGCTAACCAGGATTAGACGATTACCGAACCTCGGGTCACTGACTATGGTCAAGTAGAATTTCTTAACCCCCAAGCTACCTAACCCCAAATTCACCCCGGTTGAGTTAGCAGTTAGAAGAACTAATCTTGGTTAAGTTAGCTGTTGAGGGAAAATAATCCAAGTTGAGTTAATCGTTGTGATTCTGCCCAGGTCAACAGCCATGAGGAATAGTCCTACCAATAGTGGGAAGGCCTGTGGATGCACGATTGAGCTGCTCGACCAATAAAGAAGACTCGTATCCTCTATATAAGGGGCATCGGCCAATCCTACAAATAAGACTCTCAATCGACTGAATACCTATGAAAATGATTACTAACTTAAGCATCGGAGCCTAGCCCCGGAATTTCCTTCGGGCCAACCTCTAATATGTGTTGTGTAGGTTCGTATGATTTGAAACCGTGCAACAATAGATATGAATTGATTATATCAGCCAAAAAGTGAGAACTAGGAACTGTCGCATGATTTGTATACGAGGAGGCTTAAATGGTCAAAGAGGAGAGAATATGTGTCATAGAGTGTCAAAAGAGGAAAAGAAAAAAAAGAGTGTGAGAGGCTATGTATTACAAGAAAAGCTTAAGCTTGATTATAAATTTGTAAACCTTAATCCAAATAGTGTGCAGGCTTGCTGACTTGTGCAAATTACATCAAGCCTTTTTTTTTTCTTTAATTTTTTTTGGCTGTAAGGGAAATTATAGTGAAGGAAAATGAAATTTTCAAACCTAGTTGATGCTGCAAATTCTAGTTGAGCCAGTCATGCACATAAAGAGCAAAAGAGTGATGATCATAGAAGGTTTCAATGGGGAGACTCTCCGATATTTAAGTCAAAATTTGAACAAACAGCAAAAAAAATGGAGACAAAGTAGAGCTAAGGTGCATAATTATCAATACCTGGTTTCCGAATCTCCTTCTACCTTTCATCTTTGTTGGTCTCGACGATTACAGGAGGACTGCCATCCACTTCCTCTGTCTTGGGCATCCCTGTGATCTCTAACCCGATCATGGGTCATAATGGAGAATCATAGGTAGTACCTCCAACAATTGAGGCTGTCCCTTGGGTTGCTAGTTGCTACATACATAACATACTCATTACTTGGAGAAGAAGTTGGTGGATATGTGATCGGCTGAAATGAAGACCCGTGGTCGACTGATATGATCATCTGATCGGTTCATGTGTCTCCTCTTTATTGGTTGATGCATCTGCACATATCATTAAAAAAGAAACTTTTATAATCACACTGACATGGATTAGTTTTATCGATCCTTATGATAGTTTCTCTCTCAAAAATCAATTTCCTTAATCGTTACCCTGATGCAACATTGACCAAGCATATTGATACGGATTAGTTGATCGATACCGATATTTAAAATCATGATTTGATCTGATATACACAATTCTAATATGGTTTAATTAATAGAATAAATTATGAATAACATTCACAGTTGGACTCCACCCAAGGAACATGTGCCACCAACAGCCAAACTAGGTTTGCCAACTTTGCATCCCTAGAAGACTAAGAACACATTTTATATGTGAATATAAATATAGAAGTAGAATAATAGGGTAGCATAGGTTAATTGCAACTCTCAAATCCTAAAAGCCAACTCATGGAACGTGATTTATTAACAATTAGGGGGTTTTACCAAAAAAATAAAAAAAATAAAAACTATTACGGGAAAAGATTCCCCAACTTCATTTTGAAATAAAAAATGCATACTCCTCATATTTCACCATTCATTTAGAACAATGAAATATCTTAAATATCCCGTTGTTGGGTTTTGGGCTGCATTAAGCTCCATATGGAGTCTATAAATTTGATTAAATAGTGTGTTCTAAGATCTGAGAAGGAAAGATCCTCGATAATATTTTCCTAACACTCCTCTCCTCACGCCTTCCCATTATTTGAAGATTAGAAAGGTGGGAACCCTCATACCCCCACACTAGAAAACAATCAATGGAGGAAATCACATTTGCAAATAGTGGTATCTACAAAATACTTACAAAGTCGATGATTGAATATATATATATATATATATATATAAGAAAGGAACTTTAAATTACCTTACAGAGTCAATTGTTCAATGTTATACTGCCACATTATATTGTGATAATCAAGTTGTTCTTCATATTGCTTCAAAACCAAAATATTCCGTGAGTACGCTAAACAAAATGAGCTCGATTTTCATTTAATCCATGAGAAGATTCAATATATATTAATCAAAACCAGTTGTGTACCGTCAAATTTGCAAGTGGTAGATGTCTTCACCAAACCAACAAGGTCAATTTCATTAATTTATTGGCAAATTGTTTCACATTTTAAGTTTTCCAACTTGAGAGAGAATATTACAATATTTGAATTTTAAATTTTGAATTTGATTTCACCTAGTTTTCATACAGTTACAATAACGCTTATTAATTACAAAGATGTTACAACTAAAATCTTTTTGAATTTGAAAATCCAACTACTATTGTGAATTATGTTACAAGGGCTCCTTTGATAATTGAACTGATAAGATTCTTTATTGTACATATATTGTTGTTCTATAAATATGTGTAAAAATCAATAAAGAAGACGTAAGTTGATCCTCTCATTTATTATCTTTGCAACTTCAAATTATGTTGAATTAATAGAACTCCTCTAATATCTTGAATTTTCTTTTCTCTTAACAAAAAAAGAGATATCATTGACTTAACACGACAAAACACTCTCTAAGGGCATGAAATGTCTAATTTTTTGGTCAAAATCTCGAAAATAATGTCTCTGTAGGATTCTCTGATCGAAATATGGGAAAGCTTCATTAAATTCTCGATGAGAACGGAGTTTTGTGAATTCTTCTTTTCAAATATTATTGGTAGGTAAGATGACCACTATAGCTAGTAGATATTACTACACTAGTCTAGTAATACTGAATTCTTAGATAGAGACATAACAGGATAACCCCACAAGAAAATCAACATCAGAAAAATATTTAGTATCAACTATAAACAATTATAATCTAACGAAGAAAACGACTAAGGGGAGAAGACCCCAAGACCATATGAGAAACTTATTAGGTCTTCCTAGAGAATGATGGGAGACTTGAACCGTATATGCTATCTGCCCAAAGCAATTTGGTGTTTTGTAAAGGAAACGGTGCATGGGGACAGTTTGTTCCCACCTTCTTTGATAACAAAAGAAAAAAAAGCCCGTGGGCTCACCTCCTCCTCTCTTGTCTCTCTTGGGCAAATAAGCATGCTTGGGGTTTGACTTCACAGTCCACTGTGTTTCCCTCTCTATTGCATATAAGCTTTGACGAAATCATGGCATAGCCCCATGCTTCTGTCCCCTTTATTTTCTTTCCTTTTTCTCATGAATAATGGTTCTCTTTCCACATCATAACTTGCATTTCTTACTGTCCAAGTGGAGAACCAAATTATTAGGGTTTTGGAATATGAGTATGTGAAACCCTCTACATTACATTGGCTTGGCATCCCATTGTTACAATCCATGTTTTAAGATTAAGGGTGATGGTTATATGCCTCATGCAGCCCATTGTTATGTGTTCATCAGATCACTTTCTTTAAATGAATGGTTAGATTTATTACTCGAAGGCGATGATTAAATGCATCTTGTCGTATATTTTATTCATCCATGCATATCTTCAATTTATTATAATTATTGGAAACATTTGAAAATAGGTCCGTCAAATGTTTTGATTTACTTCTTTCTATAAAGTTACTGTGAATTAGAACTTTATAACACCATACGTTGGAATATGTTGTCCCGCAATGTAAGAGCTTATGCATCTTACCTTATCTGGACTTAGATCATTGGTTATTGAGATGAATGGCTCAAAAGAAAACAATCTGAACTGATTTACATAGCTGTCAAGGATTTAAATTTCCCCATGGACCGAAGTGACCTATAGAATGGGCTATGTTTGCCTATGGGCATGGATGATCAACTAAAATGTTACCTGAAAAACATCATAATCTATATCAATCTTCTTTAAAAGTATAATAGTTCTTAAATAGCCTTTTTTTTTTTTTTTTTGAAGTGTGCAGACTAAACCAACTGATTTGGTAAAGTAAGAAAACCAGATCAAAGGGAGATATTCATGTGACCCACTATGTTTCTACTAATCATTCTTGTGAATTATTTTTCTAGACCTCAAAATCTTTTGTCCAACCTTGATGAGCTGCATACGTTAAGTTCTTCATGGTCATTCGTCACTCAAGATATATTTGTTAGGACTAGAAAATGCTATTCGATAGCACATATATACACCAGCTCCCTCCATTAATAGGAAGACGCACACAAGCATCTTCAGTTTGAGGCAGTGTAATTTTTTTGCACCTGCTGTGTCTTGGCGTAGTTACACTCTATCGGTAGCATTCATTCTTCCTATTTGTTATTACACAAATAATTTCTAGTCTTCCAATGTTCATTAACTCTATTTTTTTTTTTTTTTTTTGGGTTGGGGGAGGGGGGAGGGAGTAGGACTATGGAGAGGATTGTAGGTATCAGGATAGAGATTGATATTGATATCGTTCAGTAAGGTCTATCATATTGTTTTTCCATCAAAGAGATTGATAGTGAAACTGTATTGTATTTTGACAATTTCAACCTCTATCATACCATATCACAGATCTAATATTTACTATATATCGGTATCATTTTGGCTGATATCAATATCGATAACTGAAATATTTGGGGGAATGGGGAGAGGGGAGAGTTTCATACATTAAACATATCCAAAAAAGGCTAGGTTAACAATAATTGCCTAACGTGATTGATAAGCTATGGTGCGTAAAAATCCCCACTCACCGAAAGATCTTGAGTTTGAGTCTCCCGACTGTTCTCTTTCTCATCTCTACATAAAAAAATAAAAAAAATTACAATCGACATTCAAATGATTCAAATCTTCTAAAGTTGGCCCAAGAACCAAAACCAAATGATGCTTTTTGTTTTGGGAATTGTTTTGAATGAAAAAACAAGAAAACCCTCATCCTCATTACTGATTTGGTTAAAGAAAAGGCTAAAATCTTTTCTGAGGGTCACCTTCTTGCAAGGCAACTAGTGTGACATGAACTTTTGTGAGGACCGGACCCCTTATTAATCCCTATGCTTTAGGACTTATTAAATGGGTTTTATTGGAACCACATATTTTTATGATAAGATACATTTTATGTGGACTAACCAGTGGTTTAGTTGGTAGCACGTCAAATGGTTATTGAATGTGAAATATTCAGATTTAACCCTTTGGTTGGTTTGGAGAGGGGCAGTTAGAATCTTCAAAATAAGGGATGTACTTGGGAGTTGATGATAACATTCACTCTTTCTTAGTCTAATCAGAACATCAATCAATATTCATCATCGAAGGGGTCTCTTCACCTACCTACCATGAAGAGATTCTAAATCATAAATTTAATTTTCCAACAATTATCAAATTATATCATTTACATATGATAAATTTTGATTACAACAAAAATTAGAAAGCCAAATCCCTCAATCGTTCGAGTACATAATAAATTAACTAATATGGGATCATAATATAATAGTATATAGGGGTGTTAATCGATCGGACCGGGCTAGGCCTAGCGGGCCTATGTCATCCGACAATGACCTACCTATTTAAGGAATGAATTGAGTCGAGTCTCGATCGGGTTTCGAGCTTTAATCGGGCCTTAAACGGGGTAATGTACCAATAAAGCCTTGAACGGTCTTTACTTTTCTTAGATTTAAGATCCTTTAATTTATTTTGTTAAATCATCAACAATTTTGAAAAGATATTACGCTTAATTACAGTTAATAATTGATAAAAATATCAATTTATACCCTTTTCTATCCCAAAAAAATCAAAATGCCTTTATAAATGGTTGGGCTAAATGTGTTAGTCCAAGTCGGGCTTGTAAACGTGCCGGGCTGGTCGGGAGGCCCATCAGGCTTATCCCTTGGACCGTATACTATCTATTTATAAACGGGCTAGGCTTAAGCCCGACACGTTTATTAATCGGGGCATGACCTGAACGTGTCAAGCTTGATCGGGCCTACCGATCCGGGCTTGGAATTGGCACCCCTACTAATACGCCACCACACTTTTGAACCCAACATCTCCGATAGTGCATTCTCAATCTGCTCCAAGGTTTCTCTCTAGCGCTAGTTGGCTCTTTCATGAGAGCTCTCTCTTTAGCACTAGGTTGCCCTTTTTGCTCCCAGGTTGAGTTGGGGATTCGATCCCGTAAATTATCTTACAAGATGAGGGAATTCAAGATCACATCAGCCCACATTAAATTTTTTTTTTTTTAAACCGATGTGCAATCAACACCCTAAATATACAATATGCGGTTGGGAATTTGAATGGACTTCGCTTGCACAAGTTTTGCAAGTAAAAGAATAATAATTGTAGTTTAGGATTGTACAAGTTTTGCTAATCATTGCGAAATCCCTTATCTGAACCGACTAATCTTTTGTCTTGTCTACGTACGATTTAACCCACGCACTAAAGTCTAGATCATATTAAAAATGTGTTATGTTAAGTCAAATTGTTAGTAAATTAGCGATAATTATGTTGAGGAAACACTGGGTGCTCCAGGGATTAGCATTTTGTCCGTAGTACCTACTTCATGCAATTCATCTGCACCCTCCCCCTTCGGATCAGCGGGACAAAAAGACAACAATAAAAATAAAGCTTATATGCTTTCGTGATTGAGTCCATGGGGCATACTGGTTCATTTTTTTTCAAAAAATATCATAAACGGTAGCATACCTCTTGTTGGTGTATGATGTCTTATATTTTGTCATAGTTTAATCTAGGGAGTACTAGTGCAGGTGCTTCGACAGGCAGGACGATAATCCCGCTAACTGATTAATAGGCCGTGGGGGTACTTGCATAACGGGGGTATAGGAGGCACAATCCCTGCTCGAATTTTTTATTTGAGGGCAGTTTTGTACATTTTGGATTAGGGTTTTTCGTTTTATATTTGTAACGAGAGTTTCGAAGTGTGAGAGCGAGTGTTGTAACCCTATTCTCCACAGTTTGTCCTAACCATCTAGCAACCCATAGGTGGGTACAGAATAAATAAGAAAACACACACACACATACATACACACACTCACACAATGCATATGACAGGGTTCGATCCCACAACCTCCTCCCTTGGGTGCCTACTCCACAAGTTGAAGCTACCACCACTAGGCTATCATAGTGTTCACGTTCTTGTTTTTCCATTATCTTCTGTATTGTTTTAGTGTTGTGTTTCTACCCCCTGCATCAAGAGACATTGGAACGTGAAATGACCATCTTGCTCCATATGAAAAGGTTGAAATTTCATTGTTGTTAATGCTTCCATGTGTATTCACATTGATCCCAATACTAGTGCAGAAAGCATGCATGTTGCCTTTTACTATACCCCCTCCCTTTTTTTTATATTGGTTTTCTTTGTTTAATTGGTCGAGTGTAAGTGAGCGTGTGTGAGAGATTATATAATTTTGATAGAACAAGATTCAGTAAATCTTTTGACATCTATGGAGTCACTTTCTTTTGATTCGAGCAACATTGGGGATTTTATGGCTGATTTATTGAACATTTTATCAATTTAAAAAACTAACTCCATCCTCCTTGAGGTAATATATGGAGTTGCCCATCTATTTTGGTATGCATGTATCCATTTCCCCGAGTGATTATTGTCTGCAGTGGGTGCGGTGGTATAGTGAACATCGGATGACGGAGACGACATTGACATGTGTTTTAATGTCATTCCGATCATCGGATGCTCACTACACCACCGCACCCATGACAGAGGATGTTTTCACCATTTTTCCTCAAATTATTAGTTCTATTTTTACTATAATATCTTACTTTGAAGATCCTATATTTAGTTTTTCTCACTCAAAGTGAAAAGAAAATCTCTTCCCTTCACCAATAGTGATTTTCATTGTCTTAAATACTCTCAATCATCCAAGAAGAGGGAACCCACATATGTCAGTGTAATTTGGAAATCTGTCATCATTAGTCTTGTCTATAAGCGCAATTCACGCTCTTTGACGTGTGGGGCCTCCGTCCCTTGATCACTACTCACTAATTACTAGTCACCAGAATCACCACTACCTTTGGAAAGAAAAAAGGAAAAACAAGGGAAATTATATCCACTCAAGGTTATCCAACCTCTCACAGAAATCTCTAGTGTCATCATCTCATTTTTAGAAGGCGAATGAACTTTTACTTAATGGATCCTTATCTATACATACTTGACATGTGAATCATAATTTCATTTCTTCTTTGATCTCTCCTTTTTTTGTAGCCTTCATTACTTATAATTCTTAGTGCTGGTCACTTCACTTCTAGTGAGCAGTGGTGACATGGAAAACAACTGTTTACCTAATAAAAAAGACATAGAAAACAACTATCAAAGCTGGATCCAGGATCCTCTCTATGGAGATAGCATTGTCCAGATAGTGCCTATAGAGGTCTGATTATGCGAACATGGAGGTTAGTCAAGGAAGAAGACTTGCAGGTTTGGTCAACATGAGATTGTAAGTTCGAATCAAAGTAGACAGTGACTTGATTAAGTAGGTAAAATTAGAGAACGAATCAGGTTCACGAATGAGAATGTATGAGAACGACCATGATCCGTGGATTTAGAATCAATTTTCTCTCACTTCATTTAATAGATTCTAAATCCATAGACCAGGCACGTACGAGAATGAACCTGATCTATGGATTTAGAATTAATTTTCTCTCATTTCATTAATAGATTCTAAATCTATGGACCAAGCACATATGAGAACATTCTCGTACATGAACCTGATCCATTCTTGTAAAAATAAGGCTTCAAATTCTTGGCCATTGGATTTGCATAAATCAAATGTCGGACAACTAGCCTTTTATGGGCACTATTTGGACTATCCCTCCATGAAGAGTATACATGGCTCAAAATAGTGATTGATTATTGCATGATTTTGTGACATATATGTGGTCTAGGAAATGATTACGATGTTTCATCTCCTTAGACTGATTTGATAGACGAAAAATTTGGCCTATGAATCAAAGTACATATCAGTGGTGTCAAATTTTTTAAGAACAAATAATCTTTAAATTCAAAATAACAACAAAATAAAGAAGTTCATATTGGGTCTGTATTGGGTATATATTGATTGAGTTTTCCTTCACCTAGAGTGGTAATGAATCTCTTCGGTTACGGGATTTAATTCTTTGATTGAATTTAAAATGAAAATTTCGAACCTTTGTTAGTAGGGGTGGGAAATGTCCAATCACCAAAGCATCAAATCACCGTGGAGGGTGGCAAAAACTTACATGTTGAATATTTTTTGTTTTTGCTTCGTTTAATATAAAAAAGTGTTTTTGTTTGAGTGTGGAGTGATACTTTTTAAGTAAAGGAAAATGTCTTGCGGACCACAAGATATGAGTGATCTAGAACCGAAATTTGATTGGGTTTCATGGAATAAAGATTTGTAAGAGAAAGGCAATGAAATAATATATTACTTCTAACAAAAAAATTATATTTACCATGTGATACATTACAAGAGGAGGAGGAAGAGGTGGTGGTGGTAGATAATGATATAAAAATCCTCTGTTGCATTACATTGGCGAAGTGAGGATCTGGACGGCTGAAAGCACCTCGGGGTGTGTGCCTGAGTATGCTCACTACACTGGTGCAGTGACTATAAAGAATGTGGACTTTGGATGATGTGGTTGGCTAGATGGCAGAATTCAGACGTTCCAAACATGGCTTGATTACACTTAGAAGCTTTCCATCAAATGTATAGAACCACATTTACATTCATGTTTTACTTGTGGAAGTAAATCAAAGTATCCCAACCGCGGATAGGTTTAGCACATAGGCATGCTAAACCTATTTCTCATTTTATGATCACTTATGTCTAGTATTAACCAAATTATTTTAAATTTTTATTGATAAATTAGTATCATAATGATTTCTTATAAATAAGTCAGAAATATAAATAGAAATCAATACAAAGGGAACCCAAATTGAGTTTTAATGGTGCATGGTTTATTTTCGTTGGCCGGTAGACAGACAATGACTTCTTATGGTTGTGAACTGTGAACCATGCGGTCTTGCCAAGTCTGGGCTGTTTTTTGTTAAGGCCCTAAAAGGTTAAGTTGGACGGGCTGACATGACTTGTAGTTTCAGGCCCAAGCTGCCAGGCCTTACAACTACCCAGACAGGCCCAGGACCAGGCCCAGACCAATAAACCCACTCAACGGGCTGGCTTGGCTCAGCCATATGCCAAACTTTTAACTCCCCTCTCTACTCTATGGCCAAAATGTTAGGAGTTAGGACTCCTTACGTGTCAAAATGGAACCAGACTGAAAACCAAATCTTGGATTGAGCTGATAAGCAGAACCAAATCAAACCGAATTTAATTTGGTTCTGATATGAAAGAGGCTTTTAAATTTGGTTTGGTTCGGTTTTAGATCTAGCTTATAAACCGATGGCTATAACAAAAATCGAACCAATTAAAACCAAATGTGCAAAAAAAATAATATAAGAATACAATAGAGAAGAAAACATAAAGATATTAGAAAAGGAAGCTTGAAAGATATCATGGCCCTAGCACCTAGATACATGGGCAAAATGATTGCATTGCCCCCTCATGAAAGGTCATTTGTTTTAAAAGACAAAAAATGGACTTAAGATAAGAAGATTATGTCGATTCATTCATAGATTGAATTGAATATGTCAATGAATCATATGCTAGGATTGAACTCTCCATGAGATTTAGAGTTGCATTACTTATAGCTTCCCTATTCGTAGACAAAGTGGATTTGAAATCATAACTTGTATCCATACACTTCATCTTCACCTAGAGTTCGCTCCCAGAAATATAGCCATCCTTGCCCTTCCCCCCCTTCCCCTTCCCCTTCCCCTTCCCCTTCCCCTTCCTTAACATCAATCCCACAATATGTGTAAATAAAAAACGGAAATACCGAGAGTAGAGCATAAACTTAAAAGATTTAAAGAGACCCATTCAGGAAGAAGAAATGATTTGAATTGGATCTCGATGAAATAATACATCAATTGGAGGTTAGTTTGATAAGTTCGCCGTTATTAATGCTTCCACATTGGGGCTACATTACCTTTACGGATTCCTATCCCAAAAGATGTATAATAATAGCGAAAAGGCTAGGTATGCCTTCGGTATACCTAGATCCATGTCTATCTCTTTCTTTCTCTCTTTGAAAAAGTCTTTTATGCCCTTTTCATCTCAGCCTCCCATTGATTGAGCCACTAACTCTAAAATAGCCTACAACATACCTAACCTTCTGCCATAATAATATAAGAAAATAGTTTTTTGCCCAAAAGCATTACTTTGTACGAATGTGAGGGCCAATGAACGCACACACATAAACATCAATAGTAATGAAAATAAGGAGTGGGGCGGCCTCGCTCTGCTAGCAGACAAAGTTCTTTCTACAAATAATATAATAGCTATTGATTGGTTGATTCTATTCGTTTTAAGTGTGATAAAATAAAAAAACAAAACCAAAGACAAAGCATAATATAAAGCGAATAAAAATCAACAGTCGTCGAGATTCTTCTTGATTATCTATAAAATATAAAGACTAAATCATCACCTGCCCAATTATAAAATAGAAAAAAAAAAAATTTTATCCTAAAAGGTTCATCACACCAACTTAGGGTTCAAATACTCCAATAAGGTATTAGCAATTTTTCTCAAATGTTCTTACAATATCTATCCACGTCTACTAAAGCCCATTCTTATTCACCATGTGTGTAGAAAAACTTAATCCCACAAAATAAAGATAGGGAAGAAGAACCAATCCTAGACTTGGTTCGTTATGTATCCCACTGTCAATCCCTATAACCGAACTAAAACTGAATCGAATACCCAGTTTGAGCCGATTTACTTAATCACTGTATTTTTAATGATATACCAACATTGTCCCCACCAGAGGAACACTCAGTTTAAGCCCCTTACATATTACTGTTTTTCTTCTATTGAACTACCCAGCACCCTACAAAAAAAAAAAAAAATGCCAAGCCAACATTCAAGATGAGGGAATAGAACCCGTTTGATTTTGTTTCTAGAAATGTGTTTTTTTATTTTTTTGTGCTCAGAAACGAAAAAACACTTAAATATCCGTTTGATTTTTCGGTTTCGTTTCACTTGTTCTTTGGAATAGAAAATATAAATTCATGCCTATTTCTATGTCTAGAAAAAGGTATGGAGAAATAAGTTAGACTTATTTTTCTGTTTCTAGAAACAATTGGGAGGGACATAAATTGTGAAAAATCCGATACTTCATCAACCTATCCCACCAACCCATTGTTAAAACCTTTTGTTATCTAAAAGCGGCGATTCCAACCTGGTTGTGTAAAGCTCACAGTTCCGGTCTGCCTTCATCCTTCTGAAGCTCATCCCATGAAGTATACCTATAACTCCAACATCATGCCTTCACTCATGAGCTACATACCTACAACATCGTACCTTCACAAGTGTCTTGATCCCATTACACTGTTAAAAATGTTTTGAGAAACAGAAAAATCAAATACCTTTTTATAATTTCAAAAAATCGTTTCTTAGCACAAAAACAGAAAAACCATTCTTGTTAAAACAGCAGAAACAAAATCAAACAGGCCCTAAGAGTCAACACATAACTTTACTAATAGGTATATATACAACTGTATGGATTATGGATCCTTACCTTCCAATCAGTTCTATTCGAGGTTATACTTGATACAAAACATAAGCTATGCATGTCTTTCCTTCACCACTTATTCCAAAGTCATTTTATGTCAAATCCACCAGTGTTTTGCTACTGATCCCAAGCCCAGATAAAGGAGGAGGGTTGCTGTATCAGATCAGCAGCCGGCACAAAAACACTTTCGCCAAACCCTTTTATATGGATTCTAGAACCTTGCTAATATGTATGAAACATATTCCCATAGATTGCAGGAAGGATTCCGAAGCTTTACTGAAAAGAAGAATGAATATAGAAAAGTTGCACATGAAACAAATTTATTTAAGAGAAAATGTTCTCTGAACCAAATGCGCGCTCTCTCTCTCTCTCTCTCTGTCCCTCCTCACATGAAATGACCTTTCAGCCATCTATTTATGAAACCATTCTGCCAGCCATCTATTTATGAAACCATTCTGCCACCCCTTATTAGTGCTCTGCCCTATGCTGTTTGCTTATAAAACCCCATTATTCAATTGGAGACCGTAATTTTTCTGATCATTTATAACTTCTTCAATTGTCACAAAACGGCCATACTCAATTGAAAGCTGCGCTGCAACTCCCATGGAAACTGAGAGCAACCCATCCTGCAAACCTACTGCAGGTGCTCGGACGCCTTGATCTCTAACTGCAGCCAAGAAGTTGACATGTTCCAAATAACTTGAGCCATGATGCAATCCCTCATATCTGATAAACAAATGGACAGTCAAGCCTAACATAAGCTATAAAATGATGGTCATGGGTACTCTTCCTTGTCTCATGTTCTCATAGACTTTGAATAAGTTACTACTCTAGTGAACAATGGAAAACATAAGTAAGCAAAATAAATTACTACACACTTTATCCGTTTATCCTCGGCTTTTAAAGTTTGGACTCCAACCCTTCCTTCTGTTCGAGTGCCCACACGCACGACATTCTCAGGGACAAATGCCTCACCCTGTTATTAAGTGTTAACCCGAGTCACAATGAAAACTAGATGAAATATTTCGAATAAAGAAAACGAAAGAGAAGAGGACGTCAGAGAGAGTGATACCTTCCCAATATCACCAACCACAGAAATTTCTTGCTCATTTTTACTCCCTTCAGCAAACATGCAAAGATCAAGCATGCCTCGAGAACCATTATCAAATTCTACGATAACAAATGCATTATCAATGATATCGGGTACCTGCTTCCATTATTGAAGTAGTAAGGAAAAATAGGTGACTAATGGATAAAACAAATACAAGATCAGGCTCAAGTTTCAGCTCATAAGAGATGAAGTGGAGCCAAGAATACATTTGAAATTTTCAATACACAGAAATAGAAAAATGGATGAGTACAAAGTTAATATTCCACAAGTACATTAAGCAATCAACAGGCAGGGTTGCTGAGTACTGTCACTGCAACAATCATGTCTTTACTTCGGACGAAATGAAAAAAAAAAAGTAATTAGCGGACACAAATTTCCAACGCTTAGGTGCATAAACTTTTAGAGTCCACAAACAAGAACCTAATTTGGATTATTGTTAATTCTCAACAAATGCCTTTTGATTGGAGTTGCACTTTCATAACAGAGTATCTTCTAAGGTTGATTACTAAGAGAGTGACCAGAAACTTTGTTGTGATTATCGATATGACATCCATCCACCACAGAGGAAAATGGACTTCAGCTGTTTGACTTGTTAGATTTTACTGACAATAACCAATAAGTTTTGAATATAGTCACCTGAGAACTACTGTGACTGTTTAGACCTGCATTAATTCCAGTTTTCTCACTGAAAAGAGATTTGATTCTGTGGTGTGATGAAATATCAGTCCATTCACATTATAAAAAAAATATGATTTAAACAAATTTTCCATTATAGTGCTCTGTTCTGTATCTCAGATTGATTTCATTTGGTGAGGCCAAATACAGATGAGATAAGCAAACATTTCTCAGAACACGTCTTATTCTTCTGGGAATGTTTTTTCATGTTAGCTATCAATATTTGCAAGCAAGTTCTGTTGGTTATGGCTCCTATAGATTTCTTATGATCTAGTAATCTTTGTCCATAAACAAATACCTTTCCATCATAAATTTCATCCTTGTGATTAACATCTATACCAACAAACAGCCTCATTAGATCAAAGAAGTGACAACACTTCTCTATAAGAGTCCCCCCACTGTTGAATTGAACCGGTTCCAATCATTCACCTATTATGAACATGGGAGCAATAAGAACAATAAATAATAAACAGTAAATGCTCAACAGAGGAATTTCATAGACAAGAATAGCAATTTTAACCTTAACCAGGAAAGGAAACCGATGCTCGCGAATTGCCACCATTTTCACTTGTCCAACTGCTCCACCCTTAACTACCTCTATCAGTTTAGCAACTGGTGGCATGTACCTGTACTCTAAGCCTACTTGAACCAGTATCTCTGGCCTCATTTTAGCAGCATCTATGACCTAGGAAGACAAACTCCATCTGTCAAATGATAGTATTAAGCCAAACAAAGGGCTTCCTGACAACTAAAATGACATCAAAATCCATGCTTTATCAACTGAAAGGTTCATATAAAGTGATATCCACTTCCAATTTCCAATAACATGATATACAGAAATTAAAACAGAATAGAATCAAGTTTTATGATTATTGACCTTTTTGCAGTCCTTGACAGTGGTACACAGGGGCTTCTCCACAAGAACATGATGGGGTTTTGGATGGTTGATGATATCCATGAGGATTTGATAGTGGGTCATGTTTGGAGTTGAGACAATAACTACATCACAGACCCCACTATCCAGTAGTTCCTGGTGTCCTGAGAACACCTGCATAATAATAATAACACACATGTTTAAGGGGAAATCTGAAAAGGGCAGGGTCAAAATTATAATACCTTGGGTGACCAATTGAAGGATTGAGCCAAGTTGAGGGCAAATTCCTGGGAAGGAAGGTGAGGGTCAGCAATACAGACGACGGCGACACCTTGAGATCGGAGATGGGCTAAGTTCAATAGGTGTTCCCTTCCCATCATCCCAACTCCTATGATTCCATATTTCACCATGTCTCCTCCCATGGCTCCTCACAGCCTCTGCCCCCCTTCGCCGCCTCTATAGGTGGAAGGGCCGAACTATAGCAATGTAGCAGTGACTGAAGAAGATAGGTGATCAACGTAGTGAGTGGAGACACGGGGGAAAGGTCAGCAATTGTGGGTGTCTGCGAGACTATTTTTAGTATTGTCTTACGACCCAAGGGCCCATTACTATCAGATCGATTGCATTATGAATCGGGATGACAAATCGGTATTGTACATTGGAGGGGTAACGATGTCATTTCATGTGAGAAAGAGAGAGAGATATCAAGTGCTAGCGTATCCTGCCTCTTATCTATGATTGACAAATAGTGAAGGTGGAATAAGTTGCTGGCGTATCCTGCTCCCTAACCTATACATGACAAATGGTGAAGGTGGAATCTCTTCAACCATGAGATCTGATACTATAAAGGCTTCGAAGTGTAAAGTTGGCGCGCATTTGCAAGATTCGTAGTCTAGAGAAAAGCTCGGTTCTCCCCTGATTCCAGCAAAGAAGAATGGAAGACGAAGTTGGCGAAAGGTCTAGCATCGTGATCGGTTTGATTGAGAACAGAGCGAAGGAGGCATTGTTTTCTATTCCTACCTCTCGATTTTTCCTTTTTAATTTCAAAGATGATGGAAATTGCAGCTTCTTTAATCTTCTATTGATTGTGATGCTAAAATCAATAATGGAGGTTTCTGTAACTTCTAGGTTTGGAATTTGTTGTTCTATCTCCAAATATCGATTGGAAGATCACTTTATAGGAAGCTGGAAGTGATGATAGTCACTGTTTTAATTCTCATTTCTCAATGCTTCTTCTTAGTTCGGATACCAGATTAAACATTGAAGCTTCCTGCTCATCTGTTTGATATTAGCTTCAGACTTGCAAGCATCAGTTGGAAGATCAATTATTTGAATTAAAATTGATGTTTACTAATTAAGTCCGCTACTGGAATAAGAATCGAAGTTTCCTGTTTACTCCTCGGATCATTAGCTTGAGGTTTCCTTTAGCATATGCGGTTTGATTTGCTTGATCAAAGATCCCGATGAACTAAAAGAAACTAGATCTACTTTTACATGAGAAGAAGAAGTTGTGTTGATATCCAGAAACCAAAATCTACATTCTCCGGTCTCTTGTAGTGTCTTACGATCTACACTATAATAGAATACCTGGATCTGAACATGAGCGTCTCTGTGATGCCATAGAGTTGAATCTTGGAGCAGATATGGGTTTCGGATGTTGAAATCTTATAGATATAATGATCAAGCTTGTTCTGTATCTGTTTGTCTTTAATCAAGTTTTTTAGAAATAGATTTTAATCCTTACATCTCCCAATTAGTGCTCTTGCTCAATTTTTGCAAAAGTGAGGTGATCTTCTAGGGATCTCATGCTGGCAAATGAATAATGTTAATGCATATTTGCTGGTAACTTCATCGCCTGCCATTGAAAACCTAATATTCTTTAAATTCTGATTTCATAAAGTAGGATCAACTCAATTCAACCCAAAATAAGCATTTCTCCAACTAAGGTAGTTTCAATAATTTATAGTAATTCACTTTTACATATTTGTTAATAACTTTGTAAATAAGAATGCTTGATGTATTGAGTTTTACCGCTGATGAGTTCTGAATGGAGTTTGCCTCATATTTATTCACAATAAATTCTATGAATAAAGTGCTTTTAAACCTCCATAGTTTTATGTTATTTTCTTATCTTTTTTATTTGTCCAGTTAGATAAGAGACTCGATTTGATGGACACACCAGATTAATGGTTAAATGAGTGATTGAATTTTATTATTATGGACTATAAGTAATATAATGAACTGCTTTATAATCTCATGTTTATGGTGCAGAATAGTCAACCAATTTTCCTATATGTTTTAGTGCTAAAGAGTTATTGAAATGAAGAATATATTTTTTTTCCTACTCTCTCATGAGTGTCTTTATGCATACAAATCGTGATTTGCCTTCTGGAGATGGCAGCATGTAAGTCCTTGGGTACCAGCATAAACAATGTGGAGGAAATTCTGATAAATATCGCCCATAGAATAATTTCTTTTTTTTTGAGGATTGATCCCGAATTCATTGTGGAGAGTTTGGGAAAACATCCTATATGGCAACACAACCAAGATAATTCTACATTGACATCTAAGTTCATGTGATCAGCGATTCCTAATAGGTAGTTTTGTTTGATCTTTTCAGCTTTAATTATTTAAGTTAGTTAAATAGTTTGTAAAATAATATGTTTCTGTTAAATGGTATATCTAGAACTTCTTAGAGCTAGTGTGGAATAAATTATTCCAACTGCACTTTTCGGTTTTGATGCCTTTAAGGTCTACAATGCCAATTGAGAGGATCAATCTTCTGTACAGGTTGGAGTTGCTGCGTTTGACTTGAGATCAGCTTCACTGCATCTCTCTCAATACATTGAAACTAGCAGTTCGTATCAAAATACAAAGACATTGTTGCTTTTCTACGATCCTATGTTAATCATTGTCCCCCCGAATAAGATGGCACCAGATGGTATGGTTGGAGTCTCAGAGTTGGTGGATAGGTTTTATTCATCAGCCAAGAAGGTAACAATCTATGGGTTTTGCAGGTGTCCACACATGCAAGAATGTGTGTGCTCTATGCTATGTTTAATACCTTGCACTGCATTTTCCAGGTTGTAATGGCTCGCGGTTGCTTTGATGACACCAAGGTCTGGTTCATTTTTATTATTCTTGTATGCTTTCTCATGATTTTGTATGTTCTCATGTATATATTTATCTTGCAATTTGCTATTTGTGGTCTTGATCAAACATCTATAGGGGGTTGTGCTGGTTAAAAGTTTGGCAGCCAAGGATCCATCTGCACTTGGTCTAGACACCTATTACAAGCAATATTATCTATGTTTGGCTGCTGCTGCAGCTACTATCAAATGGTAGTGTGCAACTTTTCTATCCGATAACTTGAATTTTATTTTTTTACATCTTTGGAGGAGTGTTGCTCTTTTTAAATTACACAGGTAGTGTTTGATAAGAGTTCTTTCTTTCTCTGTTTCCATGCGTGGTCACCCAGGTGTTGATTACCTCCGAGAAAAACAATTCAAACCTTTTTGATTAGTAGTTATGGCTGGATCACAACTGTAATTTCAGGTCGTGTAAGAATCATGGACAGATTGAAATTTACCATGCATTGCACTCTAATTGATTGATTTGCTTTTGGCCGTAGAAACACATTCTTTGTGAAGTTCTTCGAGATATTCCTTGGATAAGTAAATTTAGAACAAAATATATGCACAGAGCTAGGGTGGTCTAATTATTGGTGCAGTCAGGATTCCCTTCAAAATCTTAACAATCTCTATCCTTCAGCATTACCAATTTTCCCCAAAGTATTCATTAATTATTTGGTCCCCCACTGAAAATTATATTGAACCAATCTTATGTTTCAGTGTCCCACCTCCCATTTCACCAGTAATTCCTTCATTAATCAAATGGTCAACATCTCTGAGAATTTTCCGTGAGGTCTGAGTGCCTTTGAGTGTTTCTCTTTGATTTGGTGACTAGATTGTATAATTGATCATTTTGTTAACACAAATTTTTAACTGCATATTGCACAGGACAGAAGCAGAGAAAGGGGTTATTGTTACAAACCACTCATTGTTGGTATGATTTTGTTCTTGATGCTTTGAGCTTTTTCCTTGATTAATATATGCTTTACTACATCTCTCTGTTGTCCCATATTACATGGATCTGGTTTGGCTGTGGATGTTCAATATGGGTTTTGGCACAATTGTTATACTTGCTTGACCCTAAATCTATGTTTAGAGAGGCGATACTAAATATTAAATATGGTAGCATTGCTTTCACTTCGGATAATGTTAAACAGTAATTCCCTAGTAGGTTTACATTGATTCCATCTCTGAAGATGAGATGAGTAGATTGTGTACATTTTTCTGGAGCTTTTATGGTTTTCTACTCTATGTTGTATAATTCTAATGAAGCAATTCAAAGTTTTAGTTATATTTCTTCCTCAAATATTATGATATAAATGTGCATTTTCTTAAGCTTTGTTTCCCTTTTTGATTGGTGGAGGATTCAATGTTTAATCTAGTTCATGCTTCACCGACTTTGCCAGGTCACGTTTAATGGCTCATTTGACCATATGAATATTGACTCTACTAGGTATCCTTTTTGAAAAATAACCTCTTCTTTTCAGTTGCTGGTTTTTTTTCCATTCGTCCAGAAAGTAGGGTTGAAATGCAGTTTTGGTCCAATATCTTTGTTCAAATGATATTGCATTGGCAGGAGTAGAAAATGCACATCATTATGCTTTATATTACAATAACAATTCGAATTCTCTTTATGGATCTTATAGTTGAAATATGCATAACAGTGTACAGAACTTGGAAATCATTGAGCCACTACATTCAACCCTTTGGGGAACAAGCAACAAAAAAAGAAGTCTATTTCACATGCTTAAGACAACAAGAACTGTTGGAGGGTATGTTGATTGGCTGTCTAGTTGTTTTGTTTCTGTCATTTTAGCTTTTCTTTTCCAATTCAGTAGTGTCTTGCTGTATCTTATGGCCACTAAATTATGTTTGCCATCAATCCAATCGAATTTTCTGGTTGTTGGCTTTTCATCTGAGACACGTATATTGAGTAGCAGCTCAGGTATTTTTACATCTTCATTTCTCCAGCAGAACAGGTATCTTTAATGAACCACCACCAAACACCCAGACCTATAGGCTTGGTGTGGTCTGAACCAAAGTCCAGTTGAAGAACCATGGGCCTGGTTCTTATTCCTGTGGTTGTACTGTTTATAGTGCAGCTTGTCTTAGGTTGAGTTCCAGTTTTAGCTGCAGAGAAGGGGAATACTCCTATAACTAGTTGAGGACAGACTAAATATTACAACTGCAACAACTACATACCATAGTTGTCAAGGCGACCCAAGGCGGTTGAGGGGTGCCTAAGTGCTTAGGTGATGAGGCGCCCACCTAGGCGACCAACGCACCCACATATAACCTTATACCATAAAAAATCAACATTAAGCCACATCAAGTGCCTTTGACTCAACAAAATTTCTGCACCCCATCAGTTAGGCTTATGTTTGCACTCCTAAAAATGAAGGAGGTCTTGGTCTAAGGCGCATCAAGGATGCCAATTATGCAGGTATTATAAAGTTGATTTGGTAGTTGGCTTCAGAAAAACATCTGAGTGGATTGGGTTTATTCTAGTCTTCTAAAATCGGATTCTATTTGGACTTCTCCTATCTTGTCTGATGCTTCCTGGGTCTAGCACAAGATTTTTTCAGTTAGATCCCTGGTTGTTGGAGCAATTACCTCCCACATTGATGATGGTGCTTCTACATCTCTTTGGCTAGACCATTGGCACCCTCAAGGTGTCCTCCTTTGCATAGTTCTGAGAAAGCTATCTACATATCCAGATTTACTAAGCATTCAATGGTCTCTGATGTCATCCAAGATAATGACTAGGTCCCTCCAACCAACTCTTCCCCCTTGTTGGCTCCAGCATGGAATGCCTTGCAAATTATCTAAAAGCTTCCTAGTGGTAGGGGTGACACTACTATTTGGTCTCCTGCCTCATCAGGCCTCTTCTCCTCCAAAGCTCCTTGGGATTTTATTAGGCTTCGCGGCCCTCTTGTCCCTTGGAGGAAACTCGTATGGTTTAGGTCCTTCATCCCTCATCATAGTTTCACGGTTTTATGTGCTCTCTCCAATTGTTTGCCAACCCAACCTTTCTTGATCAACCACCAAATCTTGGTTTCCCCCTAGTGTAGTCTCTACTTAAATGGTGTGGAAGATATTGATCACCTTTTCTTTGAGTGTCATTTATCCTCTTCAGTTTGGAAAGGTGTCCTCACCAAATGTTAGCCAAGAAATCGTCAAATTTTGCCCTTTCAAAGAGAATGGATATGAATTGATATACATTTTCGGGTTCCTCTATTTGTGATATGGTTGGGAAGCTCTCCTTCATTGCCATCATCAATCAAATTTGGATGGAGCGTAACCTCAGGAAATGGACCTCAAACTCTAGGCCTCTCCAGAAGATTTGGAATTCCATATCCTTTGGCATCAAGACAAAATTGTCCTCTTCTACAGATGCTTATATTGATTCCCCAATGAGCAAACATATTATTGTCTCCTGGGATCTCCCCATTCTTACATCCGCTCCCCCTTCTCTCCCCTTGAGGAGGGATCATTGTTTTCTTTTTGTCTCTTCCCCTCGGGGCCATGTATTTTTTTCTTCTTCTTTGGTAATAAATTATATTATTCACTCAAAAATAGTCATAAAAAATCAACATTTAGAGAAATATTCTTGTTCTATAACAAGTTTGACTGGTCAAATGATTTTATTTTGACATGAGACTTTTTTGTATTAGGTTGAGCACAGAACCATCTTTCCGACAAATCCAGAATTCTTAAATCTAAGTTGTGTTGACAAAGTTATATTCTGGTCAAACTTATTTTAAGATGTGTGGATGCTGTTAAAAATCATCTGAATGAAAATAAAGTTATGGACATCAGGACAAAAGATTATTTTGCCTTACTTTTGGTTTTTAGCAATGTTTTAGCAAGATTTGGAATTTTAAAATTTGGGAAAAACCTAATATTTGAAAATTGAAAATCACCCTTGCAACAAAAAATCCAGTTTTGTTTTTGAGTTAGGGAGTTAACTTTTTATCATTTTGGAAAGTGTTTTTTAAACTATTTTTATTGGATTCAAATAGGGGGTGTTTGCTTAATTATGAACAATATCTTCAATAAATGAAAAAACAATTATAAAATTATTTAGGAAGAAAGAATGCTACCCGATAGCGTGAACCTGCTCTAAGACACAACATGTGCGAAAAGACCATGTCGCCTGGTGTGTATGTGCGCTATTGGGTAGTGTTCTCTCACCCAGTTGTTTAATATTTGACATAAATAAGTGTCAGTTTGTCAGACTAAGTGCCAGACTAGCCAGACCAATGCCTTACACTAAGGAGGCAGTTGCCTTGACCGCCTACAAAATCGCCTGGAAGGTGCTGCCTTGGTGACACCTTGACACCTATGCCATGGACACTTTGCTAAGTTCTGTCTATAGCGAGACAAGGGTAATTTTGTAATAGTAGTCATAAAATCTGATGAAGAAGCACAATTTTGTGACCCCCAAGATGGAGTAGTTGACAGTGCAGCTAATGAGGATGATACCTTGACCTTGGCTTAGGAAACGAGGAACCTGAAGATTCCTATAAGATACACGTGGTGAGTTGAATTCTGATTGCTGAGTACAAAGTAGAGTATTGGCATCGACTTGCATCATTTACACTTGAATGACTTGTGGATCATGTGTGGCACAAGTCCTCATGGGCAGTGGTAGTTGAGTAAATTTAATGTCACAAGCCTTTATTATGTAGGTTAAGTTACGTAAGAAGAAACACCACTAATCCTATAAGATTTTCCTTGTTAATGGAAACACTCTTTAGGTAAATCAGCGATGCTTCATTCCATTAAAGTTTGCTGGTTATGAGGAGAATGAATTGAGTGTGTCATTACTATGACATAGACTGATGTGCTACTTGAAGACCATCGATGTACAACAACGGCGTGTTGGTAAGAGGAATAAAGAACTAGTGTTATTTTTTTTATTTCAACTGCAATCCCATGGTATTCAACCCAATCAACATACCAGACGAGAGAGCAAAGCTACAGTCAGCCCTAGCAAAGCGTACAAATATTCTACAATCACTAAACATGGACCAACAAGTTGGAAAGAGTGCAACCAACAAGGGGCCACGGTTTGCTTCATTGGACAAGGATGAGATTGAATATGTTGTCGACAACAAGTTTTATATGACACAGAAAGGAGGCAGTTACCACTCTTTCCTTGTCAAATGGAAGGATCATCCATGGCATGATTGCACGTAGATCAATGAAGATGATTTCAAATGCATCAACCAGGACCTTTGCAAGCATTATATGTCCTTCTACATTCATCGAAATCTAATATCTTCATGTCGGGGCGAGCTGACATAGATAAGTTCTACTCCAAGCAGTACCATCGCAAGAAGGGAGGAATCAGGAATGTGGTCGTTGAATGAACCTGTTCTGGCTCAATTGAACCAGGTTCAGTTGGTTTAGGCCAGACCAACCAGGTCTGGGTGTTTTCTGAATCACCCCAAAAGCAAAAGAAGTTTTAATTAATCCAGTCCAAGTCTTAGTCAAAGCAGGGTCAAAATTCCTGTTTCTGGAGTGTCAGGAACACAAGCTTACACCATGCAGTCCTTTCTTATCTAGAGGTATATTCCTGTTTCTCCTTCCTGCATCCTTTTCTGGAGTGCCACTGAATATATTATATATATATAATCTCTTCTTCAGCTGCCCTTTCTATTATATATATATATATATATATCTTCTTCAGCTGCCCTTTCTCTTCCAAGATCTGGACTGGTGTTCTTCCTCGTTGTAGGCCTCATAGATGTAGGATTCTTCCTCAACGTGAGTGGATTTGGGTTGATATGACCTTCGGCGGTTCCTCGGTTTGTGACAGTGTGGGTAAGATTGTGTTTGCTGCTGCCATCCACCACATTTGGTCGGAGCATAATCTTAGAATATGGACTCCAAATTCTAGATCTTTTAGCATATTTGGGACCCCATCACCTTTGATGTTAAAAGCAAGCTGCCTTCGGTGTCCTTCAGATGTGTACACTCCCCTAGAAATCGGCTTATTTTTGACTCGTGGAATCTCCCACTCTTGTATATTCTTTCCCCTCGGGGCCGCTTTGTTCTCTCTTCTTTGGTAATGAATTATTTATTCACCAAAAAAAGAGAGAAAGGATTATCTAGTTAGTTACAACTATTATCTAAAGTCTTAGAAGATATTATTTCAGTCAATTTGTCAGTTCATTGATGGTCATGTAAGTCTTTGAAAATGTCAGTCAGTCCAATAATGGTTGTGTAAGTCCTTGAAAATGTGTAGTTCATCAAATGGTCAAAGTGTCTAGGAGAAAGTTCAAATTAGAGTTTAGAGCCCTCCCAGCCACTCTATATAAAGGCTGCCTGCACGCATTTTAAACAAGTTAAAAGGTTGAATGGAATTTCTGGTTTTATGCCAATAGCTATGGGATGCAATGGAGCCTAGTTAGAAGCTGGGTTGCTTGGTGCCATATTTCTATTATCTATCTTTTATTTCTTCCTTTGTTACTAAAATTAGGCGGGCCTTGGTGCAACGATAAGGTTGCTCCAATGTGACCCAGTGGCTGCGGATTCAAGTCGGGAAACCTCCTCTTTGCAGAGTAGGGTTAAGGCTGCGTACAAGTGCCTAGATTTTTTGGAAAATTGGAAAGAACAAACAACTCAAATTATGAGATTCTGCTGATATAGAGATAAGATAAACATTGTACTTGTAGTCAAAATGGGCTCTGACCTGAGGGATTTGAAAAGATGCATCTCCAGTGTCAAATTAGTCAATTTAAAATCATCTATAATGAACTCAGTTTCATGTTACATAAGTCAATTTCACCATGTAGAAATTTGTAATTGCATTCTTTCAGTTTAAGACTAATCCTTGGAGGTAGCTCTCTTATGCTTGCGAGTGTACTTTGGCTTTATAGTCTGTGACCTGATGATATATGATGACAAATATGTGTTGATATTAAATCAACTGAAGCAAGTCTTATCCCAGTTCTGTAGGTGGCTCCACAAATATTCCTCTGCCTTTTCAGTTCTTCGTAGGTCTTATCTTTTGTTAATAATGAGTTACTGTAAATTGTTCATATTTGTGATGAACAAGTTCAATAAGACATGTTGAATTGTTTTTCCAGTACTCGACTTCTCCGCGCCAATCTTTTGCAGCCTTTAAAAGACATTGAGACTATCAATGCCCGTCTTGACTGCCTGGTCAGTATCAATTATAGATTTCTCAACTTTCTTTATCAAGTTATCTGCTGATAACTATCTTATTCTTGAAGTGGATCACCAGTTGAGAAAACTTATTACGTAATTCTAATGAAATTCTTATACTTTGTGTTTCCTGCTGTAGAATATATTAGTTTTGTGACAAAAAACTGATTCTGTAAACCAGCACCTACAATGGAGGGCTGTAGTAAAGGACGGAAAACACAATGGAGATTGAGAAGAGGGAGAGAGCTAGAACACCATGGGAAAAACAGAATTCCCTATTGTGGTCTAGCCCCTTGATTACATAATATTAAGTCAACTCTTAGTAGGAATCCTACAAAGAGTCTAAATCTAATTACAATAAAGAGAATTAACTAGAAAAGGAAATAACAACTAAAGAACTAATCTAGTTACAAATCAAACACTGTCCCATGGTACACCACATTACCCACAGTACACTAACAAGTTTCAATATCTGTGACAATTGCAATTCTAAAATATGGGGTAAAACTAGATTTAATCAACTTAATTGTAAATAGGAAGGTGATGCTTGCGTACCTTTTGTCATAGAACAAGATATCCGTTAATGCATTTATTTATTAATTTTTTTTTTATTTTTTTATTTTTTTAAGATTAAACAAAATTTTCATTCTCAAAAAATGCAATGGCACCCTATCTCCATATAGTCATGAGTTTTTAGTATCATCTATCTAAGCTGCCACATGCAACAATATTATTGTTTTAGAAATAGTAGCACACATTTTTCTCATATCCATGTACTTAAATGTTTCAGCTGTTCATTTGAAGGTGCAGTATGCAGCAATTTTTTTTAAAGACTAATATTGTGTTTTTTTCAATTTAAAATTGTGATATTAGTGTATGTTTCTTGATTTTTTTTTTCCAGGATGAGTTGATGAGCAATGAGGAGTTATTTTTTAGTCTCTCACAAGTCCTTCGTAAGTTTCCAAAAGAAAGTGGTAAGCACAATTTAATATTTGATTGTTTATATGGAACACGCTTCTATAAAATTTTCTTGTAAGCTGTCAATATCTATAATAGTGTCATATGCTTCCTGCTCCAATCCAGATAGGGTCTTGTGTCATTTCTGCTTCAAGCCAAATAAAGTTACAAATGAGGTCTTGCAAGTAGAAAATGCTAGAAAGAGTCAGTTACTGATATCAAGCATTATCCTTCTCAAGACTGCTTTGGAAGCACTGCCCTTGCTCTCAACGGTATATCTGTATATTAATTTCAGTACGTAACTGTGATCGCGGAATGATCGAATTCCATACCATTTCAGGTGCTTAAGGATGCAAAAAGTTCTCTACTTACGAACGTTTATAAGTCCATTTCTGAAAATGAAAAATATGCCGCCATAAGGGAAAGGTATAGTTGTATTTTAGCTTCTGCTTTTATATTATATGCATCTTCATGAAGGTAGTTCATATGACAAAAAATTTATATATCAATTGGATTTGTTTTGACAATTCACGTCTGAGTGACTAAATCCAAGAAGCTAGCAGACAGGCTTGCATTCCAGGTGAGGATTGATTCATAAAAATAAAATCTGGAAACAAGCTGAAAAAGAAAATTCCTGTTTAAGACAAAGGAGCTACATAATGAGGATTGATTCTTAAAATAAAATCATGACTGATATCACCTTTTGAGTTTTGACTACAAATGACTTCAATCCTTATGGCCTTGTCAAGGCTTCATGGAAGGTCTTTCGAATTCAAAAAATAATATGATGATAACAAACAAAATATGGCAGATCCATGAGGATAAAGAAATAGGTTGGGATTATGAGAATTCATGTGGAGCTCTTGAAATCCACAAGTGATAGTGGAAGGGCTGAAGGTGTAGTATTTTTCCATATCCACTATAAAAAGGCATAACCTGTGCAAGGGGCTCCCGCTATTGCAGGGTCTGGGGTGGGGCATATATCTGCAGCCTTACCCCCACTTTTTGTTGAGAGGCTGCTGTTTCCTTGTTTGAAACCACCAGGTTGCAATGGAGCATCCTTATCATTGCACTGAGGCTCACCCTCTTTGCATATCCACTATGAACCATTTTTTTCTTCAAACCATAAATCTTGTTGTAGACTAATATCTTTCCATTGTTATGGGAATAACGCTAATAAATTGACTCAGGTTCATAAAATCTTCATCTTGTTGGAAAGGCAACTAGATAAATTTTCAGATGACAACAAAATAGGAAAATTTATGAAAAATTGCCAATATCACGACTCAACTCCACCTTAAAAAAAATAAAAGAACGAGAACTCAAAACAAAAATATGGCTAGAATTCACTATCCAAATCTAATGCCAAAAAGGTCATATTTTAGATATAATTGTTATGTACAAAATACAAAAATACTAAACTCAACTCAGCGTTATCCCAATTAAATAGGGTCAGCTACATGGATCCTGACCCTCTAATCAGCTGTATTCAAAGCCATACTTGATACAAGGGATAAGCTATGCATGTCTTTCCTCACCACTTCTCCCAAAGTCAATTTAGGTATGCCCTTGGCTCATTTAGTTCTTACAATCGAAATCAAATCACTTCTCCATACTGGAGCATCTAAAGCCCTTTGTATATGTGAACATGCCACCTCAAACGACTTTTGCAGCTCATCATGTGTCGGGCCCAAATCAGCTCTAATTTGTTCATTCCTTTATCCTTCCTAGTGTTATTGCACATCCATCTCTGCATCTCATCTCAGCTACAATGAGTTTATCTATATAATGTTTCTTAAATGTCCAATCATAGCCGGCCATATGACTATCCCATGAAATTTTCCTTTAAGTTTTAAAGGAATACGTCGATCACACTACACTCCGGACGCACTTCTCCACTTCATCCATCATAATTTAGTTCTATGTGTAACATTATCCTCTCTATTTCTCCTTTGTTTGTGAAGTATGATTGTGACTAGAAACCTAAAATAATCACTTTGTGGAATCTCCCTTTCATCAATTTTCACCATCTCATATACTCCATTTTTGTTATACTTATGTTAAAGCCTTTTGATTCCAAGGTTGATCTCCATGTTTCCAACTTGGCATTAATCTTTACTTTTGTTTCATCCACCAAAATAATATCATCAGTAAAAGCATAGACTAAGGGTCATGATCTTGAATGTCTTTGGTTAATTTATATATGATAAGCACAACAAATAAGGGCTTAAAGCTGAACCTTGATGTACCCAATTGCAATTGGGAATTTATTGCCTTAACCACCCCAATTCTTATACACTTCTATTTTTAGTACTTGTCAAAAAAATTTTTTTTTTTAGGTGAATGCAAAATTAATTAAGTGAAAAAACAAAGTACAGCAATAGAGCCTAAAGGTTGGACGAAAGGGGACCCCTAGCCAAGCACCAAAACAACAATTAAAATAATGATACATAAAAAATAAGGGGAGGGGAAAACAATTATACAAAGGATAATACACCAAAAACCTTGATGGAGGGCCATAAGGAAAGGGGAGGAAGAAGGTCACACGACCAATAAAAAATTACCAAGTTTTCAACCAAATATTCAATTCAATTCAACACTGTAATACCCATCGGTTACATGCCTTTATATAATAAACTGAAATTAAAACTTGCCTAATAAAAATCTAAGACTGAAATAACAACTTCTAATTTGCTTCCTAAGTTCTTACTAATGAAATTAGAAATAGAATAAAACTCAAATTGGTAACTCCCTAATTGACTAACAACTACCCAAAATAAAAGATTACAAATCATCCCTAAATAAAATAACTCAATATTTCCTAAATAAAGAAAATCCTAAAATATTCTATTGATCCCAAAAATCAAATCATATCTAGCTCATCTCGGTTGAAATTGCCCTATAGGTCAACCCGGCTCAGCCTCAATTCTGCATCAACTCCCCCGATATTGAGAAAAACTAGTCCACGAGTTTTAAATAATGATAATAATAAAAATTCATGAATGGGGGTGAATTGTTTGTTGTCTGCATCACGAACAAAATCTATGATGTGAAGCTTTGGAGGTGTATTCAAGCTCGAAATATCATGGGGAAGAATGAACTCATAGTGGTGAACAACTGGCAATGCATTGATATCCTTCATTACTTAATCCACAATTTTCTCACTTTCTGTTATCATCACCTGTTCCACAATAGGACGGTCTTCCACTTATGTTGATGCATCTAGTTCGTCTTATGGTTGTACTGTGGGTGTCACTTTCTTTGACTCAACCAATCCATGAAGATTAAAATTTTTTATGCATGTGGTAAGCCTGGAGGGTGCATATATTATTGTCACGATCAAGAATGCCATCTCGTTGTTCCGACCAACATCGACCCAATTTAATGATGCGTCGAGGAGAGTCAAACACTTCACAAAAAGCACCATCATTATAATGAGAAACAAAAAATTCAACGAATACATCAACCTTTGACTAAAAAATGATTTGATTGGTCTTTGACAACATATCCACTACAGATTTAGAGATGAAAATTGTCATTTAGTCACTCATCAATCAACAAAGTAGCAGGCTTTCCATTGGGCAACCACACTCTAAATTTGAACACAAAGGAATCCATGATAATAATAGAAGGCTCAAATAAGAGGAGTGGTGAATTGGTAAATAAACTAAAGTTTATGATGGGATGGCAAAATTGTGATTTGGAAAGTTGAATTACAAACTCCCAAGAGTATGTCACGTATCGAGATCGAGGACCACGGATTGATACACCCATCTAAAAGTGGGGAATCGAAGATGAAACCATTATATTTGTTTGGTCTACAAGATGAACAACACAGTTGGCATAGGAATGAATGTAGGAAACTAACTAGAGGTCATATTGATTTATGAGAGTAATATATTTTGCAATTGATTTTAGGGTAACTTACAGTGCCACCCCCTGGAGAGTGCCATAATTATAAAACCACCCCCTCCGTTTTACCAAATTAGACTCAGACCCCCTACTGTTAGTCACTATTAAGGAATATATATTTTATGCTGATGTCAGCTATTATATTTTATTTTAAATACCAAAATGCCCTTATTAAATATGAAGTACCTAAAATACACATGTAATAAGTTACTATACCTTTCTTGGACCACCGGCGATCATTCAGAGCACCGGAGGTCATGGCGGCGGCATCAATGATAGCATCGATCAGCAGGACTCACGGCGACAAGCAACGGCTCTCAACCGTAACCCCCTGCGTTTTTTCTTTGCAGGCGAAACCCCTCTGACCTCTATGCGAAGAATCCCTTCAAGATCTTTGTGGGTTATGATCCGTGTGAAGATGTTGCTTACAAGGTCTGTCGTTACTCGATCTTGAAGAGTTCTTCGGTTCCAGTGGAAGTTATACCTATCAAACAATAGGATCTAAGGAGTAAGGGTCTTTATTGGCTAGAGAGAGGGCATACAAAGAGCACCGAGTTCTGGTTCAGTCGGTTTTTGACTCCATTTCTTGCCCATTCGATGGTTGGGCAATGTTTGTTGATTGTGATTTCCTTTACACAACAAATTGTAAGGAATTGATAGAGTTGATTGATGATTCTTACGTAATCATGTGTGTTCAGCATGATTATACTCCAAAGGATAACACAAAGATTCATCTTCCCTCTTTTTTGTTTAATCAATTTGGATTGAGAATTGAGATTTATGTAATCATTTTAAAGAGAGAGATTCCACGTTAAAGTAAGTGAGGACAAAACATCTGGGTTGGTGAAGGGTTATTATTATCTCCTCAACTGGTTCTTCTTCAGTTCCATTTGCTTCCATAGTTCTTTTCTGTTGCTTTTAAATATCTCCTCTGAAACATTACTGCTTCATCAACCATCTATATTCCTCTCCCTTTAAAAAATCAAAGATTGAATCTCTTAATTCTCAGAAACCCTAAAGTGATCTGAAACTCTTGAAGACATGGCTGATAGGTATACCCTTCGAGACCCACTTCATATCCTCCCCAAACACTGAAGCCCAATGGCAATCCTTCATTTTGGCGCAACAAAGCTCAGCTCTACAACCGCCCAATTTATGCCGCCTTATGGATCTTGTATCGCCCCCACCGTACCACCTTCACTGTGATGTCCCTCCAAATCTCGCAGTTCAATGTCACCACTTCCTTCGATGGTTCCTCCACCAAGCTCAACTCCAAACTCGATCTCACGGTCGTCGCTCGAAACCCAAACAAGAAGTTCGTCTGCAGCCTGCTGGGTTTCCCTCGACCTCCTTGAATCGGCGAGCGGACATGGAATCCGCCTGACCGGGCTGTTATTGAAAGCTGAGAAGCAGCGAGGAAGGAACGACAACAATGGATCCTGACAAGATTAGGGTATTTTAAAGTGAAAGTTTGGACATGTGTTTAGTTAAAAGGGTATAACAGTCATTTCAATTTCTCACTTAACAGTGACTAACGGTAGGGGGTCTGAGTCTAATTGGTGAAATAGAGGGGGTGTTCTTATAATAATGGCATTCTCTAGGGGTTGGCGCTGTAAATTACCCTTGATTTTATATATCCTCCATTGAATTACCCATCACTTTTCTTTATTTGTAATCACTCCAAAAAATTTTTTTTTGGGGGGGGGGGTTGTTTACTGTATATGTATATAGTCAGTATTTGTAATTTTCTTCCTCATCATATGTTCAATCTTTGCATACATGACCTAGTGAGAATATCCTGCATGGACCAACTTCAAGTAGTTGGAAGTTGGAACAAGGCTTACTTGATGGCAATAGATTGGGGATCTTTCATTTTTTAGGTTGTTCTTGGTTACGCATTTATGTGGTACTTCACATTGGACTAATTTCTACAAGTTTGTGGTTGGTTACGATTTGGGTTGTTTAACAAATGGTATACCTTTTAGTCTTTGTTATTCTTCAAGCGCTTGTGTTCGGGCATGTTATAAAACACCATTCTTGCTTGAAGGCAAATTTAGTTACAACTTGGATATTTTTTGAGAGTTCTGAACTATTTGGCCTCTTTCCCGTAAAGATGTTGCACTTTTCTTTCAGAATCAGTGAAGTGTTTGATGAAGATGTACTTCATGCACGAGTTCCTTTTGTTGCTCGTACACAGCAATGTTTTGCTGTAAAGGCTGGAATAGATGGACTTCTGGATGTTGCTCGGAGATTGTTCTGTGATACTAGTGAAGGTGTTACTGATTTACTAGTAAACCTTCCTCATTTTGTTTAGATTAAATTATTGTGCTAGAATCCTAATAAACATTGTGTTGACAGCCATACATAACCTTGCAAACAAATACCGTGAAGAGTTCAATCTACCAAATTTGAAAATTCCTTTCAAGAGTAGGCAGGGGTTTTACTTGAGCATTCCACAGAAGGATATAAATGGAAGACTTCCCAGAAAATTCATTCAGGTTGTGTTTATGATCTCTATTATATTTCTTTAACATGTGCGGCTCATAGTGATCCTTGCTAACTTCCTCTATGTTTGCAAGATGAAATCAGGTCCTCAAGCATGGGAACAACATACATTTCTCAACTCTTGAACTTGCTTCTGTGAGTATCATGATCATTTAGATGTTTCCTTTTGTAGCCAGTATGGAGTTTAAGGTTCTCTAAGATAGTATGGTTATTCTATCAGCTAATTGAGATCATACTTATGGTTCTTGTGTATTTGTTGTTTGACTATGTGATGAACACTGGGGGGGGGGTGTTGGAGAGCCAATCGGATGATAGCATTGTTTTGTATACTCATCAGTTAATGTTTTTTGTTCCTTGAAAATTGTCCAAATGCTGATACACTGTCTGAACATAATTAAATGGAAGAAGTTATTGAAACCAATTTATGAACTCTTCTCCAAATACTACCAGTTACAGAGTTTGTACAATAAATCACTCTGTTCTAAAGCTGAATATTATCTGAAATCAGGCTAAATGGCTCCTTGTTAGGCATCTAAAACTCCTCAAAAATAATTAATTTTCACAATTTAAAAGAAATCAAGAATAACTCATGTCAAAGGGCTAATCTGCAGAGCGGAGAAACATTTGTCCGTAGTGAGTGTTACCGAGTGCATTCACGCACGCATCCTAATTATTCACTTTCAAGTTTCAACATGTGATATAATACACAAGGAAGCCCTACAAGTAGCTGCTGTATAGATTAGTTGTAGACATTTACTGTTAGCTGGAGATATTTCAGGCTTACAGAATTTGGACAATCATATCTTATGCACATATTAATGTGCAACATCTTTAAATGTCGTTATTAGACCGCCTATCTCACTGTATGTGATCAGTCCTACTTTTACAAACACAACATATGCATATAAAGCACAGGATAATGAGCATAGTGGCACCTATTATCAAAGAGACTGATGGCCTTTTTGGTGGTCCTATGAGTTCAATAAATCCTCCTGCTTTTTTTTTTCATTCCCCAAATCGCCCTTAAATTAAAATATTGCCTTTTTTTAATCTCTCTTTCTAAAGGGCCATTACCCAGCTGGTCCTGCCTTTGCAGGGTCCTTGGCGGGGCGACTTTGGAGTCAGTCCTACATCTTAACCTTGGCACGTTTTTTACCTCTCTTTCTCTTCTCTTCTCCATATATCTCTCTTCATATACCCTAATTATAAAATAGAAAGGTTGACATGGTCAAGAAAAAGTTTTTGTTGAAAAATAGAAATCAAGATTGGGTTGGTGTTCTGGTATGTACAAGGGATAATTACGCTTACCTATCTTGGTGAGGAGTGTAATAGAGAAAGAGAGGAAAAGGGTGATAGATAAGATTCATTTAGGAAGAGAATGGGTTGTTTTGGAGATAATGTATGTAAGAAATTAGCTTTACTGAGGAAGCTGGCCTCTTACGATCGATAGTATAGTTTTAGGGAATTCAATTGTGCTCTTTCTTTTATTTTCTCTCCTATTAAATAGGCTTACATTTCAAGTAGTTATCATACTCCTCTAACTCCTACAATTACTCATACAACTTCTCCCCCCCATGTACAACATACCTCCCAATATAAAGTTACAAACAACAACTACTAAGCCTTATCCCAACTAAATGGGGCCGACTATATGGATCTGTTCAAATGCAAAAAGAATAGAAAAAGTGAAAGGAGAGGAACACAACTCAGAAAATTCCCACCTATATGGGGTCGGCTACATGAATCCTTGCCCTCTAATCAGCTCTATTTGAGGTCATACATGGGACAAGACCTAAATTGTGCATATCTTTCCTCACTACTTCTCCTATGGTCTTTTTAGGCCTGTCTCTAGCTTTTTTAGTTCCTTCAATCTGATCCAGACCACTCCTCCTTACTGGAGCATCATAAGGCCTCTGTTGAACATGGTCATGCCACCTCAAAAAACTTTCTCGGAGCTTATAATGGACGAAACTCCTAAATCAACTCTATAAGGTCATTCTTTAATTTGTTCTTCCTAGTTTTTCCACACATCCATCACAACATCCTCATCTCTGCTACACATAGCTCATATAGGTGACACTTCTTTGCCCAACATTCAGCCCCATACATCATAACCGGTCGCATAGTTGTCACGGCGTCAAATAGATCCAAGGCGGTGGAGGGGTGGCTAATCGATTTGGCGATGAATCGCCCATTATGGCGTTGCCATGGCGGTCAAATTGCCCATGTGTCATTTTTTATTTTTTCTATTTTCTAAAGTTATTTAGTATGTTACTTTTTTATTTCCCCTACTTTCTAAAGTTATTTAGCATGCTACAAGCCTACAATATATACCGTATAACATATAAAACCAACATTAAGCAACATCAAATCATCAAAAATCAACATAGCCCTATCAAAATCACCCTGCATTTTACAAAAAATCGATTGCCTAGTGAATTGGGTGTGACCTGGCGTCCATGGTGGTGCCATGGCGACGCCTATCAGCCAATGGCGACCACCATTTGTGAGTTACGTAAATCGTAGCACTGCCATGAACTTCTTTTTCCACCAGGATGCCAAATCGCCGCCTTGGCAACACCTAGGCGACGCCATGACAACTATGACCGGTCGTACGACGATCCTATAGAATTTTTGTTTAAGCTTTAAAGCAATAGTCAATCACACAAGTGCACAACACTGCGGAGTCCGGACACATCTCTCCACTTCATCCATCCCACTTTAATTCTCTATGAAGCATCATCCTCTATGTCACATTCTTTATTTATGATTGATCCCAATATTCACCCCTAGCATGTGATAGACCGGGAGAGCAAATTCTCTTTGTTGATGATGGAAAACCCTTTTCGAAAATGTACTTCGACGAGGTTTCTTCCATAGAACCAGCTCTTCGCCCCAGGATTCTCAGAGTGAAAGTCGGGACGGGATTGGGCTTGTCTTTATCACGAGCAGATAGCTCTTTTTTTCCCTGATTCCCTGAATCTTCATTATGGAGCGACTGATTGCTTTGCTCAAATTTATGGACTCCTGATTCAGGAATGAGAAAAAAGGAGAGCAAACAAGCGGAGAACAAAGAACGGTGCCAGCGAAGGAATCCCAGCCGTTACCTAAATACAAATTTAAGACAATTGCCGGGAGGAAGGATCTTCCTATCCCTAACAATTTAAAGAACAGAAGGGGTAACTTCAAGTTTGATAAGGGAAACCATTGAAAATGAATCTGCTAATGAAGGTTACAGATTTGGTCAAGAGGAAGAAACTTATAATATCGTAGCTGCTCATGGTTATTTTGGCCGATTGATCTTCCAATATACTAGTTTCAACAATTCTTGTTCTTCTACAATAATCACTTTGCGGTATCTTCCTCTCCGCAATTTTCACCATTTCATTATCCATCATATTGTGGCTAAGGTTACACATTATATACTCCATCTTTGTTCTATCTATCTTAAAACCTCTTGATTCCATGGTTGATCTCCAAAACTCTAATTTTTTATTTATCCCTACTGCTTTCTCATCCGCCAAAACATTATCATTAGCAAAGAGCATACACCACCGAATCTCGCTTTGAATATTTCTGGTCAAATCATCAATGATAAGTGTAAACAAATAAGGGCTACACCATAACATAACTCCCAATATAAATCCCTAATATTGTAACTACATCGTAACTACACCTAATGCAAATAATAACTACTAACTTTCCACCCGTGCCTTCCCTGAACATGTGACCCACTATGCAAGCTATGCGTAACATGTTCAGTGTATCATATGGTATCGATTATTGAAAGCAATGCATTTTTCTCAAAGTGAGTTGTTCCAGGGAATCACCTAGGATGCTTATTTGGTGGTCTTATGAGTTCTATCGATCCTTCTGCTCCTCTTTTTTCATTCCCCCAAATTATCCTTAAATAAGAATAGGAAGAAAGAACGCTGCCAGGCTGCGTAACATACACTAGCACCTCCCTATGTCTATTTCTCTCTACCCTCCTATGAAATGATATATCTGCCCCCTTTTGTGGGAGAAGGGAGATAGACATAGGGAGGGACTAGCATACACTATGCAACTGGACAAGGAACTCAATCCCATAAGAATATTACCTTTTAATCTCTCTCTCTCTCTCTCTCTCTCTCTCTCTAACCTAATTTAGAAAAAAATAAAAATTGAAATGGTCAATTTGTAAGCCATCTATGACTTTTTGTTCTTTGTACTTCTCTTATCTTGAAATTACCACTCCTCCCTCTTTATAGTCATCTTGTGTTTCTATGGTTTTCTTAGTCCAAAACTTCCACTTTATATGACCATGTCGTGTCAACTTTTTTATTTTTTATTTTATCCCAAACTTGCCCCTCCTCTAGTCCTCTTTATATGCCATCTCTTGTTTTGATTCAGAAAATACCACTTTTCTTTATATATCTATAACTATTTTTCATCCTAGAGGAAAGGTGTTTTGGGCAGGTTTGTGACATAAATTTATACGGCCATCGGTTTTTTTTTGCTTCCTTATTCCAAAAACACCCCTTTATATGGACATCTTCTGTTTTTATTTTTCTTATTCCAAAATTGCCTCCTTTTTTTCCTATCCCTTTTTGTCTTTTAGTTCCTATGGCCATTAAATTTCTAATTTGCGTCTTTATTTCCATAGCATTCTATCTCCTGGCTATTTATTTATTTTTTCAATGTTTTGACTTCCTTTTTCCTAAATTGCCATCCAGTATAGCTTTAATAAAATATTTGCTCCAGTTATGTAGTTGGTTCTTTCTTGGTAATATTTTTCCAAAACTACATACTTTCACAGTCCATAAACAAATAGGATGCAACTATTGGTTTATTCCAAAAGTACCTCTTCAGTTAAATCCTCTCTCTCTCTCTCACAGAAAAAATTTCTTCACCCCAGCAAGCATAGTCTATTGTATACATTGAATTTGCAATGCACATGGACTAAACTATTTGATGAAAAAGCTATTAAATCTTTATAATAATGGCTTTGCCAAGGTCACAATTCAGACATTTGCTGCATGACATTGTGTTCAGCTGTAGGTCAACTTCATATTAATATTCTTTCTTTTATTATAGCATTTCTGTATTATGATTGGTTGGGGAGAAATCTTTAGAAGCATGTAACTTCTATCTTTTGGTTCTTGTAAATTTGGATTCCCATGCTTCTTGTGTGGTTGAATGTGTAAATCTTATTAGTCCTTTCAATCTGTTCTTCATGAAGTTGATTTTTTTGGCTCTCCTGATCAATTTCTTGAAATTTGCAGTTGAACGTTAGGAACAATTCTGCGGCCGCAGAGTGCTATGTGCGAACAGAACTTTGTTTGGAAGGTTGTTCTAAACTCAAGTATAATACTCTTCAAGTTCTAATACTTTAAATATTCACTGTTCTTCTTTATGTGGTTCTCTATGTGTTATGTTGATTTAGTGGTGTTTTTCCAGAATGTTGATGTCGCCAAGGTTCTAAATCTCGGGTTTCGACCAGGTTGAGTTTGAAACCTGAGAAATTTCAGGGAAGCCAGGTACTTTTTCTGGTTTCCCCCAGATTTTTTTTTCTTTTGGTACAGCCTATTTTGAACCTTTTAAAGCTAATCCATGAACTATTCTCACAAAAAGAACACCTAAAATGGTACTTGTGGTGTTAACCCAAGTTTGCTAGTATATGCTGAATGATGTCGTACACTAGCAGCCTTATTAATTTGTTATACACACTAAGTCTACATATATATATATATATATATATATGTAAGCTATTACAATCAAAACATATAACTTAGATAGTGAATTAGTCATACAACACTCACCACTCGATACTAGGAGGAGTTTTGAGGCGGCTCCAATCCTTGAGGTGCGTACCACTTGTAGCTGCTCCTCTGAATGCAACACATATGAATCCTATGACATGTTTTGGGCCCAAATGTTCTGAAAGTCCATCATTGCCCACCTATGAGCCCCATCATCATGTTGCAGGTATCCCAACCTAAGAAGATGTCAAGGTGGCGTACATGTTTGCTTTGAAAAAATTCTACTATATTTATTGTTGTGTTGAAAAAAAAAAAAAAAGAAGTTCGGGGAAAAAGTAGGTTGAAGTTCTCTCTAGGTTGATCTTGATTGGTGATGCAAGATAATAGAAGAAGATGGCAAAAATTGATGTTTTTTGTGGCCAAATTACCCCTTTGTTGAAACACACAAAACTTGAGAGGCTGTTGAAATATGGGAAACAATGTCTGTGTTCCATTAAAACATGGCAATTATATAAGCATGGGTTGTACTAGTTTGGTTGAACCTTGCATAACTTGGGAAATTTCATCGAAACTGGTCGAAACCAGTAACATTTTGGTTTTGACCCTTGGTTTAGTCTTGGGCCATACCGGAATTGGGAAATTTTGGAGTTTCAAGAGAATTTTTGGGGGGATTTAGAACCATGGATGTCGCTGATGAGAGGACAATAGGTAACTTATGTTGAGCTTATACTTTGATTCAATTCCCTTGAATTGTTGTACGTTAATAAAGGGTGTTTAATATAGCAGTCTTTCATGATTTCTTGTTACTTGATGACATTTAAACATTTCGGGTTGCGCTTTGATGCTAGAGAAAGCTTAGTTACCGTCTGGCAGGTAACTCGATGTGGAAGCATTAAACAGGATGATGTTATGCAGTGGTCTCCATTTGAGAAAGCGTACAATAATTGCTATGGAGAGCACACAAAATAATGTGCTCTAATAATGAATTTTTCAGTAAAGTGATAATAATTTTAATTTTTGAAAGGAATCAACTTTCTTCCACATCCCATAATCAGTAACCTCTAAACCCAGTAGATAATTATTTTATGATATTCAAGTGTAACTTAGCATTTAAGAAGTTGCTGCTTCTGGAGAGCACATTATCTATGCCTTCAAGAAAAGGAGACCACTTCTTATTTGTTTTCGGGTTACGAGGTTCCTGATGCTCTGTGGTCTTCTTTTTTTTTTTGGGTGGGATTTTTGTTTGTTGATGGGTTCCTCCTTGGATGGAACACATTTTTCTCATTGCAGTTATCAGTGCTGTCACATGGTTGAATTTGTCTAGGAAATTTATTCCTTAGGCTCTTAAGCTGGAGATTTTTTACCCCAAAAAAAAAAAAAGCTGGGATATTTTGGAATGGCAGAAGCAGAAGGTATTTGATGATAGAAAGAGGTTTATTTCTCTGATTTTCTTAGATGTGGGTTAATTTATTGTGGATTGGGCTGTTCTACTGAAGATTGAGGGAATGAGCAAAACGGGGGCAGTGAATCTGCGATTATTGGAGTATTCTTGAGATCTGAGCTTAAATACTTATAAGTAATTTTATTTTTTCTATCTGTTTATTCGTCAAACTCCTATTAATTTTAAAAATGGGATTTTCTTATCGACACCCCTCAAGGTGTCAAATAATTACAAACCTTACCTTTTTTCCTATTTAGTACAACACAACTATTTCCAAAGAGGGTAAATAATGTCATTTCACATATGTACTAAAAAAATGTGCATGACAATGATACCTTTTGATAATGATATGCCATTTTCAAATTATATTTGACAACCCTTTTATACCCCTACCTTAAATACTTTTGGGAGTAAGACAAGAGGCAATTAATAGAAGGTGTCAACTTCTAAACATACCTATAAGGTGTCATTTAGATGCCCCCTTTAAAAATTTTACTTTGTTCCTGATAAGAAAAAAGTAATTATGTTGCTAATTCTATCAAAGAAATTAATATATACTTAAGGGCAAAATAATGCTCCCTGATCCCAGACACGGGTCAAATGACACCCCCCTATGAAATACAATAAACACATTTTTTGTTGATGTCCATGTGCGGCCCCACGCTTGTGCAGGGACCGTGCAACCCGGGAGCTTTCTTTTTCCCTATACTTAAATATTTCTTTACACATGTATATTTTTGTTGTATTTTTTTTTCAGCTACCATGTATAGTTATTGTATAACTGCAAACATACTCCACAAATCCCCAATATCCCATAAGATACTTTTTAATATGTAATCCTACGTTAAATTTCAATGTCAGTTTGTATTCTTGTTTTTAAAATCAATAAAAGAAAGGAGTTCAAACATTATTTGCCTGTCAATTTCCATTCTCCTACCTTGTGCTGTCCTTGCCCACTGTTCTGGTGAGGAAGAGTGTCTTTTGTGCAGGATTAATATGAGGACTTCCTTTTTGGCTAATGAAAGAGAAATCAATTGCAAACCTTGTAGCATTTCTCTATCCTTAGTGGGTGAAATCTATCCAATACCTTGAGTAGATAGGAAATTCCATGCCTACTGTGATTATTGATTATTAGAGTGATGACATGACATAGTTTTGGTATAATGTATTTCAAGAGGATGATTTGTTTGTTTCTTATTGTTTGATTTAAAGGCCTCTTATACATATGTAACAGTAAAATGAGTCAAGCCTTAATTGTTTTCTTAACACTGAATCTTTTAATTTGTTGGCATTATCAAACTTATATCCATGGTCTCCATTACTTCAGTGACTTGTTCTAGAAATTGAGTGGTTGTAATCAAAAGTATATAGGATATAAACACAACCAAGCCTGCTCAGACTGCTTTTAATGATGTCCAATACTTTTCCTTATTATACTCATAGTTTTGGTTGTCACACTATGTGCCTGATGGTTAATGCAACTTGTATATTTTTTTCCTGTTATGATTTTCAATGTTGGAATTGTTTCATGTGTTTCACTTCTTGTTTATGCCCCTTATTTCAATTTTCAGCACTAATTGATAGCATAAGGGGGGATGTTTCTGCGCTCACACTCCTTGCCGAGGTCTTATGTCTTCTAGACATGATTGTAAACTCATTTGCTCATACAATATCCACTAAGCCTGTCGATCGTTACACTAGACCAGAATTGACAGGTAGATATTTGTTATCTCATCTTGCACATTTTCAGAGTCAAAGTGCACTAGAATAGTGCTTGACTAACTTTGATGTTATTGGATAGATAATGGCCCATTGGCAATTGATGCTGGCAGGCATCCTATTCTGGAAAGCATACATAATGACTTCATTGTATGTTCAGTTCTTATTTTGGTTTCTAGGGTCCAGATAGTCACACATAAAACATTTGCTATTTATAGGATAAAAATGCATCAATACCTCTAGAAGTTCATGATTTAATTTTTGTTCTGCAGCCTAACAGTATTTTCCTTTCCGAAGCATCCAACATGGTAATCGTCATGGGTCCAAACATGTAAGGTTTTCTTTCGTGATTCTGCTTTTGCTGACTGCTAATTAGTGAATCTAAATAACTTATTAAGATGGTTCTAGTCTTGAAAATGGGTTCTGCTTGTTGATATCTAGTTGCCCTTTTATTTTGTTCAGGAGTGGAAAGAGTACTTATCTCCAACAAGTGTGTCTTTTAGTCATACTTGGTCAGATTGGTTGCTATGTTCCTGCACGCTTCTCCTCTATAAGAGTGGTTGATCGGATATTCACACGAATGGGAACAGGGGACAACCTTGAATCCAACTCTAGTACAGTATTTTTTCCAAACTTCAAAGTTTACTCATCATAAATCATGTTTTGAGACTTTTATTTTTTTGGAGGACTTATCTATGTTTTTATTTGTGGGATGGGATGGTGGCGGGGGCTTTAGCTTCATTGCTTCTATTGTTGGTTTTCTTTCCTTTATGTTACTTCGCCTTATACCTTCTTAATAAAATTCCTTAAATTGCTGATAAAAGGAAAATCTTTAAAGCATAGTTGTCACGATATCTAGGCAATCGAATGTGTTGGAGGGGGCCTGGACATAGGAAACCAAGGCGACACTAATTGTCAAGGCACCCGTGGCCCCACCTAGGTGACACCTTGAAAACTATGCTTTAAAGTAACATTTTACCATTACTTGCCAATAGACAGAAATCGTTAGAGCATATATTTTGTCTGGATTTTTGCTAGCCAGACACTTGTCAACCAACCGTCCAAAAGGTAGAAACTATCGGTTTTTTCACAGTCCAAGCCATTTGCTTGGATCTTTCCTAGGAGAATCCAAGTGAAAGTAGCAACCAGAGTGATAGTAGCAAGTATAATTAAGTTGAGTGAGTCAGGTGTTAGTATAAATAACATCTGACATTAAAATATATTTAAGGGACAATACCTGGAATTTTCTATACTATTTTTTTATAACATAAAATAACAACAAAAATATTTAATGAATTACTTTCAAGGTTATACATTATTGGATGGGGGTAATGACTTGTGTCTAATATGACACCAACCCTCTCTATTTATAATAACGGCGAGAAGTTTCTAGAAAATTACAAAGACCATTAAACCCCTTAGGGTCTGTTTGGCAACTGACACTTTCCCTAAAACCCATTATTACAACACTCCCCCTCAAGTTGGTGCATAGATATCGGATATGCCCAACTTGCAGATAATAGGATAAAACATCTTACTACTATACGTCAGCAATTGTCCACAATTGGGGACAAACGGCACAGTGATAAGGCCCATATCTAGCTTCTCTTTGATGAAGTGTCTGTCGATCTCCACATACTTGGTTCGATCATGTTGGATAGGGTTGTGAGCAATGCTAATGATAGATTTGCTGTCAGAAGAGAGCTTCATAGGAATAGTGGTAGGGATAGCCAAATCTGTGAGAAGACCATAAAGCCATAGGAGCTCACAAATGCCATAAGGCATAGCACGGAGCTCTGCTTCAGCACTTGAACGGGCAACCACGACTTGCTTCTTGCTCCGTCATGTAACAAGGTTACCACCAGCAAAGGTGCAATAACCAATAGTAAACCTACGGTCATCAGGAGAAACTACCCAATCAGCATCAGTGAAGGCCTCCACACTTAGGTGGTTGTGAGGAGAAAAAAGGATGCCACGTCCTAGGGAATATTTCAAGTAATGGAGAATACGCAGCACAACTTTCCATATGTGTTGAGTATGGATTATATATGTACTGACTAACCAAGCTGACTGCAAATGTTATGTCAAGGCGACTGTGAGAAAGATAGATCAAACGCCCTACTAATCTTTGATACCTCCCCTTATCCACAGAATCACTGTCCTTGCTACTTAGGTGATTGTTAGCTTCAATAAGAGTATTTGCCGGCTTGCACCCCAACATTCCTGTCTTAAAAAGAAGGTTAAGCACACACTTCCGTTGTGACAAGTAGGTCCCACGAGAAGACCTGGCTACTTTAATGCCAAGGAAGTAATGAAGCTGCCCTAGATATTTAATCTCGAATTCCTCGCCTGTCATATCATCACCAGTAACAATAATATCATCTACATAGACTATCAAGCTGGAAATCTTCCCACCAGATATGATGAACAGAGTGTGGTCAGTGTTGCTCTCAGATTAGCCTGTAGCAATCATAGCCTTGTAAAAGTGCCCAAATCAAGCACGAGGGGATTGCTTCAGCCCATATAGTGCTCGCTTCAGCTTGCATACCTTATCTTGGGTCTTGGAGCAAGTGGTCCACATATACTTCCTCCTCAATTTTCCCATGGAGGAAGGCGTTCTTCACATCCAGCTATTGAAGATCCCAACCTAAGTTGGCGGCACAAGACAAGATCACACGAATAGTGTTCAACTTAGCGATAGGAGCAAAGCTTTTAATTCGATGGCATTTCCCTTCATGAGGAATGAGAACTCCTTTCACACAATAATAAATAAAATAAAATAAACCAGCTGTCTTCCAGTTTATACTATTTATCCATCATGGTCTTAGTAGTCCTTTCTTATAAATAGGTATCAGCGTTAGTAGTTGGTGATTGCAATTATTTCCCACCGAAATGAAAAGGATATTTGCTTGTGCATGTTTTATATCTTGTCCTAGGAACAATTTACTGCCAACCTAGTGTGTTTCTTGTCATTTTCTCCACACAATCTTTGGTTCCTAGATGTGGATAGGGTTGCAGATATGGACATAGATATCCCAATACCATTCTTTCATCTTCTTAGTGCCTGAATCCTACTGAGTTTGGTCTGATTGGTTTTTCTATACACTTTATATATTTTTTCATTGGTAATTAAGATGTAGAAATCGTAAGAAACAAAGATTATTTCATGGCACGGCAGGAAACAAGAAACCACATTCAAGAATCCCCCCTTACTCCCTTTCTACGCTCCACTTTTTAATGCTAAACAGTAACATTTACCTTAATTATAGAAAGAATAGTAGACAAGTAAAGAAGATCACTCGCAGATCCATTAAAAGAAGCTCTAGTATTTTTGCAGTTTCTAATGTCAAAATTGGATCAAAAGATGAAGCTAAGAATTCTGAAGTATCAAGTTAAAATAGCTTGTGATATTAAGTATGATTTTCTCCATTAAAATTTGGAAAACTCTTGTAAGTCGCTTCCTTATGACAAGGCATCAATCAATGATTAAGTTACCTGAATTGCAGTTTATGACCGAGATGAAAGAGACAGCTTTTGTCATGCAGAATGTCTCGCCAAGGTGTGCCTATTGTATTTTTGCACACACACACACGTACAATGATACATACATAAATGCTTTCACGTTTACTAGTAGCAATCAATGGTTGCAGGAGTCTTATTGTTATGGATGAACTTGGGAGGGCTACTTCTTCTACTGATGGATTCGCAATTGCATGGAGCTGTTGTGAGCACTTGTTATCACTGAAAGCGTAACTACTTGAAAGACACATTACTGTATCCTCCATGAAATATTACTAAATATTTGAATTATTACTACTGAGAAGACATAGTCCCCTTCCCTTCCTTTGGTTCAGGGTTCTGAAACTATTATCGGTCTATATTTGCAAGGTCTTGTCATTGTGTTCCAAGTGTTTAAGGTCCAGCAAAGAAGATGCCTATTCCCATACCTACGAATGCCCTTATCGCATAGCCCTTAGGAGTTAGGACATTTGGTTTCCTTTTTGGGTATGCTGCTATGTAAAAAAAGGGCCTGGATACCCGTTGTTAGCCAAAAAAAAAAAAAAAAGGTATGCTGTTATTTAATCTCTTACTGAGCAAATCCCATTACCTTCTCTCAAAGTTATTCTAAGCATTTGACATTTTGCATGTGCCATTCCTTTGGCACTATAATTGTAGAAAAATGTTGTCAATATTTATTTCAGAAAATGAGAAATATTCTCATTCATTATGTTGTCCCCATTTCTTTATTTGTAAAATATACAAGGTTAGTTCTAGTTGCATTTCTGCATACTAATTGCCTGCAGATTTTGGGGCAAGGCACTCATTCATTGTAGCTTTTGCTTGTTTACTGTAATTATATGTGCTTTTTTCCTGTAATTTCTCAACTCTTGTTACTATTGTTTACAGTCTTCTGCTGAACATCTTTGTGAATGCTGCGTTGAGTTGGCTGAACCATAGTTCTTCAATATTCATTAAATTAATTTTCTTGGAATAACTTTTTTTGCTTGATACAGGTATACAATATTTGCAACTCACATGGAAAACCTATCCGAACTAGCAACGATCTACCCAAATGTAAAAATTCTCCATTTTGATGTTGATGTAAAAAACAACCGCCTGGAATTCAAGGTGTTCATGTCAAATTTTCATCCCCAGACATGTACTGTTTATTTGGATGGAATTCATCCCTGAAAATTCAATTCTCTTGATTTAGTTTCAGCTCAAAGATGGGCCAAGACATGTGCCACACTATGGGCTCCTATTGGCTGGAGTTGCAGGACTACCGAGCTCAGTGATTGAAACAGCCAGAAGAATCACATCAAGGATAACTGAAAAGGTAACTGCTATTTTACAGCATAATATCCATGGGTCTGCACTTTACATGATTGATTATCCAGCTCTTAGATTTACTAGAAGGGAAAAAGAAGGGGGAGTTTGGGTGGTATGAAGTGGTCCTTTTTGTCCAATCGTATCTACTTTTTAATTGTTAATACTGTTATGACAGTGATTCAGTATGATAGTGGAAGTTAGAATTTCCCAATTATCTTGATATTTGTGTATAACTAAACAATGATGGGTGGGGTGGGCCACTGGGGTACAATATTAAAAACTAGTGTTTAGAAAAGGTTAGCTCCTGGCTAAGAGGATTGTGATCGGGATATTTAGGCTTTGGGTTCAATGCAGATGTGTAACTTGAATGAGAGAAATTTTAGAAAAGACCAACCTTATGGAGACTAGCAGATCTCCAAATAAAATCCTTGACATCTTAACCACCTCATTGCCATTGCATCCTTCGGGAAAATACATGTTAGATGACAGTCTCATGGTCGTGGCTGGCTTTCTACCTCAACCCCTGTTTAGGAACACACACATTACTTCAATTTCTCAATTCTTATCCTCTGAGCGTAGCTGTTTGTAATATCATAGCATATCGACTCCTCAGGTTATCATGGTTTTGCTCTTCTAGTGTCTTTGCATTGTTATTTCATGGTAAAGATGATCTAATTTCTTAAAAAGTAGATTCTAAGGCGTTCCTTTGTCTAATGTAGAAGGAAAGATTTTGACTCGTCTGAGTATCTTACTAGTTTTTTATTTGTACCATGCATCCAATTTTTAGCATTTGTTTTCTTATGTTGTGAGCATTTTGTTGTTTTCTCCATGTGAATTCATGAAGTATGTCTAGTTAATTACGGGTAGAGGTTTTTCTTAATACCCAGATTCTGTCTCATGGGCAGATCTAATGGGCATAAGGTGTTGTTGCACATTGTAACCCCTGCAGAACTGAAACAAAAATGTGAATGCTAGAAACAGCCAAAATTATAAACAAGCGCTTGTTTTTGGAGTTCTTTGTTTCTGCTTGTATTGGTTCTTGTGATTAGTAGATGAATATCTGATATTTGAAGAATATGAATAGCTTGGTAAGTTGGGCTTTCCCTGCTTCTGGTAGGAAATGAGGAGGATGGAAGTGAACTGCATGCAATATCACCCAATTCAAATGGCTTATCGTGTTGCTCAGAGACTAATATGCTTGAAATACTCCAACAAAGACGAGGATTCAATCCGACAAGCACTACAGAATCTCAAGGAGAATTATGCCGATGGGAAGTTATAATTGTCTTGTCTTCTCGATACAATGGAGCCACAAGGGGAATAGTGTAAAAAGCAAGAGAATAGTTTCAATTTTGTTGAGCCAACGATGGGTTGGATAGTAAGTAGTTGGGAATATATCAGGCTAATAGCCCACAATAAGATTGCGTTTTATTGCGTTTGAGCCATTGTGGAATTACAGCAATATTACGGTTTCGCAAACCGAAATTTGTGGGCACTCATAGTCGATCCCAATTATGCTCATCAGAATTGGGTTAATCATAATCGCGGCAGTCTATTTTCCAATTTGAATGGACCAATTCGGATCTAAAATTTTAAACCATGGTGTGAATTCCTCCCCTTCTCCGTGTTGAGAGAGAGGGAGAGAGAGCATTTCTTTGTTAAAAACTTCACACATATTGACTAGTATTTTTGGGAGAGGGTTCCTTGAAAGGCAGCATGGCTTTACACTAGTGTGGAGGCCAAGATGAACAGTAGTTGAAGCATCAATAGGGGAGGGATTTTTACTTTTCATGAGGGGTGGGGTGGTTATTTTGTCCCCAATTGTGTCTAGGTGTAGGGATTACATTTCATTTTAGGCTTCTTTTTCCCAAGATGAGAATGGACAGTGTTCTTGCACCCACGAATCCATTCATCGCAAAGGATCAAAAGAGCAAGGTGTTAATAAGGCGGTATTTTTGGCACTTTCAGTTTTACAAATCCCAAAGGGTTTTGTAGACCCTAGGATCAGGCGGTGAATTCAGGGAATTTGAAGAAACTGTCCAATAAAAATTAAAGATTAAGAGTTCGAAGTGGAAGAGATATCATGCATCATGGTTCTTCTATTGAAGGGGAAAAAATAAACTTAAATCTCTATAACATTTTTTTGGAGAGGTATATCTAGTTTGCTATATGTAAACTAATCCAAATTCAATCATTTAAACTATCTTGCGTGTCAATGCATTTGTTGATGGTCCAAACATTATGTACAACTTTTAGTTTTTTAGTTACTCATTTTGTTAAGTGTTCAATTCTTTTGAGGCTGAATCATGGCATGTAAACAAAAAATTTTGAGGTCTATTTATCCATAAAATTTATAGAGTGAGTATTATCTATTTTTTGCATCCCACGTGGCATAATTTGAGCTTGTGACTTGTGGCTCCGTTTGGTTGCAATGGAAATTAAAAGGGAAGGGAAGTGAAATTTTCATACTTTAAAAAGAAATATTTATAATTATTACCCTATATGATTGTATAAACTACTTAATATTTTTAGCCATATTTAGTAATGATATATTTTACATATTATAACAAAGAGTTTTGGATGCAAAATAAAGTGAAATTTTATAACCAAATATGGAATGATTTGAATTTAATGCTAAAATCACATGGGTAATAATTACATATTTGTCTTTTTTAAGTATGAAAAATTTACTTCCTTTCCCTTTAATTCCCCTCATAACCAAACATAGCCTTTGGAATTTATAATTCATCTAGCTTTACCAAAATTTCACCCTCTGCTAACAACTACAGCATTGAAGGTAATTTAATTGCCAAAAACAAAAATCCCTTTTTATATGGAAGAGGTAATCTCAGTTTAGTTATACCAAAACTATAGTTGAATATTTACCCAAAAAAAAAAATAAAGAATGAAGTATAGCTGAATTTCCATCAATGGGTGAAGAATGGGATAGCAAAAGAAAGAAAATATAAATAAATGAAAGATACAATGCTTTTCTAATAAGATTTTGGGGAGGGTTCCCACGCCACACAAATTAAATTAAGCAAGCGGAATGGGAATTTTACCATAAGAGTATACACAAAAGGAAACAAAGAAATAATTTCTATAAACAAGCAGGCGGAGAGACTTGTCCTCTAGTGGTTCCATGTGCATTCCGGCAAGAAGACTGTGCCGACCCTCCTTCATATGTCAACTTAATATCTTTCAAACTAATTCCTATACATGGAGAAGTCTTACTACAATCAAACTTCACTGCAACTTGAGTTGCTGATGTCCCCGTGATGTTGCTATATGTCACTTTACTAATCTGTACACCAGAATTCTATTAAAAAAAAAAATTAGAAATTCATAAAATTTAACAGCATATACAATGAGTTTTTAATTAAATTTATATTTAACAATGTATACTCTTTAAGTTAAATTAATTACTTTGAATTAAACTGACCTGGTTTGGGCAATTTTCATTTCGAGGGCAGTAGTTTTGATCAATGACAATAGGGTTCTGAACATTATTCATCACAACTTTCTTAAACACAACTCCTCTGACAAATCCATTACTAGGCCTTGCCCATGATTTGATCCTTAACCCATTTTGAGTCCCTGTGAACACAACATTCTTCACCACCACATTTTGCACCCCTTCTTCCTCTCTATCTTTCGCCAAACTCCCAATGCTGTATTACAAACAAATGCACTTCATCAGCATTAAAGTACTCTATATCAGGATTTTCTTCTTCATCCTTAAGGTGTCAAATAATTTGTAAGTTTACTTCTTACTCTTTTAATATGATACACTTTTTTTTTCAAAGAGGGTAATGATGTCATTTTACATGTTTGTTAGAAAAATGTGCATGACAGTGACACGTTTTGATAATGATATACCATTTTCAAATTATTCTTGAAATCTTTTGTATACTCCTATCTTAAAGAACTTTGTGAATAAGATGAAGGGTAATTAAAATAAATGTTAAATTCTAAATACACTATAGATAGAGGTGTCATTCAGATGAAGAAGGAGAAAAACAAAATGACCATGCAAGATTGATTATTGACGGTGCAAAAGGATTCCGTATATGTTTGGAATAATGCCCACATGGAATTTTAGACCTAATTGAAACATTCATATATTGTTGGCTCTCATCCAATAGCTTAAGCTTTTGAGTAGTTTAACTATTTAACACTGATCTATTTTGTTTATATATAGGTAGCTACTCACCTTATGCCATGCCCAGGTCCACAGGCAACATTTTGAATCAACAAATTATTTGTGCCAGGGCCAATTGAGACGCAATCATCCCCAGTCTTGATTCCAGTGTTGAAACTCTCACGTTGGTTGAGTCTTGTACATGTATCCATCTGTGTTTGGGCTTGTTTTTGAAGCATGGATTCTGACCCTTCGCAATGTTACATTTTGGCATGTATGTACATTAATATGTCCTAGTTCTGCATCAAGGATGTTAACTTCCGAACCACTACATTGCTTGAACTGAATATGGCAAGAGACTGCAAATAATCAAGTATGAACTTCATATAAGAGTTCACACAAGAATTTCATGCATGAAACAAAATTCTAAAGCTATGTTTGGTTGCAAAGAAAAGAAAAGAAAAAAAAAATCAAGAAATAGATAAATACATAAATCAATCATATTCTCGTACCGTTGCACCAGATGGGCAGTTTCCCCTAGAAGCCTTGCATGACCACAAGCTTGAGCCCTGACCATCGAGGTATCCTCCAATGACTGTCAACCCTTCAACTTGATCAATCGTTAGCCAATTTTGTTGAGATCCTATCTTCTTATAATCAGGAGCAATTAGGATCCCATCAATTCTAAGTTCATCCTCGAATTCTTACATGGGCCTATGAAGGAAATTGGACTCAGGAAGTACTTCTTCTTAGGTACATACATCATTGTTGGCTTAGAGGAGCTGCAAGCTTTGGTCCATGCTGCTAGAAATGCTGTGCTTGCATCTGTTTTCCCATCCCCCTTGGCCCAAAATCTGCAACATTGATATCTGCATTTATTGATATGAGGAAATGGATGATGAGAAGGAGAGAAAGCAAAGACTTCTTGGGTGTTTAGACATTGTGTCAAGGCAAGAGTGGTTTCAATGAGAGAGAGAGAGAGAGAGAGAGAGAGAGAGGTGGGAAACTGTGAAGGTTTGGTTCCTTTATATAGGGTATTGAGTCCTTTGGATAATGGATTACTAAAAGTAGAAGAAATTGACTCCAAATTTTGGATGAAGAGAATGAAATCTTCCTGTGCATGAACTTAAAAGGCGTAAAGGTATTAAAGGTACGTAGCCGTTAACTTGTGAAAGGGAAGAGAAAAAGTATGATTTTGATTTTTTGAAGGTTAAGAAAACAGCGTCTTGCATGATACCCAAGAACATTTTGAGGTGCATGAAAGGTTATTTTGGTCATTTCAAGTGAAAAAAATGCGTATGATCCCCACCTACGAGAAGCCACCTGACTCCATCTCACATTGTCCATGGGGTGTGGTCTCACACCATCCATGGGGTACCCTGTGGATGGTGTGAAATGGGGTGGGGTGGTTACCGGTAGAGTAGAGACGAACCTGACTCTATGAGATTACCTACTGAGTAATGAAGTCATGATTCTCATGAATTCATGAAATTTTGAATAAATAAATAAAGGGAGAGGATTTCCTTAAAAGGAGCATGATCCATGTGGGGGTTAATGGGAGTGCATATGAAAACATTAACGGGGATATGATTTCCACCTTTCATGAAGGGATGAGGTGATCATTTTACCCCACTTCGTGTTAGAGCATAGGATTCACATTGCTTTTTAGTTTTTTTTTTTTTTTTCCCTCTCTCTCTCTCTCTCTCTCTCTCTCTCTCTCTGAACTAGATCTTCTCTCTCCAAAAATGGATTTGAATTCCAAAAAAGATCTATAATCATTGGATTTTAAAAATATACAGGTACCATGTGGACAAAGAGAATTACACAACTAAGAACCGGAAAATATCAAGAGCCATTTTATTTGTTTCTTATCTCTACTCATCCTATATATAATTTGTCTAGTGCTTGTTATTGATGTCCCCAGCTTAATATCAAGCCCTGCCAACTGGGATTAGCCTATTCTGTACTTTATGTTGTAGACACCGAATTTTGTCACCCCCCGGCAATGATGATAATATGAAGGATTACATGTTGGATATTTTAGACTTGGAGAATTTTCAAACTTAGAGTAGAAAATGATCATATTTTGCTATAAACTTTCAAGAGAAAATGTTTTCAAAAATTAGAATTTGATGTTGTGGATTATTGTTGTTTGTCACTCCTCGGCCTCCAACAGGTCGTGCTGCACCTCGGCCTCCAAAAGGCCGTGCTCCACCTCGGTCTATATCAGGCCGTGCTGCACCTTGGCCTCCAACAGGCCGTGCTCCACCTCGGCCTACATCAGGCCGTGTTGCACCTCGGCCTCCAACAGGCCGTGCTCCACCTCGGCCTACATCAGGTCGTGCATCACCTCGGCCTCCAACAGGCCATGCTCCACCTCGGCCTCCATCAGGCCGTGCTGCACCTCGGCCTCCATCAGGCCCAAACCCCTTTGTCCAAAAGCAAGGCTTTTTGGACAATCTTCTCTAGTTTTAGTCCCACATCGAAAATTTGAGAAAATTGTCCCAAGTCCCAGGGCTATAAAAATAGCCCTTCCCCTCTTCCAAGGAGGAGGAGAAAATTTGAGAATTTGGGAGAGAGGATGGCCCCATTAAGGTTTTTGGCTAACTTCTTCCCTCTAAAATCAAACATTCTCCAAGTTTAAAAGTTTAATACATTAATCCTTCATTGAGCCGGGAGATCTTATCCGGTTCGGTTCGATTTGGGGGCTCAAAGCATAAGGGTTATCTCCCCTTGTTCCTTGATTAAAGCCGGCTTAAGGTATTTTTCTTCTCCTAATTGCAGTTTAGAACTAGCTTATCTAATGTAATAAATTAATTCCTAATTTATTTGTTTAGATTAATTATGTTTAATTAGTCTCATTTGGGTTCAATACGGTTCGTTAGATATGAATTGATTTATTTCGGTCCAATTAAAGGTATTTAGGTAATTGATTTTTTAGATTAATTAAGTTTAATTGTTTTTTTATGTTTACCTTTGATCTGGTTTAGTTTTTTAAGTTACTTTTTGTTCTTTTGATCTAGACCCTTAGATTAGGATCTCAAGCCCTAATTTCTTCCCCATCTTTTCTTCCTTTATTTCTTCTTTTCCCTATAGCAGAACTGCAGCCGCACTAACTCCTCCTCCTTTTTCTTCTTCTTCTTCTCTTCTTCTCTTTTCCTTCCCTACTGCTGCAACCCCTAACCGGCAGCAACCGAACCTGTTTCTCCTCCTTCTCTTTTTCTTCTTCTTCTTCTCTTCTTCTCTTTTCCTTCCCTGCTGCTATAACTGGCAGCAACCGAGCCCCCCCTCTTTCTTCTTTTCTTCTTCTTCTTCTCTTCTTTTCTTTCTCTTTTCCTTCCCTGCTGCTGCAACACCCAACCAGCAGCAATCGAGCCCCCCTCTTTCTTTTTTTCTTCTTCTTCTTCTTCTCTTCTTTTCTTTCTCTTTTCCTTCCCTGCTGCTGCAACACCCAACCGGCAGCAACCGAATACTCAACTTCCCCTTCTTTTTTTCTTCTTTTTCTTTCTCTTTTCCTTCCCTGCCGCTGTAACTGGAAGCAACCGAACCTGTACCTCCTTCTTCTTTTCTTCTCCTTCCTCTCATCTTCCTTCCTCCAAAGTCTGCTGCAACCGAACCTGCACCTCTTCTTCTCAATCCCTAAAAGCATGCTCCTCAGCTTATTAGGAGAAAATCCTTCCCCCCCTCGATTTTCCTCATCTCGGCCAAAGCCCTTTCTCCTTTTTTTCTTTTGTCTCCTCGCTTCTCTGCTTTTCTAAACCGAAAAATGCAGAACAATCCTTCTGCATTTTTTTGTTTTTCTTCATTATAGTCTTAATTGTTCATTGTGGATTAAATGATTTTGATAAGTTGTTCATTTTTTCTTATTTTCTTTTGTTTTCTAAAAGCTTTCCAGGGATCTCAAATTTGCCTAATTTTGGGTCCTAAAATCAAATGATTTTCTTTTTCTGTTTTCTTTTCTCTCTTAATAATATAAGGGACGTAGTTTAGGGCGTGTTTAGTTTAGGACGGGCGTGGTTGGCCCCTCAAACCGGCTCGTAGCATTAGGTGCGTATTGGGGATTTGGGTTTTCCTACTATCTATCTTTTGTACTCCAACATTCACTTGCATTTGTGTAGTACTAATTTAGATTAATTAAAGTAACTTAGTTAATGTAATTAGTCATTTCAACTGTTGTTTATTTAATTGTGGTTTGTTAATTTAGCTTTTTAAATCATTGCATTTGATTTTTTCATTCAATTCAATTTATTAAACTTGTGTAATTACCAATCTTTTTCCCTCTAGTGGTTTGTTTATTTTAACCAATCAACTAATTAGTTATTTAATGTAGAATAATTAACTAGATTAATTAGTTAAAAGATTCTCTTCTCATTAGATTAACTAGGGTTTTGAAAAATGTTTAACTCATCTTAGGATTAGCTTAAAGTAGACATAATTAGTCCAATTAGGTTTCATAATTAATTTAATTAAACCTTAGGTTTAGTTTAATCCTCATATACTAGATTAGGTAGATTAGTAAAAATGCATTCATTTAATGTAATTAGCCCATTTAACTTTTCTAATTTTATTCGGCCCCATTTAATTTAAAAATCTTTTTACCAATTAGATTAAGTAGGATTGCAATAACTTATTTCACAAATTACTAGGGATTGGGTTTAATCATTTTAATTAATTCAATTTAGGATTTCATAAATTCATTGATCATCCATCTAGGTTATGTTCAATTAATCGAATTAGTTTAATTTAGGGTTTCATAAGTTGCTAAACTAATCCTAGGTCTAGGTTTATTTCATTAGCTTAATCTAAGACTCATAATTCATTGATTAAATCGTTTAGGCTTATTTAATTAGCGTAATCATTTCATTATTTGCATCATAACCTAGCTAGCATAATTTAGACACTTGGTTTAGGGTTTTCACATGTCATGCTTAGATACCTAGTTTAGGGTTTTCAGTGACCTAGATTTAAGACTAGTTAGTAGGGTACAAACAAACTTTGGTCAAACAAAAAGAGACCGGCCTTAAGGCCGGGCAGACTGGGTGCGTAACACCTTCCCAGTCTGTCACTTGACACTTGTCCAGAATCTTGGTGCAAACCAGCCTTATCCATCAGAGTCATTAGTCTCTCTCCCTTGATTGGGGGAGACATTTATGGGTCCTAGACCCTTTCTAGGTGGCGACTCCCTTTTACCCATAACGTGTATCCCCCCTTGGCATTTGATGACCATGGGATTCTATCTCATCTCATTAGAGTTGAACCTTAGCGTGTGTACACGCGCTATGCGCCATATCGCGATCCCACGACGGGGGCGGAGGTCCATGGTACCTACATATGTGATGGCTCTTCTGAGAAGGATACTTGTTATATTAGATGGGCTTTTGTAGTACTGATCTATAATTCTATTTTCCACTACGAATTATAATATTATAGGGTAATTGTTGGCATTGAAGGCGAGAGGGATCTTGCAAGGTTTGCAGCGGTCATGGCAAAAGTATTCAGGGAAGTAAAGGTGTGGGTAAATACTCCCATAAGTTAGCGGTTGGGCCATAACCGATCAGCTAAATGAAAACAATGCATCAACAGTTTTATTTTCACAAAGTTTATTTCAAAAAAATTGCAATTTTAATTATTTTTCAATACTTATTCTATGATTAAAAACTGTAAAAATATATTTTATTTGACCCCAACCCAACCCCTTAACCCACTCCCCCAAATCCTCTAAGGTAGCCGTAGAGAGCAATGAAGGACCCAGTTGTCATATAGACTCTGGCCATATGTTGGGGTGCGTGTCAAGGTCCATCAGACAGTTCGGACCCTCACCGACCTCTACAATCGTCGTAGAGGATCTGGACTCTTAACCCACTACCCCACCACATCCTAGACCCCTGCAACCTACAGAGAAGGGTACCATCAATTACATTAATAATTGCATTTACCAAGGCTAAATAAATCAATTGAAGGGTTTTGAGTAAAGTTGTCAAATTCGAACCAAAATCAAAATTGGAACTGAACTGCATAAGCCAAATCGAATCGAGCTGAATTCTATTAGGTTCAGTTTGAGTATTGGATTTTAGAATTGATTTGGTTCTTAGTTCGATTCCAAATCCAACATATGAACTGGAATTCAAAACCAAAATTGAATCGAACCAAATTTGGATACTATCATATTGTAGAATTTCTGATTACACTAACAGAAACAATGTGATTCTTTGTTTGATTCCAAATCACACCAAGACTCTCTAAACTGAACCGAATAATTGATGTGTAGGTTTGAGGTTTAGCCCATGGGCTCATTCGGACCCATTTTTATTCTGCCTATTTTGTTCTATTGAATTTATGATAATGTTACGTGGAAAGGAAAATTTAAAATAATTTTTAAGGCTTTCCATGGTTGCAAGGGGAATGTAAATTTTTGATGTAAAGTGGAATTTTTTTTATAGGAAAAATAAATTTAGATGTATGATTGCAAGGAAAATATATTTTACATGTGAAAAAAATTTCACTTATACATTAAAACTTTCCTTTTTTATTTTCCCACCAACATAGGAAGAAAAAATAAAACCCTTCTCTCTCTCTCTCTCTCTCTCTCTCTCTCTCTCTCTCTCTCTCTCTCTCTCTCTCTCTCTCTCTCTCTCGTGACTCTCACCTTGCTTGCATGGTGAGACAATCTCTCTCTCTCTCTCACACGACTCTCAAACTTTTCGCAACTCTCACCTGTTCGTGGCTTTCCTTCTCAACAAGATGCTACATTTGGTTTGCTTGTAACTAAACTGTTGGTTCTCTTCCTCAGGAGAAGAATTTCTTCTTCACTCATGTTTGTTCTCTTCTTCATTTTGTAATTAAGCTATGTATTTTTGCAACAAATTGGTACATGAATGTTGGTCCTGGTCGTCAAGTATTTGGTGAAATATGTCATAGAGATTTGGTTTCTTAAAATGGCTTGATTATGCTATTGTCATGTGGGTAGAGAAGGGAGAAGAAGAAATCCAATTAAAGAGTTGATAGAAGTATCTGGTATGCTATTTGTTTTGGTGGTTAATCATTTTCAGAATAGAGATTTGGCCCATCCACTCTTGGAAAGAAATTCTCCAAAGCTTGCCAAGCCTCCTCTTGGAAATAATGTTGTTTTTAACAAGGGCTTATAATTGTATTTTGTTATGGCATGCATGGCTCGTGTATTTTAGGGAAATGATTTTTGTGGGAAAGTGTGGCACTTGCGTTTAGACATATAATTAGTAAAATGAACATTTCACCCTCATAAAATTCAATAATGACCTGTGATCTAATACTTTTTTGTGCGCTCCATTGCGTGCACAAGGGCCATGTGGATCCCGCTCCTCTGCATAAAGCCCAGAGACTAGAGAGTGATCCCATAGTTGGAAAGACCCAGGTAGGGGTGTCAATCCCTAAATCGAACTGGTAAAATCGGCCAGATAGAACCGATAATGGCCCTGATCAACCGAACCAAAGTCTTATTGGGCTAGTTTCGGTTTGGAGTATTGCAACCCCAAAACCAAATCAAACCACGTAGGGAAACCGGATGAACCTGAAACCAAACCAAAATTGGCTCAAAACCAAATAAAACGAAAATTGAAACCAAACCGATAAGAAACCGAACATAGTCCAAAATTAAAAAAAAAAAAAAATCAAATTTTGCATAGTTTTGTATATATTTGTATGGAAAGTTGAAACCAAGCTGGACAAAAAATCGAAACCAACCCGATTACAAACCAATATAAGAAATCGAATACAAACTGAAATCAAACTGCATTGAAACCAAAATCATACCAAAACCGGAATTACCTTATTAATTCGGTTTAAATTTCAGTATTCCCATAGCAAAACCAATTCAATCCAAAAACTGACCCAGCAGACAGACACTCCTAGACCTAGATTTGCGTCTCGAAATCACCTTAGCCATGGGATCAACCTCTGATCCCCGACTCCATGGAGTGGAATCCCATCCGGGGCGGCGCTGCCCCATAAGAAAAAAAAACACTTCCATTGGAGAACGGTTGGAGCGTTGGAGAGCATCCTGAGGTAACCCTTATAGGTCTATCGTCTTTTACCCAACGCGTTTGACACCACCGACAGCATGAATGTATGGTCAACAAGTTCATATGTTGACTGATATCCAACGGTCTATATTTCAGTTGTAATTTAATAAACTGATTCCTACTTCATCGCATCATACTGCTCAGAATGTAAAGGTCGGAATTGGGTTTCTCTTGTCCAGCTGTTTGGTTTTCCTTCCTTCCTTCGGACTTCCTTCCATCTTCAATATTGATTTTTTTTGACTAAGTTTTCTTTTCGTCTTCAATTGGCGTCGTTCTTCGATCCGATCTCGTAGCTGTTCTGAAAGTCCAATTTTCTGGAATTGCTCTTTTGTATTGGTTATTTGGTTTCGTTTTGAAGGAGATTTGAACAAAGTACAGGGATTTCTTCGAAATGCCTGTGAAATCCGCGCAATCTTCTTATCGGGATCGAACACAAGAGTTTCTCACAGTAGCGCAGAGTCAAAAGAAGTCGCTCTCTTCGACTTCGAATGGACAGAGCAGTAGCTCCAAACCAGAGCGATTGCGATCTGCGGCCTCCATCCAGTCGGAGTTTAAGATTAGGGCTTCGAAGATCGGATATGGGATTAATCAGACTTCGCAGAAACTCGCCAAGCTTGCAAAATGTACGTGATAAATTTCTCTCAGCAATTAGTTTCTAACTGTGATTGCGTAGAATTTCCTATATTTTTTTTTATTCTTAGTTCACCCCTGCAACCAATAAATGAGACCTACTTTGAGAATAATATAAAAAAGTGTATCTCTGTAGTTTGATCTGGTTTTATTATTTCTGTTTTTGCTTTTTATTCCATATGAGGGCTCTGATTAGGCTATGCAAATATTAAATTGTGATGAGTGACAATAGAGCACATGAAACGCCTATTCTGTAAACTTTATGGGATTGGAATGCGATTGTTTAATTGTTGTAGGTGTTCACCTTCTATATGCTTTATTGCATAATTGGTACTTGGTGTAACAAATATCTATTGCGAGCCTTTGAGTATTTGTGTGTGAATGATTTATAAGTAATTTGAGTTGTCACATGTTTGGAGTAATTATTATATTTGAGGTTTCAAATTAGTTCTTTAGTTGCAAGATCTGTTGCATAAAAGTTTGAATGCCATGTTAGAGGTTCTTCACAAGATTTCTTGCATAAAAAAGTTTGAATCCCATGTTAGAGGTTCTAAGTTTCATGTCAAGGAAGGACTACACTGATTTACACTAAATGCTATCAAATATTACGCATTACACATAATGACTATGATCCCTAGTCCAGTGGTTGATTCTTCAACTGGACAGCTTGTTGAACAAATTAACTTTTTTTTCCCCTTACTTTTTTTATTGGAAAGCAGTTCTAGAGCTTTGTAGGGCTTCTCAGGCCTAACAGTGGACAATAACAGTCCCAACTGACCTGTTAGACTGTCCATGAAAACTATGTATAGGATAGGCAGTAACAGCTTAAAGAATAACTTCGTATAAGTTATTGGAAATTCAGACACAACATCACTAAAGAATATAACATATTTTTCTAAGAATGAAATTTTACCACAATACAAGAGATTCCTCCACAATTCCTACCAACACACTTAAATGGTCATATGTAAGGTAATGATGAGATACAACATGGTTGACTGGTGCTATATTGGCATATGTAGGTCTACATTGGAGCTGAAACAAAGCTACTAGTAGAAATACTTGTTTTTCTTTCCTTTTGATTAATAGAATTAACAATAATGGTCTCAATAATGGGGAATTCATCTAGCTACTATGCAAGTGGATCCAGATTTGAAGGTTGGAAGCTGTTATTGAACTATGAGCATCACAACCAAAAACTGCAAAGAGGCTTACCTCTGTAGAAAAAGCAACTTCTTGACATTCCATAGTAAATATCACTAAAAGATGATGACATCCTCACGAACAGATCCTAGTAGTCTTTTATAGAAAACTTCTTAGTATAACTAAAAAATATCTTAAGAGAATGAGTAAATAGGATGTCCTACTTCAATGAGATAATTGCAATAAGTAAAGATAAACTCATAAATTCAAGCATTAATCTACAGCCAATGTATAGTTATGAACCTCTCTGTGGCTCAAGCAACTCCTTCATGCACATAGATTGTTGCTGCTGCTGCTGACTAACTCCTTCATGAACAAAATCCATGAATCATGGTAGGATGATGACCCATTAGATTGTGATGAGCTCTAGATCCTTCTATATTGAGGTTATTTGAGGTATAGCCATTGATGATGCTGCTGCTGCTGCTGCTGCTTGCTGATATTGTTCCATATTTTACAAGACGCGCCATGGCCACAAAGGAGCATCATGGTTTTAATTGTTATAAACTGTTTTTTTTTTTTTTTTTGGGTGAATAATAAATTCATTACCAATGGGGAGGGGAATATGTAAGACCCAAAGAGGGGGCAAACAATATAGAGAAAAACAACAAGAAACCCCTAGGGGGGAAGGGAGGGAGGAGGCTTAAAACGCAACAATGAGCTTGTTCCTTGGGGAATCATAAACCAAGTGATGGTGAGCCAATGAAGTGGCCAACTTAGAGCTAATATCAAAGAAGATGGCATTCCAAATCAAGTCAAAAGACTTCGAGTTGGAAGTCCATCTGTGAAGGCTGCGCTCCATCCAGATGTGGCTGATGGTGGCACCGAAGGCTAGCTTCCCTGTAGTATCACAAATAGTTGCTAGCAAAAGTCATATCAACCAAAGTCCATTCTCTCTGAAGGGGGAGAGGTCTTCTCCTGGCAAGTTAGTAGGGGGAGAGGTCTCTTCTAGCAAGCCACCAGGAGGAGAAGACCCTTTTCCAGACCGAGGAGGAGAAAGGGAATTTGAAGAAAAGATGCTTTGAATCTTCGATGCCATTCCAACAGAGGCAGCATAAGGGGGGAACTGAATGTGATGGTGAATGGGGAAGGATTGGGTGGGGAGGTAGTTGAAGAGATCTTTCCAAACGGTGAAAGCATGGTGAGGGATGTGACGAGCAAACTAGATAATCTTGTGCTAGAGGACAAAAGGGCCTCTGAGGCAGATCGGATCCCAGGCAGAGAAGGAGCTAAAGCAGCCAGAGGGGGAGTGGGACCAAAATAACCTTGTCAACAAAAGCAAAGGAAGCAGGGGGAAGAGGGAGAAGGGAGGACAAGAGGAAGGAGATGGATGAAGGGGCTAGGGGAGGGGACTAGGCACTATTAGAGATGATGGAGGCCACAAGGAGGACCTTGGCCAAACCGAAGGTGTAAGTGGATCTGAAACCACAACCAAAAGGGGAACTCCAGCTGGGGTGCCAGTTATCAAGCTAGAGGAGGGTAGATGAACCATCTCCAATGGAGGAGGAAATGGCATGTGAGGGGCTAAGGATCTGGAATTGATGAGTTGACGCCAAACCTAAAAGGATATGGAGGTAAAGGGAGGTGGTATAGAAAGTATCTTTCGTCAAGAGGGAGGAATAGACCCAAGAGATCCAGATGTTCTATTTGGAAACAATTTTTCAGATGAGCTTGAGAAGGCCAACATTGTTAGCATCCTTGATTTCACGCAAGCCTAGGCCTCCTTCCTACTCGGGGTGACAAATGGAAGCCCAACAGATGGGGTGAAGAAAGCAGGGTGTCGACATCTTTCTAAATGAAAAGCACACCAGGGATTCAACAACCTTAATGATAGACTTGGGCAATTGAAAAAAAATACTAGTCAAGTATAGGTAACAAGATTGAAGCACAGACTTGATAAGGACCAGGCGACCCACTTAAGAAAGGAGCTTGCCTTTCTAGAGCTGGAGCCTTTTCCTAAAATTATCAAGCATAGGGAACAATGATGAGTGGTTAATCTAGCAGTGATGAGAGGCAGGCTTAAGTATTTGACCAGGAGGGAACCAAGAGATAAGCCAGTTAGTTGGAGGAGATGAGCTTTGGAGGCTTCAGAAACACCAACGAAGAGGTGGGATTTGAGGAGGTTGATGAGAAGGCCGAAGAGGGATTCAAAGAGATGGAGGGAGGACATGATGGTCAGGATGGAAGAGGGGGTCAGCCTTGGAGAAAATTATGAGATGTTCAGCAAAAACAGTGTGGGTAAGCTTAAGAGCTTTGCATTTAGGGTTGGGGGAACTGAGGTGATGGGCAGCAGAGGATTGGATCGATCTGGAGAGAGCTTCGAGGGCGAGGGTTAACAAAAGGGAGGAAAGGGGCAACTTTGGCGGCAGAAGAATTGAAGAAACCAGTCGGGGCTAACGTTAAAAAGGACAGAGAAGTGGTGGGAAGAGATGTAAGAATAGATCCAATTGACAAAGACAGGGGGAAAGGACATCTTCAGAAGGTTCTTGGTGATGAAAGCCCATTTGATCAAGTCAAAGGCCTTGTGATTATCAATTTTGAGAAGGGCAGCGGGGGAGTGGGCATTCTTGTCAAAATCTCTGGCATTCTCTTGGCAGAGGATGGTGTTTTCAACAATGCTTCAATCAACTATGAAAGAAATTGGTTAGGACTAATGAGGGAGTCAATCACTAACTGGAGACGATTGGCAAGAATTTTTTAAATGAATTTGTACAAGATATTGTAGAGGTAAATGGGTCTGAAATCAGACATGGAGGCTTCCTCTGTTTTTAGGAATGAGGCAAAGGAAGGTGTGGTTAACTCCTTGAATTTGATTGGGATTAAAGAAGAAACTTCTAATATCCTTGACCGAATCGGATTCAACAATATCGCAATAGAAGGAGAAAAGGCCCATGCTAAACCCGTCAAGGCCTGGGGGCCTTTATTAGCTTAGTGGGTGCATATACCATGGACCTTTGCTCTCCCTCATCCCGTACCGACATAGGGTGGGAGAGGTATTGGATTGCGAATATAGCGCAGACATACGATAGGGTTTGACCCTAAGATGATGGATAGGTACCCCGATCCTCAAATTCTAAGAGGGGGATACATAATATGAATAAAAAGGAGTCACCACCTAGAAAGGGACTAGGAGACTAGGGCACATACATGTCTCCGCCAATGAGGGTGGGAGACTAATGACTCAATGGATAAAATTGGTTTGCTCCAGGATTCTGGGCAAGTGTTGAGTGACAGACTGGGAAGGTGTTAGGCAACCAGTCTGCCCGGCCCTAAGGCTGGTCTACTTCTATTTGACCAATGCTTGTTTGTACCCTACTAACTAGTCTTAAATCTAAGGCTCATAATACATTAATAAAATCATTTGGGAATTTAAGCTTTAATTAGCGTAATCATTTCATTGCTTGCATCATAACCAAGTGCGCCACTTTCAACTGCTTCCTATCTCTTTTGCGAATTTGCATGGCACCTTGTTTTCCGACTCATAGACTTCACTAGGAGTATGTCGTCTCTGCAATCGAGTATGTGGAGATTATCTTACTTTCATCATTCTACGGTGTCCTAGCTGAACATCTAAATTCTGGACCGCTAGGTCAGCCAATCTTTTGATGGATCTGACAACACTATGCTCTTTCTCTATTGACTGAATCTCTGTTACTAACAAAAGGAAATATTTTGATGTTACTCAATATTGTCTATAATACACCAAATAATGACTCTTATTAAAGGGGAGGAGGAATATGTTAAACTTCACAGTTTATACCTTTGTCTAGTTTAGATGAAACAGATTGCAAGTAATGAGAGTCACTGGGTATCATATAACTAGTTAACCGATTGATGCTCATGTTGAAGCTCTTCTGAGATCAATTGTCAAACTTTGGAATGAGGAGACGGTTTATGGTATTCTTGTTTTCTCTCTAGGATCAAGGATCAAACAGTGTCTTGGTTGCTCGTTCATGTAGCAGAATATGATCATATTTTAATGCGTCATTCATTGGTTGAAATTAATGCATTTTTTGCTTCCAGAAAATTTAGCGGTTTGCTTATGTTGTTTATACCAAGGGTGGAATTCTCCACCAATGCTTTTGTCTGAAAGTTCTAGGGAATTATTATCAAGAAACGTACATCTTACAGATATCTCTATGTATTTGTGCAATAAATTATGCCTTAAAAAGAGTTACTGTGAAAATTTGATAGCCTTGTATGGTGTGTGAGATATTGAACTATTTCCTTTCTCTGTAGTGGCAAAGAGGACATCAGTTTTTGATGATCCAACTGTGGAGATCCAAGAGCTTACTGCAGTTATCAAGCAGGATATTACTGCACTCAACTCAGCCGTAGTAGATCTGCAGCTCCTCTGCAACTCCCGAAATGAAAATGGGAACATCTCTTCTGACACCACAAGCCACTCAACCACAGTTGTGGATGGCCTGAAAACCCGGTTGATGAGCACTACAAAAGAATTCAAAGAAGTGCTTACCATGCGGACTGAGGTAGGGGGATTCTTCTGTTCCTGCACACTTTAGTCAGCTTACGTCTGCTTTCCTTTCGGGCCAAGTTTGTATCTTGAGAAACTCCCATGAATTAAGATATATGATTTAGTCTTTGCTGGAAGTTTAGATACAGTCACCAAGATAGCTCCCACTCTTCATTGGAAGTTTCAACTCCTATTTTTGTAGTTGGATATGGTCTGTGGAACCATGCAATTTCCATTTTGCCAATAATTGGATTCAATGTAAAAGTTGACCAATTCCCTGTGGATTGGATTCTCAATATCTTAAATTCAGCTGTATGTGATTCTTTCTTGAGCATTAAAGCTGGTGCTGTTTGAAAACTGTTGTTGACAGGTTTAGTGCTTTTTGCAGAATTTGAAGGTTCATGAGAATAGAAGGCAGTTGTTTTCTTCCACTGCTTCTAGGGATTCTACGAATCCTTTTGTTCGGCAGCGTCCATTGGCTTCCAAGCCGGGTCCTAGTGCCTCAACCGCCACACCACCTCCTTGGGCAAATGGGTCAACATCTTCACCCCAATTGTTTTCAAGGTAATAGAAAATTGTTGATGCTGTTGGTTATATTGATGTCAGATGTCCTATTAAACTAGGGTCATTTGTTGGTCGTACAGCAGAAAGATCGACTAAATTGGGAACCAATGCTTTGGAAATCCACATTTTGTTTTGTCATTTATGATGAACTAATGGATGTTCTGTGTGCTTTCTTGCAAGAAACACACAAAGGTCCTGATTCTTGACTAATAGCCTGGGTATGTTGAAACTTTTTTGCTGCTCTTTTTTTCTTTCCAGGAAGTCAGTGGATGGGGATACACAACCATTGCTACAACAGCAGCATCAGCAGCAACATCAGCAGTTGGTTCCATTACAAGACAGTTACATGCAAAGCAGAGCAGAAGCCCTTCAAAACGTGGAGTCAACCATTCATGAGCTGAGCAACATTTTCACTCAACTGGCTACCATGGTTTCTCAGCAAGGAGAACTTGCCATCAGGTGTTGTTTTATCTTTTGTATTTGTGTACATGTGTGCAAATGAATGTGCAAGCCCTTCATGACGAGAACCATCAGCCCATGGGTGCATGCAGTCTAAACTCACCTTTCAGTGGGCTTTGACAGTAAGCACGCTAGCCATCATTGTGCAGATTATCGGTTCAAGTCGTCCCACCTCACTTTTTGCATGAAATGCCCCTCCCTCCCCTCTTCTACAATTTTACCCTGGACTAGCTAGAGTGCTGTATAGATGGTGTAGAATACTTTCCATGATTGACCTAGTAAAGGATTTACACCACTTCTTCCAGATTGTCATGGAGCTTGTGAATAGTCTTAGAGATTGTAGGTTTATGAACCTGGTTACAATCAAATTTTGAGGTAAAAACTTAGAACCCTCAAGGTAGGACCTGTCGATGGATTGTGGCTTACTTCGTATGTGCTTCAACAATGAATACGTCCTCTGTCATTATATTGCATATAGTCTATGTCTTTTGACATGTAATTGATCAATTCAATGTGTTCTGATCACCTCTAATCTAATCTGTACTCGAGGATGATTTTTTTTTTTTCTTTTTGCTGTGTAATGATAGGATCGATGAGAACATGGATGACACACTGGCAAATGTGGAGGGGGCACAGGGGCAACTGCTCAAGTATCTTAACAGCATCTCATCCAACCGCTGGTTGATGATCAAGATATTCTTTGTATTAGTTGTATTCCTCATGATTTTCCTATTTTTTGTGGCATAAAAATATTTTAGATAATCAAAGTGAAAAGGAGAGGGTGGGTGCCTTGACAAAAGGCGATAAGTGTGATTTTTTGTCCGATTTGCGTTAATTTTTTTTTTTTCTTCCTTAACGAAATTACATTTGCAGGTATTCATTCACTTATGTACATTACAAGCAGAACTAGAATATTCAATTTTATAAGAATAAACACTAGTCCTCTCACTGTGGGGAGAGAGAGAGATGAAAAATATATACATATTTCGGCAGAAGTATTATGCAACATGAAACTGAAATCTGGTTCACTCCATAGTCGACAGATGTTTATTTCAGTTTCCCATGGCTTTTGCTCTTCTTTGACCTCTGCTCTGGCTTGAATCTTTCCATTCTTATGTTAACTTGAAGCATCCAATGATTCCAATGTCCAATGACCACCCGTTATCACTCCAGAGCAATGCCCAGCAACGGCAAATCTCCAATAAGAAGAAAACACCCCCCCTTACCTCTTTCTTCCGGTAATACAAAACCTAATAATAATAATAATAATAATAATAAAGAACATGGATCAAATAATTGGTATCTGACCGTCTAAATTAGGTGATCTGTATTGGTATTGATCGAGGATAATATTGATTTGATAATAGTTTTTATTAATTTTCTTATTTTGTTAATCTTTAAAATAACGTGTTGCAACCCTAGTGAATGTACCATTGAGAATCATATCGATTTGTATTAGTATCATTTGAGACCAATATAAGATTAAACATCATGATTGATATTGATTACTAAATTCAAGAAGATGTATGAGACAAAATAAAAATGATAAATAAATAAGCAATATTCATTATTAACTCAGTAAAAATACCCTTATACATAATTCACAAGAAATTGAATAAAAAATAACCATATTAATTCATTATTGTGAAGAACTACTTTGTTTGTAGGAGGAGAATTTCAGCCAAACGCTTTTCTTTCCTGGTTCAGTAAAGCAACCTATGAATCTATCACTTTAAAAATGGGTAATCATTTGACCGTTCTTTTTTTATTAAGTAAAAATAACTGTTGAACCAGTTAATTTAAAAATATTAATAAATTAAAAGTGAAAAAGAGGGATAATTTAGGAATGTAAAATAACAAAGAAGTAGAAGATGTAAAAATTCAAAAATAGAGGAGTATAAAAGAAAACTAAGGTAGGGCTACGGTCGTAATTGCCTCTATAGTTTTAGTGTATGACTAAATGCCTAAATACTTATCTTTCATCTGTTTGCCTCTACAAGTCTTTATATGACCACTAAAATTATTGTCTGACACTGCTAGTCTCCACCAACATGGTTCAAGTATCGGTATCGATTGATATTGATCTTTGTTCCTTGATCAATTTAGATCGGTTATTTATATCATTTCAGAGATAAAACAGTAAAAAAACTAGTACTTTAAAAAAAAAATCAAGGTAAAAAACCAACCGATACTTGATCTGATCTGACCCGAATTGGTATTGCCGATACCAAAACCGTTCCCTAAATCTATGCTCACAAGTTAGTTCACTCTCTCTCAAAACTCCTCAACTCCACCCCCACCAAAAAAAAAGAAGCATAGATAACATCTTAAATGGAGGGCCTCGGCATGATTCCAAGAAATCCCTACTCAAGGATAGAAATCAAGATAACTCAACATCACTGATAAATAGAAGTACACTCAACATTACATACACAAATAAAAACAAAAACAACTCAGAAAAAGAAGGAAAAAGAAGGAGAAAGAAAAAAATTCATATATGTCAGCACAAGTATTATCCAACATGAAACTGAATCTTGTTCACTCCACAATTGAGAGATGTTCGTGGCTGCTGCTCTTCTTTGATCTTGGCTTTGGTTTGAATCTTTTTATTCTTGATGTCAACTTAAAGAATCCAACGATCTTCCAAAACATAGTTTGTCCAATCACCACCCTAATTATCACTCCAGAACAAAACCCTGCAATCACAAATCTCCAATCAAGTAAACTTGTTGAATCTTCTTTTTGTTTTTCAAGTGTTGAAGCGAGAGGTAGTGGTGCTCTTTTGTTACTCCACATATTTTTTGTAATGGAAATTCACATAATCCCTCATTTCCTTCATACGAAGCAACTGAGAATGTTCCGAATTGGTTGCCTTGTGGTATCATTCCTATTAGATGGTTTTCTTATAGATTCAGAAATTCAAGGAATGTGAGGCTTCCCTACTGTTGGGGGATTTCCCCTGATATACTATTTCTAGATAGATCCAAGGGACTCAAGCTTGATCAACTGAGCAAGTGAAGATGGAATTTGGCCTGTGAGGTCATTTGAAGATAAATTGAGCCCCATGAGTACTTTAAGTTCCCCAATTGCTACTGAAATATTTCCTCGAAACTTATTGTAGGAAAGATTTATGGTGGTGAATGTTTCTATGATCCTCTCCATCTCCAAATTTGATCCTTTGATTACAATCTCTAGTGTAACTTCATAGCCAAAACTTGAACTTATATAATGGGCCAGTTGATGTATATCTATAACCAGCATTGATTTCCATTGACAAATATATTCAAGTGGCAATTTTCCTGTAAAACTGTTTAGAGAGATATCAAATACATGTAGCATTGGGAAGGGAGAATGAAAATCAGCAGCAGCCTTTGATTTTTGTGTAATGGGACCATAGAATTTGTTAGATTGTAAAACCAAAACACGCAACTGAGGTAGGCTTTCCAACTAGAAGGGGAAGGTGCTGCTTAACTGGTTGTTCCCAACATCTAACACCTCCATATCCTTGCACTTTGCCAATGATATTGGTAATTTCCTGTGTAGTCGATTCCCATTGACTTTGAATATCTTTAGTTTGCATCCTTTGGTGTAAGCATCAAGAATGGGCCCATTCAAGTTGTTCTTCTCTAGATTTAGGACACTTACACTGCCAATCAAGAGATCAAAACATGTGGGAATCATACCGCTCAATTTGTTATGGGACAAATCAAGAATTTCAAGATTTGTTCCATTATAGGTGGAGTTGGGGATTTTTCCAACCATTTTAGTGTTGTGGGAGAAGCCATCAAGTGTGTCACTGAATTGGTTATGTGACAAATCTACAAATATCAATGATGGAATAGACAATAGATACAATAAATCTGGAATTCTCCCAGAGAAAATGTTTTGTCTAAGAGAAATAACTTGGAGAGATGAGAGATTATATAGTGAGACAGGAAACATACTGGATAACTTGTTTTGACAAAGTGATAGAAAGTATAAGTTTGTTAGCTGAGCGAAGGATTTCAGAATGCTCCATTGCAGTCCATTTTCACCCAAAGAGAGAACTCGGATCAAGGAAATGTTCCCAAAAGAAGCTGGTATTTTTCTTGTTAAGCCATTATCTTTAAGAGAAATTACCTCCAGCTTTGACAAAGACGTAATTACTTCAACCGGAATCTTCCCGACAAGATTGTTATGGGAGAACAAGATTTCTCTTAGACGAGTGTAATTGGCCAGGTTAGTAGGAAGCTCTCCATCGATAGTATTGTTTGTAAAATCAATGTATTGTAGTCGAATCAAATTACCGATTTCCTGGGGGATTTTGCCATGGAAACTATTGTTTGCAACGTCGAGGAAATGAAGAAAAGCGAGGTTCGCTATGGAAGGAGATATGATTCCTTCTAAGCCCTACCCTTTTAAAACCAAGCCGATAACCCTTTGCTGATGACGATGATTACATATAATCCCCACCCAGTGGCAGAAATTGATGCAATCGTTCCAAGAAATTAATGCTTCATATGGATCATAAATTTGTTTATTTAACTTCAGCAAAGCAAGTTGATCTGCTATCTCATTCCCTACAAATCTTCTACCGGTGACTGATTGTAACCTCAATGAGCTCCCAAAAAGAAGAATGTAAACTAAGAGCTGAAGTGCCATCAGAATCGAATTATGGAACACAAATACAGAAACCATGCAATTTTTTGAGCTGCGGTACTGATCAAATTGGAAACCGGAAAAAAAAATGAAGGATACACTAATTAAACACATCATAACCTGATGACTTGACCTTGACTTAATGAGAATTGTACTATAATTGGAAGATGACTCACCCCATTCCGCAACAATTTCTAGAAGGAACACCCTCTTACCAAGAATCTACCGTGAGGACCCATGACTGACCCTATCACTTACTTGGTGACAGGAATTTGATGCCCAAAGCATTACTTCCTTTTTCTTTGTGATCAAATGCCCAAAGAATTAGTTACAAGAAGCTAACCTGCCTTTCATGGGATTCGTGGTAACCCCTTCTCCCTTCTCCCTTCTGCATGCTGAATATATGATCACTTTCCAACATATAGCTGGAGTTTTGTGAATGTAGAAGGGAAAGTGGAGCATCCATTAAGAACTAGAGAAGAATTTTTCTGATTTTGTTGGTGTTTTTCAAGTTTCAAAACATCAATTAATGAACCCTCAAGTATTCTTTTGCTTTATATTCTTTAAAAACATTTTTTTTTTTGAGTCTTTTTGACAAGTGAACTTGTCTTTAGTCTCACATTGGAAACTTGCTAAAGTTTCTTGCCACATATATATATATATATATATATATATAAAAGAATTAGTCTTTAATAGTCATAGGCTTACTTGGAGAGAAGTCTCTCTACGCTCTCATGTATGTTGGGGCTGTTTGGGATTTTGCTTGTCATAATCGGGATGAGAGAGTGAGAGACTGATGCTATGAATAAACCTAGGTTCAGGTTCCGCTAGTTTGTTTTTTGCTCTCCCTGCTGGGTTTTGTTGATTTCTTTTCTTTTCTTTTTTGTTAATAATATCAATCTTTCAGCGAAAAAAAAAAAAAAAGGAAGAAGAAGAATGATACCAGCAATGGGTGGATGGTGTTAGGTGGCACAGTAAAGCAGGGGTCTTCTAAATTTGAAACTTCAAGGAAGAAGAAGAGTCAACATGAAACTTTTGAGTCTTTGACAACAGAATAATAGAATACACTACACCAATTTTAATTACAGATTTTCTCTTCTGTTTTACTTAATTGTCTCAGATATTTCAAGTCACAAACGACACTCATATTATTAAGGGTATCAATTTAGAACTGAAATTGAAATCATACGTTTGAAATCAAATCGAATCGAGCCAAAATAAATTAACTTGAATTTGATTTCAAAAGCTAGAATCTTTTCTCAGCTTGGTTTAGTTTTATTTTCATGACTAAAATCATTGAACCACACCGAATGAGGAACCGGCAAATTATATTCTCTTTTAATATTTCAATCAATATTGATTTTAAACTCTATTCCTTTTAATGTTTGCTAAAAGTTTGGTGGATCATGACTCTAACAAATACTTTTTATTTTATTTTATTTATTTATTCATTTATTTTTTGTGAAGATGTAAATAGTGATCCCAAACACCTAAAACTAGATCAAAACCGAATAAGAAATTGAAAGCGAACTTGAACCAAGTGGAACAGGACCATGACCGGATAAGTAACCGAATAAAAATCGAAACAGGACTGAACCGAGTTGGTTTAATTTTGGTTTTAAGAAAATGTTTCTACTTTTGACTTAGTTTGATTTTGATTTGTATATTTTGCATCTTGAGCTGAACCAAAATCAAATCAATTGACACCTTTATATATTCCACATAGATGCTCCAATGATTACCAATACCATCACGAGTTTTAAGGAGAAGGACTAATTAAGAAGCATGGACCATTTTGTACATGGCTCCAAGAGATATTAAATTGGTCTAGAATTTGGTGCCTTTAGGTATGGTGATTTTGACTTTGACTTGGGCTACCATTATAGAGTTGGGAATTCTGTGGAGAGGAAATGATAACTGTAAGTGTGTATTCATCCAAAAAAAAGTTGTTAAGTGTGTAACATCTCGTTCGATGGGTATTTGGATTATTTGCTTTGAGCATGATTGCTCACATTCGATTACGACTGTCCAATGTGGCATAAACAGAACAAATACTAGTTTCCCAAAATCACAAGCTGCATATAATTGACAGTGTGTATTATCTACAGTAACATATAACACATGAAGAAAAATCTTAAATTCTAGTCGAATTGTTAAAATATTGGATTTTCATACGCTAGCTGCTAGCCTATTGTTTTAACTTAATTTAACAATCTTAGTGAGGAGGGTTATAATGTATCCAGTCTTATCCCACTTTTTTGCGGAGAAACAGTTTCCTGACACAAATCAGTGACCACAAGTCTTGATATGATTACTAAAATAGGCGTGACATTTGAAGTCTCCACAAGCTCTCTCTCTCTCTCTCTCTCTCTCCATAATAGTCAGGAAATTTATTAAATAAAAAGAGCACAGATAACATCCTAAATGAAGGGTCTCGGCATAATTCCAAAAAATCCCCACATAAGGAAAGAAACCAAAACAACCCAACATCACTAGTACACTGAACATTATGTACACAAATAAATACAAGTAGGAGAAAGAAGGAAAAAAGAAAAATACATATATCTCGGCAGAAATATCACGAAATATGCAACTGAAATAGAGCCCAGATCCTCTTCAGCCGGCTGTATACTTCAATCCCATCTTACACCGTCCATGGGGTGTGGGATCTTGTTCACTCCACAATTGACAGATGTTCATTTTCCTCTCCCATGCCTTTTGCTCTTCTTTGACTTTTGCTTTGGCTTGAATCTTTTCATTCTTGATGTTAACTTAAAGCAACCAATGATTCTCCAAAACATGGTTTGTCTAATCACCACCCCAATTATCACTCCAAAACAATACCCTGCAATCACAAATCTCCAATCAAGTAAACTTGTTGAATGTATTGAAGCTGGAGGTAGTGCTCTTTCTTTTATTCCATATCTTTTAGGTAATGGAAATCCACATAATCCCTCATTCCCTTCATATGAAGCAACTGAGAATGTTCCAAATTGGTTGCCTTGTGGTATCATTCCTGTGAAATGGTTTTGTGATAGATTCAAAGCTGCAAGAAATGTGAGGCTTCCCAATCGTTGGGAGATTTCCCTTCATAAACTATTTCTGGAAAGATCCAAGGACTCAAGCATGGTCAATTGAGCAAGTGAAGATGGAATTTGGCCTGTGAGGTCATTTGCAGAAAAATTGAGCCCCATGAGTGCTCTAAGTTCCCCAATTGCTACTAAAATATTTCCTCGAAACTTGTTGTAAGAAAGATTTATGGTGGTGAATGTTTCTATGACCTTCTCCATCTCCAAACTTATTCCTTTGCTTACAATCTTGAGCATAACTTCATAGATAAGATTTGCAAGAGAACTTGAATTTTGCCAACTTATATAATAGGCAAGTTGAGGTATATCTGTAACCACCATTGATTTCCATTGACAAATACATTCCAGTGGCAATCTTCCTGTGAGACTGTTGAGAGAGATGTCAAAAACATGTAGCATTGGGAAGGGAGAATGAGAATCAGCATCAACCTTTGATTTTTGTGTAATGGGACCATAGAATTTGTTAGATTGCAAAACCAAAACACGCAACTGGGGCATGCTTTCCAACCAGAAGGGGAAAGTGCCACTCAACTGGTTGTTCCCAACATCTAACACCTCCATATCCTTACAATTTTCCAATGATCTTGGTAGTTGTCTCTGTAGTTGATTCCCATTGACTTTGAATATTTGTAGTTTGCATCCTTTGGTGTAAGCATCAGGAATGGGCCCATTCAAGTTGTTCTGCGCTAGATTTAGGACACTTAGATTGCCAATCAAGTGACCAAAACACTTGGAAATCATACCGCTCAATTTGTTATTGGACAAGTCAAGAACTTTAAGATTAGTTCCGCTACAGGTGGAGTTAGGGATTTGTCCAACCAGTGTAGTGCTGTGGGAGAAACCATCGAGTATGTCACTAAATTGATTATGTGACAAATCTACATAAATCAATGGTGGGAGAGACAATAGAGGCAATAAGTCTGGAATTCTCCCAGAGAAAAGGTTGCTTCATATCAAAAGTATTTCGAGATTTGGAAGAGTGAAGCCTATATCTCGTGGAAGGCTCCCATGTAGTTGGTTATGTCCAAGAGAAAAATATTCTAGAGATGAGAGATTATATAGTGTGACTGGGAACATACTAGATAGCTTGTTTTCATGGAAAGAAATAACTTTAAGTGAGGAGAGATTATATAGTGAGACAGGGACCATACCAGATAGGTTGTTTCGATGAAGTGCAAGATAGTGTAAGTTTGTTAGCTGACCAAGGTATTCTGGAATGGAATGTTCCGTTGCAGTTGGTTTTGTTCAAGAGAAAGAACTTCAAGAAATGAGAGATTATATAGTGAGACAGGGATCATACCAGATAGGTTGTTCTTATCAAATGCAAGATAGTAAAAGTTTGCTAGCTGACCAAGGGATTCAGGAATGCTCCCTTGCAGTTGGTTTTGTCCAACATAAACAACTTCAAGAGATGAGAGGTTATATAGTGAGACAGGGACCAAACCGAATAGGTTGTTTCCATCAAGTGTAAGATAGTATAAGTTTGTTAGTTGACCAAGGGATTCAGGAATGCTCCCCTGTAGTCCATTTGCATCCAAAGAGATAACTCGGATGGAAGAAATGTTCCCAAATAAATTTGGTATTTCTCTTGTTAAGCTGTTATCAAGAATAGAAATTACCTCTAACTTTGACAAAGACGTAATTACTTCAACTGGAATCTTCCCGACAAGATTGTTATAGGAGAACCAGATTTTTCTTAGACGAGTGCAATTGGCCAAGCTAGTAGGAAGCTCTCCTTCGAGAGTGTTGTTATAAAAACTAATGAATTGTAGTCGAATCAGCTTACCAATTTCTTGGGGGATTTTGCCATGGAAACTATTGTTACTGATGTAGAGGTAATGAAGAAAAGTGAGACTGCCTATGGAAGGAGAAATGATTCCTCCCAAGTCCTTTCCATCTAAATCCAAGCTGATAACCCGTTGTTGATGACGATGGCCACATGTGATCCCTACCCAGTTGTAGAAATGGATGGAATCGTTCCAAGAAATTAGTGCTTCATACGGATCATAAATTTGTTGCTTAAACTCCAGCAAAGCAAGTCGATCTGTCTCGTTCCCTACCATCCTTCTACCGGTGACTGATTGTAGCCACAATGGGCTCCCAAAAAGGAGAATAAATGTTACAAGTTGAAGCGCCATCAGAATCAAATTTTGGTATTCAAATACAAATCATTCGCTTGATGAAATTAATCGGCCTCGCTTTGCCTTCGTGTCGCATATTATTTCTTTCGTGCCAGATGTGATCAGCTATAGTGACTAACCCCAGAGCCCACGCCTCTTTGCAGCAAACATTTTTAATCTTCCTTTTCCACCATTGAAGAAAATTGGCCGTGGAATTCAGTTTATTCCAAACCACATTAAAGCAACAAGAGAAAAATAGCCATAATTCCTCAGCAAAAGAGCATTGAAGGAATATATGATCCATAGGCTCAACCTCCATAGAACACAAACTGCATTTTGAGACCAAGGCAAAGCCCCTTTTTTGGACGGCTTCATTCGTTGGGAGTTTATCATGCACCAACCTCCACCCAAATATGGACGCTCTTGGTTGTTACTTCTTATTCCAAATCAGAGAGGCCCATGGAACTTTAGGATTTCGGGTCCTGATGTCCTCCCAGGCAGAATTGGAACTAAAACCCCCATCAGAAGACAAACTCCATAAGCACATGTCCTCGCAAGCATACAAAGGAATTTTGATATCTTGGATCTTCTCAAATATGCTTTGCAATAGGGATGAGCTGACATTTTCCATTGGAAATTTTCAATAAAGTCACTAACCTTGCCCTCAAGGGGGGGGGGGGGGACTAGAACCACCCTCAAGATCAACCATCTCCAAGATAGGTCTATTACCCAACCAATTATCTGTCCAGAATTTTATATTTTCTCCATTTCCAATCAACCATGTTTCTTTTGAGGACATAAATTCCCACATCTTTTAAATCCTGGCCAAATAGAAGAGGACTTATATCCTGATTTGAAGCATCCATCCCTCCTAAGAAATCTTTCCCTTAGGAATCTATAAGATGTTGATTTCTCATGTCTAACCCTCCAGACCATATTGCATAGCATGGCTTTGTTAATATCTCTGAGCCTACGTAACCCCAAATCTCCTTCATCCTTGGGCGTACAACACACATCCCACCGGACAGTGATAGTTTTTGCAGTATCAATCTCACATGTCCAGATGAAGTTTTTCATCCACCTCTCCATGGTAGTGATAAGGGTGGATGGCCACTAATAAACAGCAGAGCTGTGATTCATCATTCCCAAAATAACAGAGCAGACCAATTCTACCCTTCCAGCCATCGACATAATTTTTCCTTTCCACCCAGCCAGCCGCCCTTTAACTCTGTCCATTATAGGGAGTAAAGACTCCTTTTTCACCCTTCCCTTAAAAATTTCGACACCCAAATATCGGGTGGGAAAATTACAAATAGGAATACCAAGCTCTTCAACAATGCTCTGCTTTCTGTGAGCTGAAACTTTTCCCAGGAATAACTTGCTCTTTTCTAAATTTATTTTTTGGCCCGAGAAGCTCTGATATTTAGAAAGGAAGGTGTTAAGGTTTTTTACATACCTGATGGAAGCATTCGAGAAAATGAATACATCATCAGTAAAAAGGATGTGGGTAGGAGTAATAGCACCACGAGGACCCAATAGAGCCTTAATTCTCTTAGAAGCTACCAGCTTGGATAGATCTTTGCACAGAACTTCTTTGGCAATAATGAACAACATAGGGGAAATCGGGTCCCATTTCTGCAGCCCCCTCTCAACTCCAAAATACCCAACTGGGCCACCATGAAGAAGAACTGAGATCCTAGTAGATGCCAGAATTTGATTGATCCAAGAGATCCACCGATCAAAAAAACCAAATCGGCTCAAGACATGGAAAATAAAATTCCAAGAAATGGAGTCGAACGCCTTCTGAATGTCAATTTTTAGACCCATCCCTCCTCCTCTAGTAGATGTGAACATCAAATTGGCCAGCTCAGAGGCCAAAGAAATATTTGAGTGAATGATCTTCCCTTTCTGGAAAGCCCCCTGTTCCTCAGAGATTAGTTTTGGAAGAACTCGCGATAGCCTCAAGGCCAACACCTTCGATATAATTTTACACAAAAAATTCCACATACATAGAGGCCTGAACTTGTCCAGAGCTATCGCCCCCTCCACTTTAGGAATCAAGACTATGAAATTAGTATTGATTCCAAAGGGCATGAATCTAGTTCTGAAGAACCACCTAATGGCTTTGCAGATGTCAGAAGATATAATTTCCCAACAAGCTTTATAGAAGGCTCCAGGGAATCCATTTGGCCCGGGGGCACTGTCAAGATCAAGGTCCCAGACAGTGCCCTTAATTCCTGCCACAGAAGGCATATCATCAAGCTGCCCCCTATCCTAGTCATCCAGGATATTTAGAATACATTGCAGTAAATCCATATGATCAGTTTGAGGGGTACCTTTGTGAGAGAGCTTAAAAAATTCAGAAACGTATTTCTCGATTTGTGCATTGTCAGAGATCAACTCCCCATCATCCTTCTTCAGGGTTTTGATGGAATTTTTTAGTCTTCTCATCTTCACAGAGATATGGAAGAATTTAGAGCATCTGTCTCCTTGGTCCCTCTATCTGGATCGAGATTTCTCAGCCCATAATTTTTCATAATTTTCTAGGGCCTTGAAATACCTGGTCTTAGCATCCGCTTCTTTTGCAAAAATTGCATCATTAATTCCATCTCTATCAATTTCAGCTTGAATTTCCTCCATAAATTTTTTTACCTCCATCAATTCCAAATTAAAATTCGAAAAGCTCGCTTCGCCCATGAGCGTGGCGCTCCCTTCAATCTTTTTAATTTCTGAGACACAACAACCAATGGCGAGCCAGAGATGTCTGCCTCCCAGGAGCTCTGAACTATATGAAGAAAAGCATCACAATCCATCAAGAATCTCTGAAACCGAAAAGGGCAATTTTTTGGCCTTTCAGAACCCTCAGACACAACCAGAATGGGGGCGTGATCTGAAGCCACCCTTTGCAAGATATACTGATGACAATCCTAGAACTGCGAGATCCAGGCATCGTTGCAGAAGCTTCGGTCGAGCACGGCTGCCACATGCCCCCTTCTCCTATTAATTGTCCAAGTGAATTTTCTCCCCTATGAAGGGATTTGAATCAGAGAGCACGTGTCCATGAAAGCTCCAAAATCTCCCGCTGATCCCAGATTATAGGAACCAAGCCCCCCTTTTTCTGAGGAGAGAAGCGTTGCGTTGAAGTCACCAAAAATCATCCAAGGGGCATTCGTCCCAAGATGGGAAGCCACCAGGTCAGCCCACAACAATCTTCTCGCAGGTTGGAAGCACTTAGCGTGCACCACAGAAAGAAAGAAAAAATCCTGCATCCATTGAACAGAAACAAAAATGTGCTGCTCCGAGGATGACAGCACCACAGGCCTCGCTACACCTCTACGCCAAATCAGCCATAAGTTTGAGACTCCATCAGCTCTCTCATTATGGATAAAGTCAGAATCAAAGCCAAGCCTATTAAAAAATAGCCTGGGAAAAGCTTCAGTAGATATCATAGGGCTCGGCAATGCACAAAAAATCAGGATTCTTATCTCTTAGGATATTCTTCAATGCTAACCTTGCGGCAGCCTTCTTAATCCCTCTTATATTCCAATAGAGAGCCTTCATTTGCTGTTTTTAGAAGAAGCAAGATGGCCAGATTTTTGCAAAATCTGCTCCGTATTGGTCGAGTGTTTTCCTTTGTTCTGTCGCCCGTGAACATGAACTGCTGCCTCCCTCTCGTAGAGGGCCCTGTATATCTGCTCCCCTTCATGGTTGACCACCACCATGCCACTAGTCACCTGTAAGGGATTGAAGGAAGAGATGACAAAGTCACGTCCTTGCACTGGTTGGGACCTCCCAATTTCTTGGTGTGCATCTTTACAGCTCGGCGCTGGCGCTCGCCCTTCTCTGCCAATGTCCATGGTTCTAGGAAGGCCTTCTCCCTGGGTCGCCCTTACGACTTGCATAGCATCAGTATAAAGATCAGTTTCGGCCTGGAAACTGGGGGCAACATTCTCTTCTCTAGACATAGTAGGAAGCCTGTAGTTCATATGAGTCTCAGATCCACCACCGGATCCATTTGCCGACCCATCATCCAACCCATCATCAGAGTCCGACCCAGAAGCAGCCAACACGTTTTTCCCCCTCAACGAGCTGCCCAAGATCACGTCCCTCAGTGATATTATGTTCCTTATTCCATGCCTTTTCCAAAAGGAAGGCAGATTTGAATATTTCCGTTTAGGTTCTCATTAACTGAAATGCCCTCCATATTCCTAAAATTGTGCGTTCCAGATAAGGAAGGAGATCGCTCATTCGATTGGGCAGAAAACCTTCCCGAGTTGTTCCCTTCGTTCGTCGGCCTTCTTCCATCCTGGCGGCTATGGCTCCGAGCACTAGCAGCTTCATCAGAGTAAGCCGCACCAGGGATGTTTTCCTTGCGCTGAACCTCTTCTCTATGGTCAGCAGCTTTCTTTGCCCTACAAGCGTGAACAGTATGACCCATCTTCTTACAAAACCCACACCTGGACATCCCGTCCTCGTACACGATAATCTGTGTAAACCAGAAAATCTCACTCGTACCAGGCTGCCTTCTCTCTACTTGAATTTCTTCCAACCTGTTAGCATCGATTTCAATCTCCACCTGGACCCTCGCAAAGGTGCCCATCGCAGCAGTACGAGTGCACCTATCCAATGCGACAGGTCTCCCTGCCGCCTTAGCCATTGTGAGAAGGATCATCTCATGCCAGTATTCTAGTGGCAGGTCAGGAAATCTGATCCAAACTAGCTTTGTTTTAGCGTGAACATCAAAATCAGGTTTCCATGGTTGAAATCGGATCACTTGATTCCCGACTCTAGTAAGGCTTCTTCTCCACATTATTTCCATGTCTCCCTCTCTTTCAAATTGAAAGAGTATGTACCCCTTTCCCATAGGTGTCATCTTCACACCGCCTTTTAGGTTCCATGATGCTCTTGCCTCTTTCCATATATCATCCATTGATAGGAATTTAAAATTCGCCCTGCCTATCAGCGCAAACCTGAACCGCAGCAGTCACTCCTCATAGACTTCTTGAGGAATGATAATTTTGGTGTGAGCCCCTGAGTGGATTGGGTCTGGCAGATTCTCCACCTCTGGTAAAACTCGTCCCACCACAGAGGAGTAAGAACGCCGCTCTTCCTCTCTAATTCCATTTTCTTGTAGCGCAGCCTCAGCCCCGATCTGATCCTCCACGCCGCCCTCCATAGGTTTGATAGCATGTGCCTCTGACCTCCATTCGTCCTTGAAGAAACAGGCCTCATAAAATCTGTGATTAAAGCTTGCTGGCCACGGTCCGGAGGCCAACCATCCTTTGGATCATCTCCATTACCAGTGTCCTGAGTCGCCTCCCCAGAGCTTCTCTCTCCTCTCATTCTTTTTCCTTTCCAATCATTTGGGTTACTTTGCTTGCTTAGAAAATTCATATGAAATGAGATGAAACAAGTAACTTGGTGAATTACTCAAATGGTAATTGATTTATTTATAAAATCAGGTTGAGTCGTTACCTGTGATGCTAAGTCACTAGGATTCCCCATTCTCACATTCGATGATCTTCAAGTAAGGTTAACTAAGGTTTCTAGCAGAAAGACTATTGTATAACAACATCTAATAGTTCTATTTGTAGGTTAATTATGTGGCTGTTGTTCCTATGGTTACATAATTTAGACCTTTGTACATATCATTAACCATAAAAAATGTAAATCATGATGGATATCTAATATTTTGGAAGTTCAGTTCCCCCCCCCCCTTTATTTTGCTATATATCTACTACAAAGCAACACTCGGTGTTCTTAATATTAGAAAGTACCACCTTTTCTATTCTTGATTTTCTTATATTGATATTGACATATTTTCAAGAATTTACTTTATGTCTGTTCTTTAACAGGTTCTACATTTAAAGACGATAATAAGACTTCAATATTGGTATAAGTCTATTTGGAAGACACAAGGTGGAAATGGGTGGCATTTAGATGCTAGAGTTATCCACAACATTTTGCAAATGGGCCATCATCAGTTTAAGATGTGGAAAAGCTGGTAGAATTTGTATTGGAACTGTCTCAACTTAGCCACGTACCAAATTATAAGTAGAAGAAAAGAAATTTTGTGAACATGGATACTTTTGAAGAATTAAAGAATTGTATCTGGATATTCTTTTTGCAATCTTCTACAACCATTTTCTTGCATGGGTTTTCTGGTTCTTCACACCTAATTCTTTTATTAGTTTTATCTATATCCTGGGTTTGCAAGAGACACAGAATGCTTGAAAATTCAAAATCAATGTTGAATAATAGACACATTTTATATTATTGGTCTGCCCTAATATCTTGCGTGGGTTTGTCTTTTTGTGGTCTTCTCTTATGCGTGTTAAACCATCTCACTGGGTATAGACATGGTTGGTCTGATCTAAAATTTGTTGCCTAATTAGATTTTGCAGTCAGAACACTCACTTAATTAGTTTGTGATCTCTGCTTACTTGCTCATCCAATTCGTTCATACAAATGAGCACAAGCTCCCCATTCTACTGAGTAACTGGTGGACCTTCTATTTCCTGATGTCTTGCTCTTATCTTGTTATACATCTCGATTTTTATTGGAGACATTCATCCTTACAGTTCCTACTCTGGATCTCTGATGTTGTGTCCATTATTACTGGTTCGTTCTTTTGTTATGCTGGTTGTTTCGCAAGGGAGAAGAAGATAAATATTCTAATCTTTTGGACCCTCTTTTAAAAAAAATTAATCACGATCAAAACAATAGTGATGATGGACAAGGATCAAGGGTCATTGAAAAGAGTGCAACTCCCTATGAAAATTCCAATCTTTTTAGTATTTTTACTTTCACTTGGATGGGCCCTTTTCTTGTACTTGGGAATAAAAAAACGTTGGATTTGAAGATGTACCTCAGCTTGCCAATTGTGATGCTGCCAATGTGGTCTTTAGTCGTTTTATAGATAACTTTGAATCTAATGGCAGTCGCAACGGTAATGATAGTCATGTAAGCACACTCAAACTGGTGAAGGTACTAATTCTCTCAACTCGGAAAGAAATTACGTGGACAGCTCTATTTTACATTATATGCATATTGGCTTCTTATGTTGAACCATGTCTTATTGTCCTATTTGTTCAACTTCTCAATAGCCCTCACCAACTGGAATATAAAGGCTATACATTAGTGTTTATTTTCTTTCTTTCAAAGCTTACAAAGTGCCTCTTAGAGAGGCATTTGTTCTTTCAATTGAGAAAGATGGGAAATCATGTCTATGCTGCTTTGTTAAGAGTGATCTATAATAAAGGTTTGAGGCTTTCAAATCAATCGAAGCAGGGCCACACTAGTGGAGAGAACAAAAATTTGATGAGTGTTGATGTTGAGAGAAATGGATTTTTCAGTTGGTACATGCACGATATATGGAGGGTGCCTCTTCAAGTTGTTTTAGCATTATTAATCTTATATAAAAACCTCAGGCTTGCTTCACTTGTAGCTTTTGTTGCAACAATAATTTTGATGTTAGCAAATGTTCCACTTGGAAAACTAGAGGGAAAATTTCAGAGGGAACTAATGGATTCAAAGGATTGAAGGATGAAGGTGACATCAGAGGCTTTGAGGAATATGAGGGTTCTTAAGACTCAGGGCTGGGAAATGAAGTTCTTGGCTAAGATAATTGAGATTAGGAACTTTGACACAAGTTGGTTAAAAAAATTACTCTATACATTAGCTGTGACTGCATTTTTGAGCTTGTCTACTCCCATGTTTGTATCCATGGTTACTTTTGGGTTTTGTGTACTTATGGGAATTCCATTAAGGTCGGGAAATATTCTATCTTCACTTGCAATATTTGAAATATTGCGATGGCCTATATATAATCTCCCAGACACAATCTCCACAGTAGTTCAAACTAAAGTTTCACTCGATAGGATAGCCTCATTCCTCTCTCTTGATGATATTGATCCGAATGTAGTACAAAAGCTTCAAGGAGATTGTGCCGTCATTGCAGTTGAGATTGTTAATGGGAATTTCTCTTGAGACATTCATTCTCCCAATCGCACAATTAAAGATCTTAATTTTTGAGTTTATCATGGTATGAGAGTGTCTGTTTGTGGTTTTGTTGGTTCAGGTAAGTCAAGCCTACTTTCATGCATATTAGGGGAAGTGCCGAGGGTATCTGGAGTTGTCAAGTTGAATGGGACAAAGGCTTATGTTGCACAATCACCTTGGACACAGAGTGGTACGATAGTAGAAAATATATTGTTTGATAAGAAAATGGTTAAGAAAACGTATGAGATGATCCTTAAAGCATGTTCATTGAACAAGGACTTAGAATTGTTTGCCTTTGGAGACCAAACTATCATAGGGCTGCAGGATGGAGATTCCGCTGCTGGAGTGTTGGGCGATGGTCAGGATCCGGATGGGAGAGCAAGAGGACACTTCAGACAAGGCCTCATCACTGATTTTCTGAGACCAGCCTCTAGGGTCGATGCTAGGCCGGCCATGGAGGAGGCTGCCATTGAAATGGAGGTGCTACCAGTTTCGGTTGAAGGAGGAGCGTCAGTGGGTAGGAATTCGTTTGTGACTGTGGTGGGTAGATCTTTGCCTGATGTAGACTCGCTACCTGAACCAATCCATGCGCGCTCTTGCACCAAAATAGTGATTCCCCAGGATGCGTATGAAGAGCGACTCTCCAGATTTCACTTCGTGCTGTTTGGGAGAGAAAACTTCAGACTGATATCGATGAATGATGTCAGACAAGAGGCAAAGAACTGGAACCTAAAGGGCCAAATCAGATTGGTGCCAATGGGTAGGGGCTTCATTCTATTTCAGTTTGAACAAGAAGGAGATATGACCACTATGTAGCGGAGGAGCTCCCCTAAAGTTGGGGGAAAGTTTATCAGATTTCAAAGATGGACACCTGATTTTGACGTACACATGAAGCATATTATGACGAAGCTTGTTTGGATTCGGTTCCCTGACTTGCCTTTGGAATACTGGCATGAGTGAATCCTTCTTTCAATGGCAAAGGCGGTTGGTAGGCCTGTGGCTCTAGACAAAAGAGCTTAGAGCGCGGCGATGGGCAATTTTGCCCGAGTGCAAGTGGAGGTGGAAATTAATGGGAAGAGGCTAGATGAAATACAGGTGGAGAGATTGAAACCAGGAACCCGAGAGGTTTTTCTAGTTTAAACAAACAATTGTATATGAAGATGGGATGGCGCGATGTGGTTTTTGCAGGAAGGTTGGGCACTATGTCCAGAACTGCAGGGAGAAGAAAGCGATGGAGGCAGTAAGGATCGAGCATGTTTCGAGAGAAGACATTCCTGAGGTGGGGTTCCAAGATGATCTTGCCAGAGTAGGAAGGGCTGAGACGTTTTCCGGCATGGAGGAGAGAGAGCTGGCAGCTAAGAGACGAGCTTCCCCAATTGGTAGGAGTCCAGTTAGAGCAAGGATTGGATCCCCTTCAAATTCGAGAAACAACCTTGCGGATGGACATATTTTGGAGTCAAATGAAGGGAGGCCACATGGCAGTATGGAAATCGTCCTTCCCTTCAATAAAGGGGAGAATATGGAAGGTGATCTGGCTGGTATTATTACGCTAGAGGGGCAAACAGATACTGGCATGGGGTCGGTAAATGGATCCAAATATGGGTCGGATACATTTGAGGAGGATGGAGCGATGGATGTTGGTCAACGATCATTTGTTCCTTGCCCTGGGTGGCCTTTCAATATTGATGGGTGCACGAAGAACCCGATGAATCAGAGCGCGATACTTCTCAATCATTTGGTGCCATCCCTGCCACCCAAATTAGTGGTGGAACAGTGATCATTCACCACAAAGAGGTGATGCGAAAGAAGACGAAGAAGAAGGGAATCTCTAATGGCATTGCGGCGCAGACTCAGAGAAAGTCTAGCCATACTGCCCTTTTAAGAAAGTAATTCATGAATGTTCTATCCTGGAGCATTAGAGGCAAGAAGAAGGCTATAGCTAAATTAGCCTTGAGTAATATTATGAAGGAGAAGCACCCAGAAATAATTTGCATCATAGAACCTATGGTTGAGGTTAGTGCCTTCCCCAAGCTATTCTTTAATAGGCTGGGATTTGACGCAGATTTTATCTATAATAATAGGCCTGACAAGGTTCCTAACTTGTGGCTGTTGTGGAAAAGAAATATTAGAAGACCAAATATTTTGTCCATGTCTGACCAGTATATCACCATATCTCTTGAATGGCTCCAAAAGATTATTGTAGTCTCTGTGGTTCATGTGAACTGTTTTCGAGCTAGAAGAAGAGATCTCTGGGCATCTTTGGCAGCCTTAGCATCCGCATCTAGCACGCCTTGGCATGTAGTTGGGGACTTCAATGCCACCCTAGCGTCCAATGAAAAGAGAGGTCCTGGAGCTTTTAACATGGGGTCGGCAGCCGAATTCGGTGCCATGGTGGACTCTTACGAGCTGATGGCCCTACCTTCTCAGGGAAGTAAGTTCACTTGGACCAATAATAGGAGGAGAGGTAATATCTCGGCTAGACTGGATAGAAGTTTTTGCAATAATGTCTGGGTTGAATTCTTTCATGAGGGAGTGCAGCAAGTTCTCCAAAAAATAGGCTCAGATCACGCACCAATTTTTATTTCTTCGGTTCCAGGGCTAAAACCGAACAATTGCCCTTTTAGATTCCAGAGACACTTGGTGTAGCACAGGGATTTTTTAAGGTGGTAATGGACTCATGGAGTGGTTGGACTCCAAGCACCAACTTATATAGGGTTGGGGAGAAGCTTAAAAGACTCTTAAAAGACTCAAGGTCGCTCTGAAGCTTTGGGCAAAAATTGAATTTCCAAATTTCAATGTGGAGCTCGAGCAGGCTAAAAGAGGGATGGAGGAAATTCAGAAAAAAATTGAAGAAGATGGCCAAGATGATTCCTTATTTGCTCAAAAGGCAGATGCAAAAACAAGATATTTAAAAGCTATGGAGAGTTATGAAAAAATGTGGGCTGAAAAGTCGAGGATTAAATGGAAGAAGCTTGGTGATAGGTGTACAAAATTCTTCCATCTATCAGCGAAGATGTGAAGAATTAAAAACACTATTAGAAGTCTAAAGAAATATGATGGTGATCTCATCTCTGAGCGTACCAACCTGGAGCATTATATGGTGGAATTCTTTAATAGCTTTCACAAGGAAGAGCCTGTGACCGTGCACCCCTTGATTCTTGACTATATACCCTGTGAGCTTGAGCAGAGAGATAGAACTATATTGGACAGACTACCTTCAGACTTGAAGATCAAAGAGGTAATCTGGGCACTTGACCCTGCTAGCTCCCCGGGTCCAGATGGCTTCCCAGGTGAGTTCTTCAAGCATTGTTGGGATATTATAACATATGTTGTATATAATGTTATTCGTAGTTTTTTTAGCACTGGGATCATGCCTCAGGGGATCAACAATAACTTCCTTCTGCTTATTCCAAAGGTTGAAGGAGCTGCTTCTTTGGATAAGTTTCGCCCCTTCTGTATGCGTAACTTTCTATGTAAAATAATTTCTAAAATTCTCGCCATGAGACTGGCTAGCTTTCTTCTGAGACTTATCTCGAGTGAGCAAGGGGCTTTCCAAAAGGGGAAAATCATCCATACAAATATCTACTTGGCTTCGGAGCTAGCTAATATGATGTTAGCTATGATGAGAGGAGGAGGGATGGGTATAAAAATTGACATCAAGAAGGCTTTTGAGACAATTGATTGGAGTTTCTTATTCTCAATCATGAGAAAATTCGGATTCTCTAATATTTGGATTAGGTGGGTTCACCAAATGCTGGGTTCTACAAAAATTTCCATCCTTTTGAACGGAGGACCCATGGGTTTCTTTAATGTTGAAAAGGGTTGTGGCAAGGTGACCCCTTATCTCCGCTTTTATTTATATTGCCTGATGTAGAGGGCTGAACCTCCTAATCAGAGAGAAGAAGATCAAACTCTTGAATGGCCCTCGTGGGATGCTGACCCCTGGTCATATATTATTCATAGATAACATTTTCATATTCACAAATTCCTCAATAAGGTATGTCAAGAACCTTAAATCCTTCCTATCTATGTATGAAAAATCCTCTGGTCAGTACATTAGCTTGGAGAAGAGCAAGATGTTTTTAGGGAACATCTCTGTAGCTAAAAAATAGGCAATAGGAGAGACGATGGGAATCCCAATTTGCCACTTACCCACTAAGTATTTGGGAGTAGAAATTTTCAAAGGCAGAGTCAAGAAAGAATCCCTCCTTCCTGTGATGGATAAAGTCAAAGCGAGGCTTGTGGGGGGGAAAGGAAGACTGGTTTCAATGGCAGGTAGAGTGGAGCTTGCCAGAGCTGTACTGGCGGGTATGCCCATGCATAGCTATTTCTGTGTACTGGTCGCCGTCCTAGCTGATCAAGGCCATGGAGAAGTGGATTCGCAACTTCATCTGGACAGGAGATATTGATACGAGCAGTGCTATTATAGTGAGCTGGGACCAGTGCTGCAAACCAAAATCTGAGGGTGGACTAGGCTTGCGAAGATTGAGAGAGATCAATGAAGTTCTGCTGTCCAAGGCGGTTTGGAAGACGATGCATGATGATGATCCTGCTTACAGATTCTTGAAAGACTCTTCACTAAAGCAGATGGGTCTCTGCGAAAAGGCCATATGCCCTCTTCAATTTGGTCGGGCTTTAGAAAAATGTAGGAGTTTGTGTCCCTAAATGAAAGATGGATCATTGGGAATGGAAGGAAAATAAACTTTTTGAAGGATAGATGGTTGGGTTCTGAGACGATTTCTGAACTAATGGCACCAGAGCAAACCCCAGATGAAGCATTAAATGGTAAGGTGGATAGAGTTATTGATACTTTTGAATGGCCTTTCCTAAATGTCCAATCGGTCAGAATGTCTAATATTATTAATAATGCCATGGAAATCCCTCTTCCCCTATTTGAGTGTGATGATCAGTGTGTTTGGAGCCCCAAATCTGAGGGTATGTTTTCTACAAAATTGGCTTGGAATAAAATTAGGCAGAAAAAGGACACCATTTCTTGGGAGGCGCTAATCTGGTGTAAGAAATTGTAGCCGAGACCCTCAATTTTTGGGTGGCGAATAATGCATGGAAAGCTCCCTACTGATGGGACGATTATGAAGAGAGGCGTTCCTATGGCCTCTAGATGTGATCTATGCAGCAGCTCGAGTGAGGATTTGGATCATATTTTGGTCCATTGTCAGTTCGCCAAGAGTGTTTGGAAGAATGTCTACGATTGGTTTGACACTTCCTGTAGGAAGCATGATTCTGTTCATGATCTTGCTTCATGGTGGAAAAGGAAAAGTAAGATATCTAATCTAAAAGAGGTTTGGTCAATCGCTTTTGTCATTGGGGCTGAAAATATCTGGAAAGAAAGGAATGGGCGCCAATTTGAAGGCAGGCAGAGGCACCAAAGGTATGTGCTTGAAATGATTAAGAAAGACATTAGAGAGACTATCCCTAATGTGAAAACATCAATAGAATCAGTGAATGATATTCTCCACTGCAGAAGGATGGGTTTGAACATCATTAGTGCGGGCATTAAACCCCCTCTTGAAGTTTTTTTGTGCAAACCACCTATAGGGTGGGTCAAGCTAAATTTTGACAGAAGCTCTCTCGGGAACCTAGGTAACACAGGGGCAGGTGCGATCATGAGAGATCATAATGGCAAGTGTCTCTGGTCATGCAGTATATACCTGGGGATCAAAGAAGTTTATGAAGCAGAATTTGAAGGTCGAATGCAAGGTCTTATGAAAGCTAAAGAGCTCGCCATTTCATCCCTCTGGATAGAATCCGACTCGGCTGCATTGGTTATGGTTGTTCATCAGGACAAAATCCCATGGTTTGCTATGTAGAGACGGAATCATCTAAAGCCTTACCTGGAAAATACTACATGAAAAATCACTCGCAATTACAGAGAAGGAAATTCGGTGGCAGATTTTCTAGCCAAGAAAGCTATAAAATCAAGATGTTCGACCGTCAATGAAGCCTTCCCGTCCCATGTCTCTGATATGATGGTGAGAGATGAATCTTCTAGACCCTCCTATAGATTTCAGTAGTGGGTGGTCCTTAGCCCTGTTGATGGCAATGCCGAAGGTGGGGCCTTGCGACCTGCTCTGTGATTTGTTTTTTGTTTTCTTGGCTTTACTCTCTTAATAATATTATCTTTTTAGCAAAAAAAATATCATAGGGGATAGAGGGGTCAACCTAAGTGGTGGATAGAATCAAAGAATCCAGATTGCACGTGCTTTATACCATGATGCTGATATTTATTTACTTGATGATCCTTTTAGTGTTGTGGATACTCACACAGGAACTCATATATTTAAGGTAGCTTCTCTTTAAGCTTTATTTCCAATGATTCCATTGATGAATTTGGCTTGAAGATATATACATTCATTGCAAAGTTTACAATTTTGTAAACTAGAAACTAAATTTGACCTAAAATTTGATAAAAGAGAATGAAATGATGGTATTCTAAACAAAGAAGGTATATAGACACATGATATATTTTTTTCTTTTTTTTCTCAAAGATCATGATTTCATTAAAATAGGGAAAAAGAATAAAAAGACGTCAACTCACAAACCAAATAAACATCCAATAGAGAATAAAGACATGATATTTAGTGGTTCATGTTCTTGCAAAAGCACCTACGAATTAATGTTACATATCATTGAAGAACTTAAAGTATATTAATAGGTATAACTATTTGGCTCTTTTAGTTAAAACGATTTTTTTTATTGCCTAATGTGAAGAATTAAACTTTGTGACAGGAATGTTTGTTGGAAATTTTGGGTACAAAAACAGTGATATATGCTACCCACCAAGTAGAGTTTTTACCTTCTGCTGATCTTATTTTGGTGAGAATTTTTATGATATTAATTCCTCTAACCTAATTTGAAAGCGATTATTTACCCTTTTTTTAGTTTGGCAGGTTATGAGAGATGGTAGGATTACTCAAGCAAGAAAGTATGAAGAAATTCTAAGTTCAAGAACTGACATTATGGAGTTAGTGAATCCACATAAGAAAGCTTTGGGAAAACTTAATTCTATCGAACATGAGGCTACTTTGGATAATTTAGTTAATGGTGAAAGAGATGATGGTAATATGTTAACAAGAAGACTATTAAGGATGATGAGGAAGTAGAACCCAAAAGTTACAAAACAGAAAAACTGGTTGGGCCAAAAGCACAACTTGTCCAAGAAGAAAAGAGAGAAAAAGGTGGAGTTAGTCTCTTATTTTACTGGAAATATATTACTACTTCATATAAAGGGTCTTTTGTACCGTTGATATTACTGGCATAAATTATTTTTCAGCTTCTACAAATAGCCAGTAGTTACTGGATGGTGTTAGTTACTTCTGTTTTAGAGAATGAGAGACATTATATTAGAGGATCCACTCTCATCTTAGTTTATGTTTCTTTGACCCTTGGAGGCTCCCTTTGTGTACTTATAAGGTCCATGCTCGTTGTAACTGTGGGATACAAGACATCCACTCTGCTCTTCAACAAAATGCATTTGTTCACTTTTCATGCTCCCATGGCATTTTTTTATTCTATTTTTTTTTTTTTTTTACTAAGAATCAACAATGAATTTTATTAATAAACAAAATTCCTAGGGTCTCATCTCTAGCGTGGAGGGTGATCCATGGAAAGCTTCCTAAAGATGACGTAGTCAAGAAGAAGGCAGTGCCCCTTGCTTCTAGATGTGCCCTATGTATGGTGGAAGAAGAAACAATCCATCATTTATTTTTGACATGCTCTTTTTCTAGGGAAATATGGAGTTCTCTATGTGCTTGCTTTAACGTCACTTGGTGCCCTCAAGGCTCTTTGTTGGAGCTTGCTCAGTGGTGGAAAAGAAAGACTAAAATTGCAAGTTGTAAGGAGGCTTGGCGCATGAGTTTTGGCATCATTCTAGATCATCTCTAGAGGGAAAGAAATTCCAAAATTTATGAGGGTGTCAAGCAGATGGCCAAATACTTATCTCTCATGGTGACGGAAGATATTAGAAGGAATGAACCTAGAACAAGGGAGAGGTAAACACTTGGGCAGATCTGATGTGTTGCAGACATCTAGGTCTATCTATTCAGCCTGCTAGGCGCAGAGGTAGCCTGGAGGTTTGTTGGTGCAAGCCCCCTATAAATTGGGTAAAATTGAACTTTGATGGGAGTTCTCTGGGAAATTCCAGTCAGGCTGGAGCGGGAGGAATTTTTCGAAACCATCTTGGTACTGTCATGGGGTCATATAAAAAATTCATGGGTGCGACAGGCGTATTTGAAGCAGAGATAGAGGGTCTAATAGAGGGGTTGATGCGAGCAATGACTATGGACATCCAGTTCTTATGGATGGAATCAGATTCGAGTGCAGTGGTTACTCTAATTCAGCAATGGAAGGTCCCATGGTTTGCTCTGCAAAGATGGATGTATCTTCAACCATACCTCAGAAGTGTATCCTGGAAAATCACTCATATATATAGAGAAGGAAATGCGGTGGCCAATTTCTTTGCTAGAGATGCGGCAAAGACTGGAGTCTTAGCTAATGATGTAATTTTCCCGACCAACATTGGGGATATTCTTTCTAGAGATGCTAAGGAAAGACCGAGCTTTAGATTTTTTTAATGCCTTCCCTTCCTTCCTGCTGATGGCAAGGCCGAAGGTGGGAAGTTAGGGGAGGTGTGTGATTTTGTGTTTCCTTGATGCTGTTTGGATGTTTCCTTTTCCTTCTATTTTGATTTAATGAAATAAATTTAGCAAAAAAAAAAAAAAAACAATTGAGGATCAAAGAATGGGAGAAAAAAAAAAAACAAACTATTGAGCTACTTTTCCACCTTTGGCATGGCCATCAGCAAAAAAAGCAACCCAACCAAAGGAAATGCAATCAAATGGTTACGAGAACCTAAATCTGGGTCTCAATTGAGCATCCCAATTAATATTAGATACAAGAAAAGATGGAATAACATCCCAAGTAGAAGAAAATCTAGTTAAGGCAGCATGCTTTGTGAGTTTGTCCGCTACACAGTTGATCTCACGGAAGCAGTGTGATATATACCATAAACAAGAATCTAGGTAGCTCTTAATATATCACCACTCCTGCTGAAACACCCATGGAATTTTTTTGATATTGATGCACATTATGACAGCCATTGAATTGCATTCAATCTAGAGCTTTCGGATATTCATTGATCTTGCATGATTGATACCAGCAAAAAAAGCTGTGAATTCAGAAACAAAGTTTGAAGAAATCCCTTCATAATTTGTGAACAACCTAGAGGGAACCCCCTTGTCATCACGCAAAATCCCTCCAACCCCAGAGCAACCAGGATTTCCTAGTGAGCACCCATCAATATTGAGCTTCCAATATCCCAAGGGAGGGCATTGCCAAGTTACTTCAACAATCTTCCTTGTTGCTGATGGATAGATCAGTACCTTTGACCATCTGAAAATACAAGCTCCGATACCGACTTGATATTGATTGGAACTAACTTGGAAAAATCAATTAAATCTCTCAACATCACCTTTACCACAAAAGAATGATTTCTCTCCAAACATTCATATTTCCATTTGTTCCTTTCAAACCATATATGGTATGGAATAAGAATAATCATAGCCATCCAAAGCTTGCTCAACCTAACGATTTTTCCTTTCACTTTCCACCATAAGAATAATTCCTCAATGGATGGAAAACCACACCAGCGAACTTCAAAAAAGCACATCAGCTCAGTGCACACCTTAGAGCTAAAAGCACACTCCAAGAAAATACGAGTATATGATTCATTCTCCTTTTTACATAGCTCACATCTCAAAACCATTGGCACACAATGTTTTTCAACCATATCATCCATAGGCAAACGAGCATGGACAAACCTCCATCCAAAAATGGAAAATCTAGGAAGCAGACCCTTCATCTAGACTAGATGAGGCCAACCAAGAGTATTATTCTTATCCATCAAAACCTCCCAGGCTGAATAAACTAAAAAATATCAGACTCAGAAGGAGACCATACCCATTTATTTTGAACGTCCATGGACGGAAGCTTGGTAGCCACAATCTGAGCAGAAATAGCTTGCATTTGAGAAGAGAGAACTGGAGGCATACACAAGCTCCCTCCTTCAATAAAATCTGATACAGAAGCAACAAGTGTACGAGGGAGCTGAACATCATTTGCTAGCAAATCAACAACTCTATCCTTTCCTAACCACAAATCGTACCAGAAATTAATGGATGTACCATCTCCAACAATCCATCTTTCTGAATCTCCGATGAAATTCCAGGTTTTTTTCAACCCAGGGAGAATAGAAGAGGATTTGGTTGAACCTTTTAGGGAGCCATCAACCACAACAAACCGACCTCGCAAAAAACATGCAAACATCGATTGGTCTGTCTTGACAAACCAACCTAATTTTGCAAGAAGAGCCAAATTAACCTCCTTAAGATAATGAATGCCCAACCCACCTTGTTGCTTGGGTTTACAAGTACTACTCCACTTAACTGTAATTGTCTTGGAAGAAGTTGCTTCACCACACCAAATGAAATTCCTGATCCATCTTTCCATCAGTACAATAGTAGACGATGGCCAAAGGTAGATTGAAAAATTGTGTAATGAGATACTGCTCATCACTGATTTAACCAGTTCTACTCTTCCTGCCAGTGACAGTAATCGACCCTTCCAACTAGATAGTCTAGCCTTGAACTTATCAATTAAAGGAAGAACCGCCTCTTTTTCACCCTCCCTTTAAAAATTTGAACTCCCAAGTAGCGAGTGGATTAGCTACACTCTAGAATTTGTAACACCTCCTTGATTCTTATTTTCCTTACTCCTGCAATTGAACGCAAAAACATTTAAGTTTTGTCAAGATTGAATGCTTGCCCCGAGTAAGCTTGATATGCATCTAAGAATCTCTTAAGGTTCTTAACCCTTCTCAGATTTGCGTTTATAAAAATAAATAAATAATCAGCATACAAAAGATGGGAGGGGATGACCATATTCCGTGGACCTGGAATGCCTTTTATTAAATTCTTTCGTCTAAGCTCTTGAAGCCCTTGACAAAGAACCTCTTTTGCTGAAATAAAGAGTATTGGGGAAAGGGGATCCCCTTGACGCAAACCCCGTTCAACACCAAAAAATCTCACCGGGCCGACATTTACTAGAATAGATAACCTTGTAGAGCAGAGAATCTGACGAATCCAGTCCACCCATTTATCATGAAAGCCGAATTTCTTCAACACATCAAATAGAAACTGCCATTCCAGAGTATCATAAGCTTTTTGAACATCAAGCTTAAGACCCATATTACCTCCAAAACTTTTGGAACTCATCATATTAGTTAATGCTGAAGCTACCCCAATGTTTGAAAATATTATTTTACCCTTCTGAAAAGCTCCTTGTTCCTCCGAGATGAGCATTGGCAATAGACAAGAAAGCCTAGTAGCCATAATTTTAGGAATAAGTTTGAAGAAAAAATTACAAAGACAGATAGGCCTAAATTGACCTACTTCCCTGGTGTTCTCCACCTTTGGGATCAATGTCAAAAAATTGCTATTTATTCCCTTCATAACAACTCCTTGGAAAAAAATTTGTATTGCAAAGCAAACATCATCACCAACAATATCCCAACAAACTCTAAAGAACGTGCCTGGGAAACCATCTAGACCTAGAGCACTTGAAGGGTCTAAATCATAAACTACTGCCTTGATCTCTTTTGAAGAAGGTATTGCCATCAACATTGCATTATCTTCATCTGAAACCAACTCAAGAATAACAGCCAACAAATTCTCATTCCGAACAGAAATGCCACCCTTTTGAAATAATTCAAAATGAGTTGCAAGCTGCTGCCCAATATCTGTCCCATCTGTGAGAACATACCCCTCATCTATGAAGTTCCCTAATGGTATTTTTTCCCTTTCTAATCTTGGTAGATAAGTGGAAAAACCTGGAACACCGGTCACCATACTTCAGCCATCTATTTCTCGATTTCTCAGCCCATAATTTCTCTTGTAACTCAATTGCTTTGGAAAAATCACGTCTAGCATCTAGCTCCTTATCAAAAAGCTCGTCACTTAACCCATATGTTTCAATACACCTCTAAGTCTCCTCCATGTACGCACGAGACCGATTCACCTCAAGATCCACATGCGGAAAAGTCTCTTTTGCCCAATGACGCAACATTCCTTTTAACCTCTTGAGTTTATGAGCCACCACAAACAATGGCATACCCTTCACTTGGACTGCCCAATTCGTCCGAACCACATCCTTAAAATCCACATGATCAGCCCAAAATCAATTCATACGGCAAGGAACATTCAGAGGCCTAGGCACCTCTCTATAATCCACCATAACTGCAGAATGGTCTGAATACCCTTTAGTCAACACCTTTTGGGAGCAACCAGGGAACTTTTGCAGCCAAGTATCATTACATATGCCCCTGTTTAAAACAGCACAGACATTGCCAACCCTCCTGTTATTCGTCCAAGTAAATTTACACCCATAAGAGGGAATAACACCAATGATGCCGAATCCATAAAAGAAGCAAAATCTTCTGAGGAACCCACATTATATCTGCCTGGACCCCTCTTTTCATGAGAGAACAAGTAAGAATTAAAATCTCCTAAGACCATCCAAGGATGCATAGATTCTGAGATGGAACAAAGATCACACCATAACGCCCGCCGTCTTGCCCTGAAACAGTTAGCATGAACTACAGACAAAAAACAACAAACCCCTGAAACCTCAACATGCATAGAAATATGTTGATCTGAATTCAAAACAACTACATGGCAGTTAATACTAGCCTTCCAAAAAAACCATAAATTTGGCACAGCATCCCCTCATAAATTATAAATAAAATCCAGATTATATCCCAAAGAAACAAAAAATTTTTTAGGGCACTTATCTGGATCCACCTTTGGCTCTGCTAAACACAAGAACAACGGATCATACTCACGGACAATATTGAGTAAAGCAGCTCCAGCTCGTGCTCGTCTGTTGGCAATTCCACGAATATTCCAAAATAGGCACTTCATTAATCACTTACTGGTTTTGAGATCTAGTTGTGTGACGAGTAGTCACACCAAAATCCTGATGTCGATTGATAATATTATCAACCCAAGCCATCTCTTGACCATTATTATGCTTCCTGCAAGCTCCTTGCCGACTCGACTCAGGGATGCCCTCACGACCCTGCCTCTCCTCAGAGTTCTTATGCCTCACCATCATTAAAGGTAAATTATTTTGTTCTGTATGCTCCACGTTTGCTGAAAGATCGTAATAGACAATAGCCATACGGCCATTGTCAAGACTCGTCACTGACATAGGGGAGGGAACCAAGTTTCCAACAGCCTCTACCACCACAGAATCATCTGGAAGCACCACTTCAAGAACACCTTCTTCTGACAAGTCATCAGATTGATAAGAGCTACTAATGACCCGCACTGGTTCCGTATTCAAATTCATACCCACCCGATGTCCCATATCCAATTTACAAGAGTTTGAACGTTGGTTATTAACACTTGCCAAAAGCCAATCAACTCCATTACATGGAGAGTCCATAACTGACTCTGCCACCAAAATAACCAAGTTATCACACTCAGGATCAATATTTGCACCTTTTTTTCCGCTAAAAGATCAGATTATATTAATGGATAAAAAAGAGAAAAATATGATACAAGAGCAAGGGTTGAGCCTCCACCTTACGCATTGCCATCAGCAAAGGCTCGCCACTGCTAAGAATAGAATCTAAATCTAGGCTGCCCCCCTTCATGTGCAATCAGCTCATTGATCATCATCATCATAGGAGGGAGGGTAGCCTCATCAGAGGAGACTCCAGATGAAGTCGTTGTCTTTGCCAAGTAGTCAACAACAGGATTAGATTCCCTAAAACAGTGGGCAATCTTCCACTCTACAGAGATCAAGTATGAAAGAATATGACACCATTCTTGATACACGAACCATGGAATGAGTATGGTGAAAGAGGGTAACTGCCGCAGAGGAGTCGGACTCAATCCAAAGGTGTGATATGTGCATGTCTCGAGCAACCGAGATGCCTTTGATGATGCTCCAAATCTCAGCTGAAAAACTGGTATCCATACCTACAGAGAAAGTAAAACAACGCATCATTCTCCCCTGGTGGTCTCGAAAAATACCTCCACATCCTGCACTACCAGGGTTACCAAGGGAGCACCCATCAACATTGACCTTCACCCAAGTCTGGATATGCTTGCACCAATGGACTTCCAGAATGCCTTGTCTACTATGAGGAGCAGTTCCCAGATTGAGTCTTCTACAGATAGTGAGATCCTCAACAGATTTGGGGTAGAATTTTTGGCAACTACATAAAAAGGAAATCTCACTTTTAATGCCACGAAAGACTAATGCTGCGCTTCTCAATTTACCCTCATAGCGCCTCTGATTTCTTTCATTCCAGATCGCAGCCATCATAACAAGCAAGCTAGACATTCAGCCCATCTTCAAGGACCATCCTTTACCCTTTTTTTTTTGCTAAAAAATTATTTCATTAAAAGATCATAGAAAAGAAAATAAAAGCCATACAATAAAACAGATTCAAACAAAAAATCCTAGCTAACTCTACCCTCCCACCTTCGGCATGGCCATCAGCAGGAGGATAAAGAAGCACTAATTAAACCGAAAATGAGACCTCCCATCTGAATCCCTTTGCAAGAGATCACGAATATGGGAGGGAAGAACCACATTATCACCCGAAATCCCTGTCTTTGCCGCATCTCTGGCCAAGTAATCAGCTATAAAGTTCCCTTCCCTGAAGTTATGAGATATCTTCCAGCTGATACTGTCAAGGAACGGCTTAAGATACATCCATTGTTGGAGAGCATACCATGGAATTTTCCTTTGCTGAATAGCTAGCACAACCGAGCTAGAGTCTGACTCCACCCATAAACAAGTGATGTTCATGGCCTTTGCTCGCAGCAACCCTTCCATCAGACCCTCCACCTCCGCTTCAAATACTCTAGTAATACCCATATATTTTTTATAAGAGCCCATGACCCTGCCCTGATGGTCCCGAAATATACCTCCTGCTCCAGCCCTCCCTGGATTTCCCATAGAGCTGCCATCAAAATTTAATTTTATCCAGAACATTGGAGATTTACACTAGAAGACCTCCAAAATTTCTCTGTTCCCCACTCCCTGAATCTGAATGCCTAGGCGCCTGCTGCACTGCAAATCTGCTATGGAGTTAATCTCGCCTCTAGATCTTGGCTTGTTTCGTCTTATGTCCTCAAGAACCATCATTAATACATACCTGCTTGACCGATATTTATTTTCAAAAAGCCTTGCATTTCTCTCCCTCCATAAATGATCCAACACAATGGCAAAGCTCATATTCCATGCCTCCTTGCAGCAAACCAGTTTCAACTTTCTCTTCCACCATTGAGCAAGCTAGAGCAGAGAGCCCGGGGTGCCCCAACGCACATTGAAAGCATCACAAAGAAGCCTCCAGATCTCCGTAGAGAAAGGGCATCTTATGAATAGATGCTCTAAATTTTCCTCATTTGAATTACAAAGGACACATCTAGACGCCAGGGGGATCGCTTTCTTTTTTACCACATCATCAGTAGGGACCTTTCCATTAATCACCCTCCATGCTAAAGTGGAGACCCGAGGCTGCTGCTTTTTACTCCATATGATAGAAGCCCAGGAAACTGTTGATTTTTTCACCCTTATATCCTCCCAAGTGGATTTGAAGCAAAATTCCCCATCATGAGAAAGGGACTAGATCCTCCTATCTTCACATTTATAAGTAGGAATGTTAATTTTCTTCACCTCGTTTATTATGTTCCTCATAAAATTAGAGTTCATCTGAGGAAAAATCCAATTGAAATTCACAATGAATCTGCTAACATTCCCATCCAACACAGATATATTAATACCTTCCAGCATATCACTCTCTTTAATGGCACCTTGCCCTAGCCAGATATGCTTCCAGAAATTTTTTTTTTCCATCTTCCACCACCCATCTCTCTTTAGAAGATATGTAATCCCATATTTTCCTCAGACCTGGCCAAATAGAGGATTTTCTGAATCCTTTCTTAGGGATACCCTCCCTATCAAGGAATCTAGCCCTCAGAAAAGAGCTCGCCATAGACTCTTCAGTCTTAATTCTCCAGGCAGATTTGCATAGCATTGTCTTGTTTATGTCTCTCAATCTCCTCAATCCAAGACCCACTTCCTCCTTAGGCTTACAGCATTGGTCCCAATTAACCACAATTTTTTTTGCATTGTCAACTTCCCCTGTCCAGACAAAATTCCTCATCCATCTTTCAAGAGTATTAATGAGAGAATTTGGCCACCAGTAGACCGCAAAACTGTGAGTTGGAATGCTAAGAATCACAGAACGCACTAATTCCACCCTTCCTGCCATCGATAAAAGTCTTCCCTTCCAGCCCTCTAATCGATCCTTTGCCCTGTCTAGAATAGGCAAAATTGATTCTTTTTTGACCCTGCCCTTAAAAATTGATACACCCAGGTATCTGGTAGGAAAAGAACATAGGGGAATACCCATTTCCTCAACAATGGCCTGCTTGCGCTGGGGAGAAATATGGCCTAGAAAAATCTTACTTTTTTCTAGGTTAATGCACTGGCCAGCAAACTCCTGATATTTCACAAGAAAATTTTTTAAATGGCGAAGATACCTGAGAGAGGCTACATTAAATAGGTCATTTTTTAAACTCCTGATATTTCACAAGAAAATATGGTCATTTTTTAAATATGACCATCCTTTACCCTTATTGCAGCATCAAGCAACCATGTCTATCGCTGAATCTTTGCTGGTCTAGGCTACATTAAACAGGTTTGAGACCTTCCTCCATAACTCAGTTGAGAAGCTGCAATCAAGGAATAAGTGGTAAGTAGACTCAGAGCTGGAGCCACATAGATCACACCTAGAAGGAAGGTGAATTCCTCTCACTTGAATTTTCTCATCAGTAGGCAGCTTGTCATGCAACCAGCGCCAACCTAGGGTGGAGAGCCTAGGCGGCAGAAACTTATTCCAAATAACCTTATCTCAAGAAACCTTTGATGAAGTGGACCTGAGGGCATTCCAGGTAGACTTAACTATGAAGTGACCCATCGGTTCTAAGCTCCAAATGCATCGGTCCTCCATCGGCAGCAATGGGAGATTCATGGCCCTAATTTTTGAGAAAATATCCTTTAAGAATAAGGACTCCACCTGAGGCAGCATCCAGAGACCATCATCAATGAAATCTGACATAGTAGGAGCGGGATTATGAAACACGTCCTCACCCTACTCCGACAAGTCCCAAATAGAATGAGCCCCTACCCAATTATCTCTCCAGAAGTCAATGTGTCTTCTGTTGCCAATAATCCATCTCTTATTATCAGATACAAACTTCCACATTCTCCTCACCCCTGGCCAAATGGAGAAGCATTTGTAAGCTCTCTTGGGTCTGCCATAGCTAGTCAAGAATCTTGCTCTAATAATTCTGCTAACATAAGAGTCGCCATGCTTGATCTTCCATGCTAGTTTGGCAATTAGGGCCCTATTAACATCCCTGAGTCTACAGATACCAAGGCCACCCTCCTTCTTGGGCTTGCAGACCTTATCCCATTTGACAGTTACAGCTTTGGAGGTATCAGTCTCCCCTGTCCAGATAAAGTTCGGCATCCATTTTTCAAGGCATTTAATCAGGGTAGCAAGCCACCAGTATATAGAGAAGCTGTGCAAAGGCATACCAGAAATAACTAATTTGACTAGCTCCACTCTACCAGCCATGGAGAGAAGTTTTCCCTTCCAATCCGCTAATTTTGCTTTGATTTTTTTCATCACATGGGGAATGGGGTCCCTTTTCACTTGACCTTGGAAGATTTCAACACCTAGATATTTGGTGGGAAAATTATAGGTTGTAATATTCAACTCATCAGAAAGCCACTACTTCCTCGCCGAAGGGATTTTTCCCAAAAACAGTTTACTTTTTTCTAAATTGAAAAATTGACCTAAGCAACTTTGGTGGTTATCGAGGAAAACCATGAGATTTCTGACATACCTTTTAGAAGCGTTCATAAATATGAAAACATCATCAGTGAAGAGGAGATGGGTAGGAATGTCAGCTCCACAGGGACCAGCAATAGGCTTAATGAGATTCTTGGCAGCCAAATCCTTTAACCCACGGCAAAGAACTTCCTTGGCGATAATGAATAAAATGGGGGAGATGGGGTCGCCCTGCCAGAGGCCTCTACTAGCTTCAAAATAGCCCACCGGGCCGCTGTTGAGGAGAATAGAAATTCTAGTAGACCTTAGAATCATGTGGATCCATCCTATCATAGTGTCAGAGAACCTGAATCTGCTAAGGACCTGGAATAGAAAATCCCATGAAATGGTGTCAAAGACCTTCCTTATGTCTACCTTCAAGCCTAAGCCACCTCCTCTGGAAGAATTTCCCATCAAGTTGGCTAGCTCAGATGCCAACCCAATATTCGTCTAGATTACTTTGCCCTTTTGGAATGCACCTTGCTCCTGAGAAATAAGTCTGGAAAGGACTACAGAGATACGGGAGGCCAAGATTTTTGAAAGAATTTCGCAGAAGAAATTCCCCATGCATAATGGATGGAATTTATCTAATGATTTGGCACAATCCACTTTAGGAATTAGTAACAAAAAATTATTATTGATTCCATGAGGGAGAATACCTGAAAAGAAGAACCCTTTCACCACTCTGCAGACATCAATATTCACCACCTCCCAGCAACTTCTGAAGAAAGCTCCCGAATACCCATCCAGTCCTGGAGAGCTATCTAGATCCAGGTCCCTTACTGCTCATTTAATCTCATCATCAGATGGGATGGAGACCAGCATAAGTCTATCCGGGTCATGAAGAATATTGGGAATGCAGTTGAAAATTTGGGGTTGAGTATCTAACTTGATCCTCTTATGGAACTCCCCATAGAAATTAGCCAAATAGCTCCCCAATTGATCCTGATCACTAATCTCAGCCCCGTTCTCTGTGATAATACTCCTGATGGTGTTCCTCGATTGCTTGATGCGAGCCATAACATAAAAAAATATAGAGCATCTGTCCCCTTCCTTCAACCATCTGATTCTAGACTTTTGAGCCCATAGTTTTCATGATTGTCAATAGCTTTCCAGAACCTAGTCTTGGCAACAGCTTCCAAGTCGAAAAGGTGCTCGGAGTAACCCTCTTCCTCTATGCGAGATTGTACTGCCTCCAACTCAATCTTCACGCTATCAACCTCGCGATTCAGGTTAGGGAAGGCCCTTCTTGACCAAGATTTGATAGCAAGCTTTAAGCTCTTCAGCTTCTAAAAAAAAAATAAATGTAGCAGAGCCATTTAGGTTCATGTTCCAATCTTCCCAAATCATATCCACAAACTCAGGGTGGTCCAACCAAATTTTGTTGATTCGGAAAGGGCAATTCTTAGGGTTGGAAGAGAGCCTAGAGAAAACCAGCAGGGGTGCATGATCCGATGCAATTCGGGGAAGGATCTTCTGAGAGCAGTCATCGAAGGAGTTCAACCAATCTTCGTTCACAAAAGTTCTATCCAAGACAGCTACCACGTTGCCAGACCTTCTGTTGTTACTCCAGGTGAACTTCCTGCCAGAGGAAGGAATTTGGATCATAGATGTGGCATCAACCATGGCTCCAAATTCAGAAGCAGCGCCTAAGAAAAATCTGCTAAGCCCTCTTCTCTCATTACCAAATAAGGTCACATTGAAATCCCCGATAATCGTTCTTGGACAACCAGAAGGGTTAGTGGCCAGTTCCAGCCAAAGGTCCCTTCTCTTAGCTCGTGAGCACTTGGCGTGAGCCACTGAAAAATCAATAATTCTCTCATTCCACTCCATGGTTTTAAGTATCTCCGATACCGATACGATACCCTCCAATACGTATCTTAAATTTAGCCGATCGATACGATACACATCGATATGATACATGAAATTTTTAAAATCCTTTCGTATCGATATATATCCTACAATACATACCGATATGCATCAATACACCACCAATACACATCGATACGATACGATATGCCTCGGTACAACTATGAAAATTATAAAATTGAGGTAAAATATACGTTTCGGTATGTATTGGTACGTATCGGTATGGGTATGTATCGATCGGTACATATCGATATATATTGGCACGTATCGGTGAGTATCGATATATATCGGTACGTATCGGTGAGTATCGTTGAGTATCGATACGTATCGGTGAGTATCGGTCATATAATGGCCAAGATGGGTAATTTTTCAGAAAACACGATTTTTTGAAGGGTTTTTGTTCCAAAGTTGCTGTCAGCCATATTTCTCTCTAACTAAAGTGGAAATCAAGGTTGGGAACAAGGAT
>NC_056564.1:26811767-26835492 GCF_013358625.1 Macadamia integrifolia
TTATCAATAGTTTTTTTTAACAAATTATTTATGCAAAAGTGTTTAAAAAAATGTTTCCTATCCATTTATGTGTGTATCTTTAGCGTATCTTAGTGTATCTCCGATACGATACGATACTCTCCGATACGTATCTTAATTTTGGCCGACCGATACGGTGATCGATACCGATACTTTAATCCTTGTTCCACTCAAGTTGGAAAGAAATCTGCTGCTTCGATATGGAGAATACCGATGGCTTCTTTAAATTTTACTTCCATAAAATCCAAAGGTTGGGATGCGAGTCATTCCTATCATTGTGAATTAACTCCAACGCAAACCCGAGCTTATTGAAAAACAACCTAGGAAACTTGATCACAGGGATCATAGGCTCTGCAATACAAATTAGATCAGGGGAATTTTCACGAACGATTTTAGATAAGGTTATCCTGGTAGCTACCTTCTTAATTCCATGAATGTTCCAGAACAGGAGCTTCATGATCACATGTGGGAGGTGGTTTGATCAGTTCTAGCACGAGATCGATCCACCGCATTCACCTGCTTACCATTTTTCTTCTGATTTCTTACCTCAGATTCCCTTTGTAAGACAGCAGAGTCAACCTCCCTAACATTGTTCCATCTTCCTGCTTCGAGAGATTCTAACCTACCTGTACCAAAAATGATAGCAAGGCCACCATGACTTACATATCACAGGCTGCGACGCAATCCATCTATCTGATTTTCCATGGCTTGATTGGTATCAGCGTTGTGCAAGAGATGGTCGGGTGGACCATGAGGGTCAAAGGTACCCTGCTCCATACCCAAATCTAGATCAGCCAGCTCATTATCAGATCCGATCACAATCTCTAGCCCAGTATTTACGTCCATGTTTGACTCTAATTCAAAATTTGAATTAGCTTCCATGTTTGCTAAAGGAATATTCACCTCCATCTCCAAAGGACGCCTAGATTGGGGAGTAATTGATTCCAAAAGATTAGTTTCCTTTCCACAATCTTCTTCCATGATAGGAATATTCTCCATCTTATTCCCATCTTCTTTATGGGCGCTTGCCCCACCACCGCGCAAGGCTAAGCCGCCCACATGGATGATACCAACTGCGCCAAGTTGCTGCGATCTTCGCGAAGAAGACAAGGCTGCGAGAGCCACCGAACCCCTCAACGGATCATCAACATAGTTTGCACTTAGGATACCATCATCATTCGCATAATGAGCAGCCTTAGAATCTGCGATTTTTTTTCTCTACAGTCCCCAATGGTGTGTCCTACCTTCTTACAGTATCCGCACCTCCCGATAGCATCCTCATAAATAGTTTCTGCTTGAACCAGAATAGATTCTCAGTCCCTAGATACTAACATTCAACCTGAATCTCTTCCCCTAGATACTAACATTCAACCTGAATCTCTTCTGGTTGCAATCCTCTGATCTCCATCTCAACAAGGACCCGGGCATAATTACCGTACATGACATTTTTCGTGCGTTGATCTAACGCCAGAGGGCATCCAACAGCTTTTTTCATAGTCAAAAGCACTTTCTCATGCTAGTACTCCAATGGTAAATCTGGAAACCTCACCCAAACAAGAACCTTATTGACAGGTTTTTCATGAATGTTGAAATCAAGGTGCCATCGCTGGAAGCGCACTAGCTGACCTCTAACCTTCACAGGGCTCCTCCCCCATATTGTGACCATGTCACCCTCAGAAGCAAACTGAAAGATGGTGAAACCCTTGCCCATGGGCACCATCTTCACGGTTCCCTGTAGATTCCAAGTCTCGCGAGCCTCCCTTCGAACATCATCCAAAGAGACATGACGGAGGTTGATTCTACCAATTAAGGCAAATTAATATCTTCCCAAACAATCTTGGTATGCGTCTTAGGGAATAATCACCTTCGTGGAGTTCCCAGCATGAACTGGGTTAGGGAGTTCACTCACCTCCGGGAAGGAGCTCCCAACAGCTTTTGCATAGGATTTCTTTGGTCCATGAGCCACTGTCGGCCTCCCTTCAGCAGGAACATTGCCATTTTGAGCCGGTGACGAGACATCATCATCGCCCTCACCAGCGTCCCTTCTTTCCATCCGCTAGGAGTCTGTGATCAGTTTCTTCTTCCCTCTATCCGGTGGCCGACTAGTAAGTCGCTAACTCACCACCACTCTCCATCAACTTTAATCACATATAGCTGAACCTGATTGGGAAAGAGAATTCCCCTTAGCAACATCTTCTAAATCTATCACCTCTCTTTCCTGATCTCATTCCAGAGAATCCTCAACCACTATGTCCCTTTCCCCACTTACTCGGCCAAATCCGCAGTAGGAATCTGGCATGGCCTCCATTCCATTCTCCAGCGAGGAGGAGCCACCCGCTGCCCCTCAACTTCATAAGTAGCTTCAGGAACTGCCGGCGCCTTCATCTTCTCCCCACTTTTTGCCCGACATACATCCGTATGGTGGCCATAACGACGACAAACTCCACATCTTGTTGGAGGATTTTCATACTCCACCACTTGTTTAAAAACAAAGAATTTTGTTGAATCCAATTTCTCCCATTCTATGTATATCTCCTCTACTCGGGGCAGAGCATCATCGATATCCACACAAACATGAGCAAAGTGACCAAACTGAGAATTGTGCGTGGATCAAGCGCGATAGGGCATCCCACTGCCTTGGCCATTGAAAGTAATATATCCTCGTTCCAATACTCTTGAGGGAGATTGGGAAACTGTATCCATCCCAAACAATGCGTTATATTTTCATCATCCACCTTAAACTCTGGTCTCCAATGTTGAAAACGCAGTAATTGCCCTTCCACCCTAACTGGGCCTCCTTTCCAAACAAGCGTCATGTCCGCTTCAGAATGAAAATGGAACATAACAAACCCTTTACCCAATGATTTCAGCTTGACATCCTCCTTCAGAACCCAAAAACCCTGAACAAAAGCACGCAGTGCATTCATCATAATCACCCTAAAATTTACTCGACCAAGCAACGTAAACCTGTGCCTTTGGTAACTGCTCCACATACGCTGTCTGAGGTATTTTTATACGCGTCAAACCACCCATCGTAACCGGTGATGGTAAATTATCCACCGTTGGTAGAGCCATCTGCCTACCCACCGCCGCCGCATAAGAGCGCAGAACCGTTGCTACTGTGGGGGCCTCATCTAGGCTAGGTAAAGTACCTATTGCCTGGTTCTCAGTATCCTGTCCTGCTTCAACAGCAGGGACCAACAGTGAAAGATCACTAACACCAGGAATAAGATGAGACTCTCCTATGAGGAAAGGATCTCCCACCCACCGATCCAAAAAACCATCACCCTCCCTTACTCGTGGATCACCTTCATCATGCCCCCTCAAACCTTCCCTAGGGACAACCCTAGGCGCCGCACGTTGTCTCTCATTCATAATTTCAAAAATCCTTCTTCATCAACATAAAATAGAATCCAAGTATCCTTTATGAACCCACCACTTTTGCAGAAAGTACCATGGAATATTTTACCTTTTAACACAAGACACCACTACCTAGGAGTCACATTCAATCCACATTTTAGTCACTCCTTTTGTCGCTGCCCAATTGATGCCATGGAAGAAAGTTGCAAACTTTGCCATGAAATTGGCTCCAACTCCTTCGTATTTAGCATAGCATCTCACTTCTAAATATGCCTTCAGCTTCAGAGCAACCTGGATTCCCCAAAGAACATCCATCAATATTCAATTAATAATATCCACTTTGAGGCATGTTCCAGCTTACCTCCTTAATCCAATCATCACGAGGCTTTGCTATTTGTAACTTTAGCTTCTTAGCAATAAGTAAATCTGCCATGGAACTGATCTATGAAAGAACCAAATGGATAGATGAGGTCTATTATTATGGAAATAGTTGAAACAAATGGATGGATAAAAATAAAAGGGAAAAACCAAATTTAAGAGAACGATGATCCAAAATTGAGGGGTAATTTTGGTTTTTAAAAATTAGGGCTGAGGGGCAGTTCAAAATTTGCTTTATTGTCGTCATAAAAAAGAAATATGCTCCAATTTTCCATTCTCAAGTTAGACCTGAAATCATGCTCAAATATGAGTACATCGTTCATTAGGGATGCTTTATAGATCATCAAATTCTCATGAATTGAATGAGAAGTGGGTCTTTGTAAATGATTGAGATTTCATTTTCTTATAGGCTCCGTTTGGTTGCAAGGAAAATTGAAGGGAAGGGGAAGGGAAGTGAATTTTCTAAAAAAAAAAAAAATATATATATATATATATATAATCATTACCTAACATGATTATATAAAGGGACGTATGTTTGCAAACCTAAAGCAGAGTGTGGCTTGGGCATTCGTAGATTGAAAGATATCAATATAACAATGCTCGCAAAGTTAGCCTAGTATATCAAGAATGATAAGTCGATGGCAGCCTCCTTCTTGAGAGGAAGGCTCCGTTCCTCATCAGGTACCCCTAAAATTTTCTATCAACTCTTCCATTTTCCCTGGGATTAGGAAAATTTGGAGCTATGTTGAAACACAGGAACAATGGGTTGTTGGTACTAGCTCAAAATTTTATTTTTGGTCGGATAGGTGGCTTTCAGAGAAAACAATTATAGAGTCCATCAGCCTCAATCAGCTCCAGCCCCTTGATGCTAAAATGGAAGATTCCATTATTGAAGGCAAGTGGGAGTTGCCTCAGGTTCATTCTTTATCCCTACAAGAGATCTGTTCAAATATCAGGAAGTTTCCCATCCCTTCTATTCCTCAACCGGATAGAAGAATTTGGTCCCTCACACAATCAGGCAACTTCTCAGTTTGCTCTGCGTGGGAAGGGATTCGGTTGAGAGCAATGTTTGTCCCATGGCATAGTTCTATTTGGGCTAAAGGTCTCTCCCCGCGTGCTTCTCTGTTTGGTTGGCAAGTGATGCATGAAAGGATTCCAACTAATGAAAAAGTGATGGCATGTGTTGTTTCAATGGCTTCTAGATTCTCGTTGTGCCATGAAGAATCGGAATCTATGGACCATATTTTTTTAGCTTGTCAATTTTCAATAATGGTATGGTCTAATCTCCTTCAAGTTGTTGAGCTGAATTGGTTGGGATTTTCCTCCATCCAAAAACTATTTTCTTGGTGGAAAAGAAAGTCTTTCTCTTCTCCTTTGAAGCAAATCTGGTCTGCATCTCTCATATTTGGCCTCCATCAGATTTGGTTGGAAATGAACCATAGAAGATATGATTCTAGTGGTAGGCCTCCTGGCCTAGTGACAAGAGCAATCTTTTTTGACTTACAAGAGCAATCTTTTCTGACTTACAGGGGTTTGCCTGTATTTCTCCAGTGTTGGTTAAGAATATAAAGAAGTTGCAGCTAACGTCTTCCATTTGCCTTACTAGAGTGCGGCACAAACAAAAGAGAATACATGAATTGTTTTGGAAACGTCCTCGAGAGGGGTGTTTCAAAATAAACATTGACGGATGCTCATTAGGTAACCCGCGCTATGCATGCGCTGGGGGAATAATCCAAAACCAGGGGTTATACTATGAGATGTTTTGCCTCCTTTGTTGGAATTGTTTCTAATATTGATGCAGAATTTGCTACCTTCTTTGAGGCAATTCGTATTGCCAAGGCTCTGAATTTGAATTGGATTGAGGTTGAAGGCGATTCACAAGCTGTTGTGTGGTGCATTGCGAAAGGTTTAATTCCAGGAATCAAAGGCAAGTGTGGTTTTCTTATTTGGAATTTTTAAATAGCATCCAATGGAATATGACTCACTGCTAACGGGAAGTCAACGTAGTTGCAGATGGCCATACAAAACATGCTGCCGCGACTAGATCCTCTACGGAATGGGACTTTGGTCCTAGAGTTTCTGCAAATGGTATTGAATGGGACACAATAGAAAATCTTAGGTTCCGGTTCTTGTGAATGTTATGCTTCTTTTGAGGGTGTAGCTTCATTTATTTAGTCTTAATTCCTTCTCTGCTGATGGCCATGCCGAAGGTGGATAGGTCTTAAGTTTGTTCAGTTCTGCCTATTTGGACTTCTCTGGATTATTCTCATTCTTTTTTAATATACTCTTTGCTGACCTTAAGAAAAGAAATAAAGGGTAATTTATAGCGCCACCCCTAGAGAATGCCACTATTAGATAGACACCCCCTACATAATACCAAATTATACTCAGACCCCCTACCGTTAGCTTGGGTTTTGACCTAAATTTTTTGAAGTTTGTATTTTCTTTTCCTTTTGTAACATTGAAGTTTGCCAATGACCCATCTGTAGGTTGACCAGATGATTAGGGCGAATTTGGGATTGTGTGGATAGGCACACGGTCCTAGGTTCGATTCCCCATTTGTGCTAAAAAAATGTTTGTAAATGAATAAATGAGAGTAAATTGGTCTGGACAAAGACTCTAGGTTGAGCAACATTTGAAGATTTGATTGATTATCTTCCATCGTTTCATTCATAGGGCCAGCCCACGATCTCTCAATTCCTAATATTGTTTGGAATGTATCTACAACTGGACGGAGTGATAGCGGAAGGAAATCCTGGAGAAGACCCTGGAGGTAGCCTAGCACTGGATAGGGGAAGACAACTCTGTCTGACTGATCTTTGGAAGGTTCACCCTTCCTCGGTGCCGGCTGTGACTCCTTGTGATAATGTGGCTGAGGGGGGTAGTGGTCCTGCTGCTATGACAGAGGCGGCAAGGAAATCATACGCCTCCATAGTCGGATCGGAAGAGGATGCTTTGGACAAAGGGAACCAGAGTGGGACTCATCCTTTTCAAAAAACATATGCCAAGGCTATAGGTAATGTTTTGCCAGTGGTGGACGACCTACTTGAGCCCGTTCATGCCGAAAATTCAACTAAGGTGATCATTCCTCAGGAGGCATGTGAGGATAGCTTATACAAGTATAGATTTGCCCTGATCGGTCGAATCAAATATTTTTTTTTTTGGCTAAAGATTTAGAAAATTTAATCAAAAGAATCAAGCCATTACACAAAAACCCAACCAAGCATTCTCCACCTTCGGCATTGCCATCAGCAGAGAACACTCAGCCTTAAAAATTGAAACTAAATTGCTAACCTTGACAAATTTATATCCACCTCTTGGATGTCAGTTTTACTAATTTAAAGACTAGAGAAGGAGATCTCATTCTTTCTTTATTGCGTCTGCCATTCCTCTCTTTCCAAATGTTGTCTAAAATTAAGACAAAACCAGCCAGCCAAGGCTCTTTAGCAGCCAAACCTCTTCGCTTTCTTTTCCACCAAATAGCAAAATCAAGAACAGAAGCAAGGGAGTTCCAAGACACACCAAAACACTTCAAAAACTTCTTCCATTTTTCCATACTGAAACTATACTGAAGGAAAATATGAAAAATACTTTCCTCAATAGACTGGCATAAGGAGCATTGGGAAGGAAGAAAAACTCTCTTAGACTTGATTAAATCATCCGTAGGGAGTTTTCCATTCACCACTCACCACCCAAACAGAGCTTGCCGCGGCTGAATCAATTATCATTTCATCTCTCTGGATGAAGTTTGCAGAGAAGCCAGGGAGTATTGGAAATTGAAAGGAAAGGTGAAGATGGTGCCTATGGGGAAAGGGTTCACTTATGTGACGGTTATGTCCTTAAGTTAATTTTAGTTCTTACTCTACTCAACCCCTTCCTACCCCAATCAGTCCTTTTAAGTTCTGATTATTACGGCTCTACCAATCCCCCCTACAAACTTAGAAATATTTACAACATGGCCATTTTCTTCCTACTTTTGGTTATTGTACTTGGCCATTAGCGAACCCAAACAGGATTGCATCATGAGCTTCCTTCTTCTATGTGATTCCAGGATCTAATAGAGGCTTACAGATATTGACACAGCTGCTTCCTATCTATAAAAAAACAGAAGGGCATACCCAGTGCATGAGGCTCCCGCATGTGCGAGATTTCGGGGGTGGGGGAACTACACAACCTTACCCCGAGATTGTCGAGAGGCTGTTTCGACCATTTGACCACCAGATCACAACATTCGTACCTTACCGTTGGACCAAGCATGCCCCTTTCAACTGCTTCCTATCTCTTTCGCGTAATTTGCATGGCACCTTGTTTACCGACGCATAGACTTCACTAGGAGGATGTTGTCTCTGCAATCGGGTATGTGGAGATTATCTTACTTTCATTATTCTATGGTGTCCTAGCTGAACATCTAAGTTCTGGACTGCTAGGTCACCCATTCTTTTGATGGATCTGACAACACTATGCTCTTTCTCTGTTAATTGAATCTCTGTTACTTAACAAAAAGAAATATTTTGATGTTACTCAATACGATAATATATCATAATTGTCTATAATCATGGTTTAAAGTATCTCCGATACCGATACGATACCCTCCGATACGTATCTTAAATTTAGCCGATCGATACGATACATTAAATTTTTAAAATCCTTTCGTATCGATATATATCCTATGATACATATCGATATGCACCAATACACTATCGATATGTACTGATACTCTATGAAAAATATAAAATCAATGTGAAATATACGTTTCGGTATGTATCGGTATATATCGGTGAGTACTTGTATGTATCGATCGGTACGTATCGTTGAGTATCAGTACGTATTGGTGAGTATCAGTATGTATTGATCAATACGTATAGGTGAGTATCAATATGTACCGATACAGTGTGCTACGGTCATATAATGGCCAATATGAATATTTTTTTTAGAAAACACGAATTTTTGAGGGGTTTTTGTTCCAAAGTTGCTGCCAGTCATATTTCTCTCTAACTAAAGTGGAAATCAAGGTTGGGAACAAGGATTTTACATTTATGGGACAGCTACAAACCTTGAATTCTTAGTGCGATACCCTCAATTTAGTGTTTATGCATAATACATGTTATCAATAGTTTTTTTTTAACAAATTTTTTTATGTAAAAGTGTTTAAAAAGGTGTTTCATATCCATTTATGTGCGTATCTTTAGCGTATCTCCGATACGATACGATACCCTCCGATACGTATCTTAATTTTGGTCGACCGATACGATGACCGATACCAATACTTTAATCCTTGTCTATAATACACCAAATAATAATTCTTATTAAAGGGGAGGAGAAGGAATTTGTTAAACTTCACAGTTTCTACCTTTGTCTAGTTTAGATGAATCAGATTGCAAGTAATGAGAGTCACTGGGTATCATATAACTAGTTAACCGATTGATGCTCATGTTGAAGCTCTTCTGAGATCAATTGTCAAACTTTGGAATGAGGAGACGGTTTATAGTATTCTTGTTTTCACTCTAGGATCAAGGATCAAACAGTGTCTTGGTTCCTCGTTCATGTAGCAGAATATGAACATATTTTAATGCGTCATTCATTGGTTGAAATTTATGCATTTTTTGCTTCCAGAAAATTTGGCGGTTTGGTTATGTTGTTTATATCAAGGGTGGATCACTGGTGGGGTTGCGGATTTGATAGAACAACTGGGAAAACTTTCCTCAACTTCCCTCATATTATTCATGATGGCGGCAACATCATGAGCAGTGAGCACGGGCAAAGCCGGAGGTGCATTTTGGGGTCTACCCTGATTCTGCATAGTGGATGCGGGAGGTGATGTGCATGACTGGGATTGGGACCGGTTATTCCGATGTGACATGACTCCTGTGGAGGAATCCAATTAGTTCACGGTTGCATGTAATGGAACATATGCATACATAGTGGATCCCACTCGTATACACAAAAGCAATTTAGGGCTAGAGCATCACCAATTAGGGAGGGAATCCCTAATTAAGGAAGCAAATATAATAATATAAATAAAATGAAATAAAAATTTGCTTCCAAAAATGTTCACTAGAAACAGGGAGGTTCTTCACCGGAAATAAGAACCGGAAATAGAGTCATTCCACCAAAAATATCAAACTTGTTTCTGCTGGAACTGGCAGAGGCTGATTTGGGACTTTTTCACTCACCGGAAACACTCAGCGGAAACAGGCTCAGTGTTTCCAGTGGGTTGTTTCTGGTGGACCAAAAATCGCTATATATAGGCTCAGGTTTGGGGTTTATTTCACAAAACCCTATTCTAAGTTGTGGAGAAGAAGAGGAAACGGCCAAGCGAGCTCTTCCAGCTCATTCCCCACCTTTCTTTTGCGATTTCACGATCGATTAGCACCGTCTATGCATCCAAGGTGAGTCCTCCTTCACTAACCTAGGTTTTTGATTTTTTTTTTCTCTGTGAGACTTGTTTCACTTTTCTAACTTAGGTTTTATTCTCTGAAACCTTAGGAACCTTACCGAAATAATGTCTAGTCGTCATGTTCATACTCTCCGTGCCTTTGCACAAGACCAACCGGCCATTCCCGAAGACGCACAGTACAACCAACTACTGTTTCGCTCTGTGGCCGAACAAGACCATTAGGAAAACTTTAAATTTCAGAATGTGGACCCGGGAAAGTATGTGAGGACTAGGGATTTTCTGTAGGTCCGCCTTCGCAAACGCTTCGAGGCAATTGGGTGGTATCATATCCTAAAGCCCAACCAGAGATACTATCCAAAGTTGATGAGGTTATTCTACTCTAACATCCAGTGTGTGAACCGCGGCACTGAAGAGATGAGGATCACTTCCTATGTAAAGGGGGTCGAAATCTCAGCAGCTGGCTAACATTCTGATGGTCGACACACAGGAGGAACTTGTGAATAGTCTTAGAAATTGTAGTTTACGAACCTGGTTACAATCAAATTTTGAGGTAATAACTTAGAACCCTCAAGGTGGGATCCGTCAGTGGATTGTGGCTAACTTCGTATGTGCTTCAACAATGAATACGTCTGTCATTATATTGCATATGGTCTATGTTTTTTGATATATAATTGATCAATTCAATGTGTTCTGATCACCTCTAATCTATAATCTGAAATCGAGGATGATTTTCTTTTTTTGGCTTTGTAATGATAGGATCGATGAGAACATGGATGACACACTGGCAAATGTGGAGGGGGCACAGGGGCAACTGCTTAAGTATCTTAACAGCATCTCATCCAACCTCTGGTTGATGATCAAGATATTCTTTGTATTTGTTGTATTCCTCATGATTTTCATATTTTTTGTGGCATAAAAATATTGTAGATATTCAAAGTGAAAAGGAGAAGCGTGGGTGCCTTGACAAAAGGCGATAAGTGTGATTTTTTGTCCGATTTGCTCTATTTTTTTTTTCTTCACGAAATTACATTTGCAGGTATTCATTCATTTATGTACATTACAAGCAGAACTAGAATATTCAATTTTATAAGACGAAATTAAATACACAAATAAATACAAATAGAAGGATAAAAAGGAAAAATGTATATATGTAATGCCCCTGGCATTTCTTTTAAATTTACCTCAATTATTTCTTGTAGGTTATCTTGTGTTGCCTTTATATCCTATAATGTTCATGTATATATTATCTTTACTATATATATGCATATATATGTACGTAAGATATATATATATATATATATATATGTATGTATGTATTATTTTAATGATAGAATTAATATTTAAGACAATCAATCATTTGATTCTGACCCTTAGATATTATCCTCATCCTAGTAGTAAGATTACTCACATAATTTTATTGGAGATAAATTGATGAGTTGTTTAGGTAAGTATGTGAGTGATTGGGAAAGGGATATTTGATTGGAAATAAATTGATGATTTGTTTAGGTAAGTTTGTGAGTGATTGAAAAATGAATATATGATTGAAGACAAATTGATGACTTCCTTAGGTAAATATATGAGCGATTGGGAAGGGGATATTTAATTGAAGACAAATTGATGACTTCCTTAGATAAGTATATGAGTGATTAGAAATAGAATAATTTGATTGGAGATAAATTGATGTGTTGTTTAAGTAAGTATGTGAGTGATTGGGAATGAGATATTAGATTGGAGACAAATTGATGAGTTATTTAGGTAAATGGGTGAGTGATTGGAAAGAGGATAAGATAATGACTCATAAGATGGATATAGGATATTTTGAAGGGTGGTGATTTGATCATAAAAATTCTCATCAATCATATCCCTTGATTTACACCTCCAATTAGGGAAGGTTATAGGTTGATTAGTATTCTTTCTCCAAAGCTTAGCTAGCCATTGACAATCATTAGTTTGATTATTTAGAAAAGAGAGAAGAAAAGATAGGAAGAGAGAAAAGAGAAGGAGAAAATAGACTAGTTACATTTTCTTACAACCTGTATCCATTGGAAAAGAAGAGGAAGAGTAGAAGGAGAAGAAGACCCTATAACCTAAGTTGCATCCACAACCGATTTATCCTCCTAAGAAGAGCTCGAAGACCCTTATCCAAGGGGTGAATCTAGTTACATTGTCATCCTGTGAGTACAACCATCATACTCTCTCCACATATGTTTTCTTTGTTTTCTTACCCTTCTAAATCTTAAATAAACGCTTAGGATTTTGTAGCCTTATAGTTGCCATATCGCATGTATTTTTCTACTCTGTATATCTTTTGTATATTTGCATGATAATATCCAAGGATTAAATTATCGGTATCGGTCGTCTTATCGGTCGGCCAAAATTAAGATACGTATCGGAGGGTATCGTATCGTATCGGAGATACGCTAAGATACGCTAAAGATACGCACATAAATGGATAGGAAACACTTTTTTATACACTTTCGCATAAAAAAAATAGTTAAAAAAAGTTATATATAACATGTATTATGCATAAACAGTAAATTGAGAGTATCGCACTAAGAATCCAAGGTTTGTAATTGTCCCATAAATGTAAAATCCTTGTTCCCAACCTTGATTTCCACTTTAGTTAGAGAGAAAAATGGTTGACAACAATTTTGGAACAAAAACACCTCAAAAAATTGTGTTTTTCTAAAAATTTACTCATTTTGGCCATTTTATGACCGTATCGGTATGTATCGGTGTGTATCGATCGATACATACCGATACGCACCGATACGTACCGATACGTATCTATACATACCGATACATATCGAAACGTACATTTCACTTCAATTTTGAATTTTTCATAGAGTATCGGTACATATCGGTGAGTATCGGTGTGTATCGGTGGTGTATCGGTGCGTATCGGTGTGTATCGTAGGATACGTATCGATACATAAGGGTTTTAAAATTTTCATAATACGTATCGGTATGTATCGTGCCGATGCCTACCGATACGGATACTTATCGGCCGATACGGCACGATAGCACCGATACTCAAAACCATGATAATATCTTTTTGGTGTACGTATATTTTTCCTACTCTTTATATCTCTTGTATGTTTTGATGATAATATTTTTTAAATGTACCTATGTATATTGATATTTTCTTTTAAAACTCTGTTGATATATATATATATATAAATATTGCATGCTACGTTATATATATATATATATTAATTTTAAGGGGCTGTTGAATGTTGTTATGGATGGATTCGATGATATATATAAATATTCCATATTAGATAAAGTTTTAATGATGATTTTAGAGGATGTTGGTATTAGTACTCAATGATTTTCATTCCATTCTACTTGATCCATGTTAGGTACTGTTTTAATAATGATGTTAGGGGTTGTTGGCACTATGAGTTAATTAAATCCATTTCTTTTTAAATGTTCCATGTTATGTATTGTTCCTATTAATGGTTCAAGGGTCATTAACATTCCTATTTGAATTAAATATATATAACTGGATTTTGATGATTAGGGACTGTTTAGTATTTTACTTAATAAATTTTATCCTACTCTAGTCTATGATTCGTAGGGGCTGTTTTGGTACATTCACTTGATTAAATTAATCACATTTCAGCTTTATTATGATAGGGTCTAATTTTTTGTTCCTTGTCAATTTAATTAGGCATTATTTTGATTTCATGATTTTAGGGGTTAAATTAGGTTCTCGACTTGATTAAATCTATTTTATCATAAACTAGCTATTTAAAGAATGATTTAATATTTTTTATTTATTTCTTTGTTTCATTTTTTTGTGAGTATCTGAATTAGGGGTTGTTTACATAATCATGTGTAGTATTGGATGCGCAAGGGCTAATTTTGTAATTTTCTTATTACTTTATATGTTAGTATAATGCTCTTTAAATACTCTAATATATGATGTATGTGTATGAGATGAAGTGTATTTTTTTTTAAATTCTGAATGGAAAATAATTACTTAGTTCTAAAAACTATCTGTTATTGCATGTGGTAAAATGTGCACTTGGTTATATACTCCATCATATGTGTATTTAAATGATAGAATAATGAATGAGATCTATAATATTTGACACTTGGGATTTTGGGGCCAAGGAGGGGTGTAGATTGTATGGACCATGGATTCAAGTGTTGGCCACAGAACGTGTGGGACATTCCATGGATTCAGCCCACAAAGCGTGTGGTGCAATTTACATCTCCTACCCTTGGAGTCACCCATTTTTGTTTAATAGCCTACTTGGATGTTAAGATATGCATTGGCCACAGAGCATGTGGCATGACTTATGTACAAGCCACAGAGCGTGTGGGGTATCTAAGGGGATTATGTGTAATGTTTGGGTACTTAGATATCAAGATACGCATTGGGATGACGTATGAACAAGCCACAGAGCATGTGGGGCATCTAATGGACCTTGACTTTTAATTGCCACTTGGGTGTCAAGATATGCATTAGCCACAGAGCGTGTGGGATGACATATGTACAAGCCACAGAGCGTGTGGGGCACCTGGGAGACAAACTAAATGAATTAATTAAATGGACAATCACTGAGAATAATTGGACCTTGTAAACTGCCATAAATGCTGCATTTTTATTTTAATATATTATCGCATATGTTATTGCATTGTGCCGATGTTTTTAAACTTGTGGATATTGTATATGGTTTTACTTGCTGAGTTTATTCCCAGAAACTTACCCAAATCATTCCCCAGATGGAGAGCACTCTTTTTTTTGCTAAAGATGTGAATATTATTAAAAGCAAAATGAGAGTACAAAGAAAATAAAAAGGGCAAGCCCGAGACCTCTAGAGCCACTTGAGACCTCCACCATCGGCATGACCATCAACAAAGGAGACAAGCATAACCCTAGAAGAAACGACACCTATGCCTTTCCAATGCATCATCCTCTAAATTGACATTAATATGATTCGATAAAGGCACCGCACAAGCAGAGACACCTGACTTGGATGCCTTCTTCACCAGATAGTCCGCAGCAGTGTTCGCTTCTCTAAAGCAGTGGGTGATCTTCCATGGAGTATATTCTAAAAAAGGAAGGGTGCAAATCCACTTTTGAAGGATAAACCAAGGAATTTGATTTTTTTTTTTATCGCAGTCACCACAGTTGCCGAATCCGACTCTATTCAGAGACCTCTGACATTCATAATTTAAGCGAGCGTGATTCCTTCCAGGACCGCTTCAAATTCTGCTTCATAGATCTTCCTAATACCCAAGAAGGTACTAAAGGAGTTACAAACGTGCCCCTCACTACTAAAGGAGTTACAAGCGCGCCCCTCACTATCTCTGGCAATGCCTCCTGCCCCTGCTCTAACTGGGTTGCCTAGAGAGCTGCCATCCACATTTATTTTGATCTAGTTTATCGGAGGTTTACACCAATGCACTTCAAGAGGAAGCGTATCCTTTTGGTTTTCTACAGATAGACCCAGTTTCCTATAGAAAATTAAATTAGGAGTTGATTTAATCTCACCCTTGGAGTGGCCTATAGAGAGAAATTTCCTGCCAAATATATTCATAGGAGTAGTTCACATTCCTAGCTATGTCCTCATATCGTCTTCTGTTACATTCCCACCAGATATGGACAGCTATAATAGTAAACCCCATCATCCAAGGAGACTTCAGATTGATAGATCTCGCTTTCCTCTTCCACCACATCATCAAACGTGTCATTGAGTTGTGATCTGCCCAGCGGACACTGAAGAAATTTGTAAAATTCTCCCAAATGGCCATCGCATGTTGGCAGTGTAGAAAAATATGGTTGGTGCTTTCTTCTGCCTGGTTGCAAAGAGAACATCGAGACACCATCTTGACTCCTTTCTTTCTTGTAATCTCATCTGTGGGAAGCCTCTCATGGGCAAGGCACCATCCCAGATTAGAGTATCTGGGTGGGAGGCCTTTAGGCCAAATCAAGGAATTCTAGCTGTTTTGGCGATTTTCTTCTTATACTTTCCCAAGTAGAAGCGATAGAGAAAGATCCCAATAGAGTCAGTTGCCAAAATGCATACGTCCTCTTCTTGATCAGTGGGAATTTTAACCTCTTTAATTGCCTTAAAAATAGTCCACAGTAGGTCTGAGTTCATGTCTGGAAGGGTCCATTTGCCATTTCGAATAAAATCACCTACTTTGGCATCAGAGTCCAGGAGAGAGATATCCGCATCCTGAATCAAGTCCATGATGGCCTTGGGTCCCCACCACTTATCTTTCTAGAATCTTGCTAGGCCCCCATTACTGTTGATCCACCTTTCATTCAGATCCACAACCTTCCACACCTTTCGGATGCCCAAGGCGATAGAGGATTGCCTGCAGCCCATATTAAAAGCTCCATTTTTCTTGACAAATCTTGACCTAAGAAAAGAACTAGCAGCATGCTTCCCATGCTTGAAGCGCCACACCATCTTACTGAGCATAGCCATATTCGTATCCCTAAGTCTTCTAATCCCCAAACCCCCCCCTCCTCCTTTGGCTTGCAAACAAAGTCCCATCTGACCGTGATCGCCTTAGAAGAATCCACCTCGCCAGTCCCAATAAAGTTTCTCATCCATCTCTCCATTGTTTCAAGGAGAGATGATGGCCACCAATAAACTGTAAAGCTATGATTTGGAATGGCAGATACAACTGATTGAACCAATTCTACCCTTCCTGCCATTGACAGAAGCTTTCCCTTCCAACCAGCTAAATGGCCTTTAACTCTGTCCATCACAGGTATCAACGCCTCCTTCTTTACCCTTCCCTTCAAAATTTCCACACCAAGATAGCGAGTAGGGAAGCTACAAATAGGAATTTCCAGGGTCTCAGAAATTGTTTATCTATGATCAGGAGCAACTTTTCCAAGAAAAAGCTTGCTCTTCTCAAGATTGATATATTACCCAGAGAATTCTTGGTAATTCTTTAGAAAATCTTTCAAATTGCGAACATACCTCAGAGTAGCATTCGAGAAGATGAAAATGTCATCAGCAATAAAAATATGCCCTAGTGTAGGAGCACCTATGGGGACCTGGATCGACTGTATCATCTTGCTCTAGACCAATCTCGACAAGCCTCTTGACAAAACTTCTTCTACTATGATGAAAAGCATGGGAGAAATAGGGTCTTCCTGTCTCAGACCTCTCTCCACACAAAAAAAAACCTTGTGGTCCTCCGTTAACCAAGACAGATATTTTTGTAGATGACAAGATTTGATGGAGACGGTTAATCCATATCTCAGAAAAGCCAAAACGCCGCATTACTTGGAAAATGAAGCTCCAAGAGATGGTGTCATATGCTTTACTAATGTCTATTTTCAGACCCAGGCCACCCCCTCTTGTAGAAGAAAATATCAAGTTTGCTAGTTCTGAAGCAATAGAGATATTGTCATAGATCATCTTACCCTTTTGGAACGCCCCCTGTTCTTCTGAAATAAGTCTGGGAAGGAGAGGTTCAAGACGAAGGGCCATCACTTTTGAGATTATTTTGCAAAAAAAAATTGCACATACACAACGGGCCGAGTTTATCAAGGGTCTCCGCTCCTTCCATCTTGGGAATCAGGACTAAAAATTTATTATTGACTCTAGGGGGCATACAATTTTTGCTAAAGAAAAATCTCACAGCATTGCAAACCTCTCTATCCACTATGCTCCAGCATCTCCTAAAAAAAGCACCAGAAAAATTATCAAGGCCAGGCGAGCTGTCTAGATCTAACTCCCACACCGCTATCCTAATTTCTGCATCACCTGGGAGCTAATTGAGCCAAAAATTATCAATTTCCTGGAGAGTCTTCATAATACTTTCCAAGAGATCTAAATGGTCTACAGTTGGAATAGACCTGTGGAAGTTTTCATAAAAATCAACAATATATTCCCCCAACTGAGGCTGCTCTTCCACATAGGACCCGTCATTCTTCCTTAAAGCTCTGATTGTATTTCTATTTCTTCTCATTTTTGCAAATAAATGGAAGAATTTTGAATTTCTTTCTCCATATTTCATCCACCTAATTTTCGCCTTCTCAGCCTATAGCTTCTCATGATTTTCTAGAGCCTTGGCTAGACTCGCTTTAGCATCTGCCTCCAGTGCAAATAGTTGGTCATTCTTCCCATTGCAATCAATTTGATCTTGCACCTGAACTAACTGTTGTTTCGCCTCCTCCAGAGCTCGTTCAAATTTTGGGAATATAGATTTTTCCCAACGTCTAAGGACTCCTTTGAGGCACTTTAGCTTCAACATAAGAGAAAGGATCGGCGAGCCTGAGACCCATTCCGCCCACGACTCCGCCATAACCTACTCAAAGTCAACGTGATCCATCCAAAACTGGTGGAATCGAAAGGGGCAATTATGAGGACGCTGGCTGGTATTGGAGATCAACATCAAAAGAGTGTGGTCAGATGCTATCCACGGAAGGACTAGCTGTGAGCAATCTTGAAAGTATGTGATCCACTCTTCATTGCAGAAGCTTCTGTCCAAAACAACACATACAATACCTTTGCGCCGATTATTGGACCAAGTAAATTTTCTACCTATTAAAGCACTTGAAACACAGAACATGCATCTACCATGGCCCCATACTCTGCAGGTGAGCCTAAACTGAAACTTCCAGGACCACGCTTTTCATGAGAGTACAAGGTCGCATTAAAGTCTCCTATAATATCCCAGGGGGTGGGGGACTAAGGGGAATCATGCATTAAGTCCAACCATAGTGTTCTTTTATCCACTCTGAAGTAGCTCACATGAATAAATGAAACCTGTATTTGTTGCAGGCCCCAACTCATGGCTATCATCACGTGTTGCTCAGACTCAGAGATAGCTATGGAGTATTTAAATTTCTCCTCCACAAAATCCATAAATTTGAATTTCTATCACCATGGTTATTATAAATGAAATCAGAGTGAAATCCCAATTTGTTAAAGAATAAGCTTGGAAAGTCACTTACATTCACTATCAGCTCCGCGAGACACAGAAGATCAGGGTTCTTTTGCCTGATTAAGTCGCTCAAGGCTCTCTTTCCAATCGCCTTCTTTATACCTCTAATGTTCCAGAAGAGGATTTTCATAAAGTCACTTCTTGGAGGCAGCTTGACGGTCAGACATCAAGGTCTGCCCCATTTCTGCGACACCTTTCTCCTTCCTCCTTTTATCTACCTTTGCCTGGCAAATGGCTTGGTCAATTGTTGTGACCTCTTGTGTTGTATAACTACCCCACCACCCATAATCTGAGTTTCAGAAACTTCCGAGATGATGTGGTCATGGGCGCCCCACTCTTTTCCTAGTCCATCTTTGCCTGCTCTAGTAAGCCTACGACCTCCACAAGAAATAGCATATGTTGTTCGATTTTTACATGGGTGAAGCGTATGAGGAAGCGGCATGCTCTCCGCAATAACTATCGCCTCTTGTGTATCAATCTCTGCATCACCATTAGACGATTCCTCCCTGAGCTCAAAATCACTCTCGGACAAGGAATTGTTATAGCCCGATGGGTCTAAACCATGACAATTCTTACCCAGCGGATTATCCATAGAGTTTTAAAAATTCAAATTTCCTTCCACATGATCTGTGGGGAGTAAAATTTCCAATTGACCAAAACCTGTTTTGTCGCCATTCCCATTTAAGTCAGTCAACGAATCCTCCCTCAACTGCATATCATGATCTATATGGTATGTTTTCATAAAAAGAGGATTGGATCTCTCTCTTTCCATCGGTAGGTTTCTGCCGCTGCTAAGATCGCCACTCGCCTCAGCCGCTCCCTCTCTTGGGTTATCCGATCTGCTATGGCCTTCCTCACTATCATCTTCCTCTTCTCTTACCTCTTCCTTCCTCCTTGCAGCCCCAATTTTGATTTTGCATTCGACAGTAGAGTGTCCCAACTTCTTGCAAAATTACATCTCTTTATTTCATCTTCGTATGTAATGCACTGCGTGAACCAAAAAAAAATATCCTTGCTTGGCTGCTTCCTCTCCACCTGAATTTCCTCAAGGCGGCTACTTTTTATGTCGATCTCCATGAGAACTCGGGCGTAGTTTCCCATCGAGCCAGTCATCGTGCATTGATCAATCGCCATGGGTCTACCTGAGGCCTTAGCCATAGATAACAAAATTTGCTCATGCCAGTACTCCATTGGAAGACCAGGGTATCGAATCCACACCAACTTGGTCTGGATTTGGTCCTCATTAATGTTGAATTTTGGGCACCATCTTTGAAATCGAATGGTTTGTCCTCGCACCTTGACCGGGCCTCTCTTCCACATGGACGTTATATCATGTTCTAGTTCAAATCGAAATAGAATGTATCCTTTGCCTAAGGGTGCAAGATTGACTTTTCCTTTAAGCTTCCAAGCTTCCTTTGAATCATGTCTCACATCGTTCATGGAGACAAATCTGAAGTTCACCTTACCGATTAAAGCATAATTAAAAGTTTGCAATTTTTCTTCATATGCCTCTTGTGGGATAATCACTTTAGTAAGGGAGCCAGCGTGGATTGGCTCAAGCAAATCCTTGACGTCTGGCAAGGCACGACGGGCAATCGTAGCATAAGAGGGTCTTCTAACTCCTTCTCTATCATTTGCAACTGTCATCTCTTCCACATACTAATCGTCCTCCTTAGCCTCCGAGGCCTCAGGGGTGGCTGTCTTCCCAATACCAGGGTCCGCAGCAAGGATTAGGGGCACCTACAAGGAGTGAGTAGGGCTCCAAAATTTCGTGATGCATTTTTGTTTTCCAAGATCCGGGGGGCCGACCACCATGAGTGGTGAGATCGCTGCCCAAAGCTTGAGTCATCTCCGCCTCTGAGTTTCTCTCTCCTAAATCCATAACGTCGCAGTCTCAGTGCAGATGGAGAGCACTCTGACATGCCGGTTAGCGGCGAGAACCAAGAGATTGATGGGGACGTGTAGAACATTTACTATTTTAGTTGATGCTAGTTTTTATTATTTGTCTTAAGAGATTTAAATTATGGATGTAATAATTCTCCTAAATGATTAAATTGGTTGTGGATTATTTTGGAGACTTTTATGACTTTAATTATTAATTTGAAGACTTCCGCTGTTATTATTCTAAGGTGTGTGTTTAATATAGATTTAAACTTTCTTATGATTTATCCTTGGACCGTTAACCTCCCTATTACCTTTATGGAAGGTGGGGCATTACAACATATCTTGGCAGAAGTATTATGCAACATGAAACTGAAATCTTGTTCACTCCACAATTGATAGATGTTCATTTCAGTCTCCCATGGATTTTGCTCTTCCGTGACCTTAGCTTTGGCTTGAATCTTTCTATTATTGATGTCAACTTGAAGCATCCAATGATGGTTTGTCCAATGATCTTTCAAAACATGGGTTTTCCAATGATCTTTCGAAACATGGTTTGTCCAATGATCACCCCAATTATCACTCCAGAGCAATTCCACGGCGAATCTCCGTAGAAACACCACCTTCCTTTCCTCTCTCTTCCAGTCAAATAAAACTTATAAAATAAAAATTAATTATAATAAAATAAAAAGCACGGTTCAAGTAATTGGTATCTAATCGTCCGAATTAGGTGATCTATATCGGTATTGATCGAGGGGAATATTGATTTGATACTGGTATTTATCAATTTTTATTATTTTGTTAATCTGTAAGGTCTAAGATCACGTGTTGCAACCCTAGTGAATGTACCATTGAGGACTATATCGATCTGAATTAGGATCAGTTGAGACCGATATCGACCCCAATACCAATCATGATATTGATTACTAAATTCATGATGATGTATGAGACAAAATAAAAAGGATAAATAAATAAATAATATTCATTATTAACTCAACACTAATGCCTTTATACATAATTCATAAGAAATTAAATAAAAATAACCATATTAATTCATTATTGTGAAGAACTACTTTGTTAGTGGGAGGAGAATTTCAGCCAACGCTTTTCCTAGTTCAGTAAAGCAATGTTTCATCACACATTTGGATGGCCGGCCCTTTGGGTCTCCGTTTACAGAGCCTAGCTACTCTCTCTTTTGTGCAGGTGGTAAGGTCTTTTTTGAAAAATATTCAAAAATGGATTGGTGCACTTAATCTTTATAATGGATTACTAAACGTATATGCTCTTATGCCTACAAATGGTCCACCAAGCTTGAATCAAAGCTCTACCATCCCTTTTTTGAACTATACAGTTTTAGTTTGTATTGGTACCTCTAATCTTTTGCAGTCAGATCCAAGATGGACCTTTGGGATCCTCTCACAAGGTGAGTTTAGTATTCTGGAGTCAGGTATTACCAAAGCTAATCAACAAGAAGCAGTGGAAGCGGAAGACATTTTACAAGGTCTATTGAAGGCTAAGAATGAAAATTGGGAAGTTTCTGAAGTATGGTTCTCCATCAAGAAGCTCCTCAACCTCATCCCCTATCCAACCAAGGGTGCTTGGCCACTCCTTCATTTTGCTACATTTTGTAAAATATATGAACTATCTCAGTCCATCGCTTTTGTGTACAAAGATAGATCTAATACTGCCATAGCAGTTCTTCAGGGGACCGATTATACTACTGCTACTAAGCAGGTGAATCGGTCTATAGATATTGTACCCTCTCTTATCTAATATAAGTTTTTCTTTTAATCAAAAAAAAAAAAAAGTAAAGCCATGTTTGAACCTATCACTTCAAAAATGGAGTAATCAGTTGGCAGTACTTTCTTGGTTAAGTAAAAATAACTATTGAACCAGGTAATTTGAAAAAGGATTAGTAGCTTAGAGGCAAAAAGGAAGGGTAATTTAAGAATATAAAAATAACAAAGAAGAAGATGTAAAATTCAAAAATAGGGGAGTATTAAAAAAAAAGAAATTAAGATAAGATTATTTTAGTAAATATAAGCTAAGTGTGGGGACTGATAGTAATTGTCTCTATGGTATGACTAAATAATTGCCCTTTGTCTGTTTGCCTCTACTAGTCTTTATATGACTACTATAATTTCTGTCGACACTCGTAGTCCCCACAAGTTTGTTCACTCTCTCTCAAACCCAACCCATGCACCCCTCCCCAACCCCCCCCCAACAAACAACCTGAAAAATAAATAAATAAATAACTCTACAACCCTTCATACCAGTCAGGAATTTTATTAGATTAAGGAAAAAAAACATAACATAGATAACATCTTAAATGAAGGGTCTTGCATGACTCCAAGAAATCCCTACTCAAGGATAGAAGCCAAGAAAACCCAACATCATTGAGAAATAGAAGTACCCTCAACATTATGTACACAAATAAAAACAAAAATAAGTAGGAGAAAGAAGGAAAAAGGAAAACATCCATATATGTCGGTAGAAGTATTATCCAACATGAAACTGAAATCATGTTCACTCCACAATTGATAGAAGTTCATTTTACTCTTCCATGCTTTTTGCTCTTCTTTGACCTTTGCTTTGGTTTGAACTTTTCCATTCTTGATGTTAAGTTGAAGCATCTAATGATCCTCCAAAACATAGTTTTTCCAATCACCACCCCAATTGTCACTCCAGAACAATACCCTGCAATCACAAATCTCCAATCAAGTAAACTTGTTGAATCTTCTTCTTGTTTTTTTTTTTTTTTTT
>NC_056564.1:26835592-26852686 GCF_013358625.1 Macadamia integrifolia
GGGGGGGGGGGGGGGGGAGAATTCTCGGATAGCTATCAGCTGCACCGTGACACAGGAGTCGACCGCCCAACCCCCCTGAATTGCGAATATGATGCACTCCAGAGTCTCTAGCTAGATGCTTCCGTGTGTGATCTCTTTAGCCCCCCATACGTATAGGGGCCATGCTCCCTATAGGGAACACTTCCCCAAATAATAATAATAATAATAATAATAATAATAATAATAATAATAATAATAATAATAAAAAAAAAGAGTAAATTTCATTCCCCTCCCCTAGCATTTCTATTTATTATAGTACTCTCCTCCGCTATGAAGTTTAAAATTACTTTCATCCCTTGTCGTATTAATACTGTTAGAGTTAGATGTCAAATGAGATTTTTAACCCCATCTCCTTTGTCTAAATAGTATCCTCAAATCAAGACGAACCCTGCATACTAAAGTAAAAATCGTTAGAAGAAGCAGGTTCTCCGGTTCTTGGCTTCTCCCTCATCTCCAGCAGATCCAAGGTAAGTAACACACTCGCAACTCCCTCCCTCTTCTCTTCTCTTGATTTCCCTTTTCTTCTCTTCTCCTCTCCTACTCTTTCTTTCTCTGAGCATAGCGGTAGAACCAATTAATATGGGTGTGTACTTGGTATGTGTAGGTATGCATGCACCTTATCATAATCATTTTTTTTTTTTTTAATCTACTAATCTTGAACAAAATTGGACAAATGATATTGAAACAAGCATATATTGAAAAAGAGAAAAGCAAACCATATATTCATGGTGGAGCTGATCCATTCTCTTATTTCTCAGCTGCACCCCTCAACTGAGGAAGGAGATTTGTACATACGTAGTTGTGTCAAGGGGATGTGGGTGCATGTCACTGTTATTTATTTATTTATTTTTTAATTTTCTAATCATCTCTTTGACACATGTTGGGTAAGCACTAAGTGGTATATGCTTTTTTTTTTTTCTCTGGTAACAACGGGTATCTAGGCCTTTGACCTGACTAGTCCCACAGGCCCATACTAATCCCACAATTGCATGGACGAGTCATACTAGGGTTGAATGAGAACCATTCAAATTTCACGGAGAATAGTGAAGAGGACTAAACACCCCGTGTGAGTGGCCCAAAGTGTGCCTAGTGGATAAGCAGCATATGTATTTTTTTTTTTTTTCTAGAAGGATTATTTCATTAAAATAGAAAGAAAAGAAAATAGAGAACAACAACCAAAAGAAGCAACACCCAAACACATGCCAAACCTATCCCCCACCTACGGCATTGCCATCAGTAGGGGAAAGGAAAGGCACTACTCAAAACGGTAATGAGGTCTTCCTTCAGCATCTCTAGCCAGCATATCTTGAATGTGCGACGGTAAGGTCACATTATCAATAGATACTCCTGGCTTTGTAGCATCCCTGGCAAGTAATCTGCAATAGAGTTCCCTTCTCTATAATTGTGAGAGAATTTCCAATTTATGCTAACTAAGAAAGAGATGATTGTCAACCATCTCTGAAGGGCAAACCAAGGAATTTTCCTCTGATGAAGCGAGGAAACCACTACACTGGAATCTGATTCCACCCATAGCTGATTGAAATTCATTTCCTTAGCACGCATGAGCCCCTCCATTAACCCTTTAACTTCAGCTTCAAATACACCTATTACCCCCAATAACACTTTATAAGTGGTAGTTGTTTCGAAAAATTCCTCCCGCACCAGTGCGACCAGGATTACCCAACGAACTTCCATCAAAATTAAGCTTAATCCAATTTATGGGAGGTTTCCACCAAAAAACTTCCAAAATGTCTCTATGAGTCACAGCTTGGATGGGGAGACCCAGGCGGTTACAACACAACACACCAGCAGCCTATTTTAGCTCACCCAAAGTGTGAGGCTTGTTCCTCTTGATATCATCCACCATGAGTAGCAGCATATGTAAAGTGTATTTACACTTCAGATATGTGCAGATTCCCCTCCCTCCCCTTGATTCCTCTATGTAGGTACAACTGTATCGATTGGCTGTACAGAGTACACACCCACACATTGGTTATGCCTTCGCCGAGGTCCCTTTCTTTATACTTATGATGAGATGAGGTGCATACCTACACATCCCACATTGGTTCTACCGCTGCCCAGGTCCCTTCTGTTTTTTTTTTTTGGCTAAAAGTCAGCAAAAAAAGATATATTGAAATAAATATAGAATTACAAGCAAAAGAATGAGAGGAAATGAAAAACCATTGAAATGCCACTTCACCTTCGGCATGGCCATCAGCAAAGAGATAATCCAATTAAAAGGAGCCCAAGTCCCTTCCTTTCTCATCATAAACTTATAAAATGCTCTTTAATTCTATGGTTTGGGAGGTCATCACTCTTGCTTGTTTCTACCTTGACTTGCTCTCCGTATATGCATTTATTGGCAACAAATGGTCTACATTTTTGTCGAATGATATTGATTTTGGTTGTGGGGATCTTACGCAAATTGGAGCTTCAATTCCACGAAAGGACAAAGTTATGGTCCATGGCCACATAAAGGATAGTAAGAACAAGATCCTAACATTGGGTCTGACTCCTTCGAACATGAAAGCCTTTGAAAATATCACATAAAATCAAAGATGGGAATTCAAGCATGTATCTAATTAATCCACTTGATTATCAAAACTTATTGATGTCTCTACTCATATAGAAAGAAGGACCAAGATTAGCAACCTTAATCGTCGTTCAATCAGACTCCTAAGGGAACGAACGACTTCATACAATAAGGGGGCTGAGAATTGAAAGCAAACATCTTGATGTTGAATTGATGATCCAAACTAAAGAACACCTGCAATTTCTGGCCCCAATTGTTGAAAATTGAAAGAAACCTACAAATAATTCGGTTAAGGCTACCTAATCTGTGGTTTATTTATTTAATTTGGGGGAATTGGTTGGGGGTGATATAGTTGGTTCTAGTGCCGAATGTTACTTCTCTCACAAGAGGCAATTTATATTGACATCCAAACCTTTGGGCATGTTATCCACATCTTCATGTAATATAAGGCAGCGTTTGATAATGTTTATGTTGTTTCTGTGTCTAGAAACAGCAGAACAGAAACAACAGAAACGGTTTTTCACGTTTCTGAGAACAGAAACAGATTTTTTGGTGCTTGATAAACTTGTTTCTCGGATCATCCACACCAAGATCTACAACATTGATAATTGAAATAACCTAGAGGGGGTGAATAGGTTATACTAGTGGAATTTAACTCTTTTCGATAAATAGGTCACAAGTGTGACTGCAAGTTAAAATAATGCGGAGAAAATAAAACAAGAACAACCATAACACAAGATTTATAGTGGTTCGACTCAATTCGAGTCTAGTCCACTCCCTACAAGAATCCTCTTGTAAGGTATTCCACTAGTTCTCCCTTTCAGTACAGTAGGTAGGGAAGAAAACATTTACAATCTTTTTCACAGATAAGAGTATCCTTACAAATCCCCTTTATAGGCAGAGAGGCGCCTTTACAATCTCCTTTGCAGGTAGAGAGGCACCTTACAATCTCCTTTAAGGTAGAGAGGTACCTTACACTCTTTTAAGGATAAGAGGATCCTTACAATCTCTTAAGGATGAGAGGGTCCTTACACAAGCCTAAGTACAGTCTAGACTTAATGTAAAATAAAAAATGGAGAAATGGAATAAAAGAGAATTACCTCCGGTGTGGTGCAAATGAAATATGCAATGATGATAGAATGAATGCACCTTTTGAAATCTTCTTGATGTTTGTAATCTAAATGCCAAGATGTAGATGAAGACTTGTAGATGGTCTTGAGTTCCTCTTGAATGTAAAATAAAGAACTTGAACTCAAGAAATGGTGTAGACCAATTCTCACTTCTAATGCTCAAATAATGCTTCTCTGAAGTTGAGATTAATTGTTAATTAATGAGTAGTATTAGAGGTATTTATAGGTGAGCTTAGGAGAGCATTTTAGGTAGTAAATCTCACTTAAACGGTCATATTCTGGGTCCACCGGTCGACCGCCATTGGTAGCCAGTCGACCGCCAAGAGCCGTTGAGGCAAAATATAGCCGTTGGGGCACTTCCAGGCAGTCATCGGTCGATTGGGACTTTTTAACGGTCGACCGGCTATGGTCTCGGATAGCTCCGGTCGACCAGGGCTTCCAGCCGGTCGACCGCCAATATGACATACTCTGTTTTGACAGAATGCTGTCATACTGACCAATCGTCAGTGTTTTGATCATAACTTTTCGGTCCGACCTTGGATTGACTTGAGATAGTTGCGTTGGAATCACAACTCAATTTTATACAACCTCTATGAAGGTTTCATCTCCTGATACCAACTCTAAGATTATCCAAAATACCCTTAAGTCAGGTTAATGTGATTTTCACAGAATTTCACTAGAACACATTTTTCCTAATATGTTCCTTACCACTTAGAGACTCTCCATACTTGGTCAAGGTATGCTTTATGGTCATTCTAGTATGATGCAATGCACATGCATGTGGTGAGTGCATATATATATATATATATATATGTGGAAGTTACAAACTACATTAAAAGTGACCAATCTATCCTAGTGGTCTTCTTCTTCACTTGAACTTTCCACTCTTTGGCACTTTATCTTCTTTTCTTCTTGTTTGCAATTCCATGTCTTTAAGCATCATGTCTTGACATCTTGAAGCTTAAATTCTTATGATATCTTCTTCAAGCATTGAGGCCAACTTATTGATACTCTTCATTTGATGACTTCAATCTTCATTTCTTCATTTCATTCACCAAATTCGATCTTTGATATGAAGTCTCTACAAAACAATACTTAAAGGAAAATTGTGACATACCTTCATATGTTTGTTATCATCAAAACCAACTATAGGAGTATGAGCATATCCCTAACAATAATGGCGTCAAATACTACCTTCAAGGATTTTTTGGTGTTTGATAAACGAGTTGCCTTGTGGTCGATTTTTTATTGGGCCTTTCTCAAATATTTTCTCCAATATTTTGGCCTCAACTTGTTTTTAGAAACAATCAAGGAAGTACTACATGTTTCACCATTCATGGTTCTTGTATCATAAATTGCTATAAATTTCTATTTATGTTTCTAAAATTGGGTGAAACGAAACAGATTTATCAAACGCTTCTGAAGTCGTTTTTCCATTTCTCGGAACAGAAACACGTTTCTAGAAATGTTATTAAACAGTGCCTAAGTTAATTCTAGGTTCAATCTGATATTACCATATTAGAGAATATTGCTTTTCAAAAATATTTGAAGAATTTAAATTTTTTGAAAAAGAAAAATATGTAGAGAATCTCAGGGTTAACCATCTAGTGGTGAGGACCTCCTACTAAAATTTCACATGTGACCTATCTACGAAATTTCCCATCCATCCACTATTTAAAATGTCCAATTAACCATCTATCCAATTTTGTTTAAAGATCAGTAGATTAAAAAAATGTCTATGAAACAAGGGCTAAAGCCCAGCCTCAACTCAACTTTGGGCCCCAATAACCATAGCCCAGCATCATTTCAACTTTGGGCCCCAATCATGGATTCTGATCATCAAGTGAGGTCGATTTGGATGGAATTCAAGCTCTAATCAACTTACTCTATCTTCAATATTTTCCAAATAAAAAAATACATCATTGTTCAACACCAAGACCAGTGAAATTTTTGCAGGTTGGATTCCTTTTTAACTATTAGATTTGAGAGAACACCAGTACAATTTATTCTTGTCAAGGCAAAGAGGTACACACTTAGCCTATAATTTAATCAAATATTTGATAGCATACACTTGCGATTAACGCCATCTCTACTCCATAAGCAGTACAAGATCCTGACTCTATTAACCTATTTAGTCTTATAGAGGAATAGAAATTTATAATATCTATATATATATATATATATATCTATCTAAGATGCAGGAAGTCCTACATCTACTCAAACAGAACCCAGACTGTTGTAAAAGAATAAAAAAGGGCAGTATTACCTGAAATATAGTATAATGTTCAGACTTTATTTTGTAGTCCTTGTTTGTTTATGAGAACAGGTACATTAGTACAGTAATAGTTGATGTAGAAGATTTCATATACAGGGTGAAGTCATATGTATATATTTTCCTTAAGGTGTTAAAGAGTCTCTAATTTTTGCACACTGGGTTTGACCCGTTCTTTTACCTCCAAGATAAAATCACCCCCTAATCACAAAGGTTGTACTCATAAATGTGATTATGAAAAGAGTTTGCAAGTTGTACTAAGAACTTAAAGAGAGAACAAAGAAGAAGAACTGGAAAGGGAAGATCATACAAAAATGTATTTGGCTTGATAGTATACAGACAAACATTGTAAACCCACGAAATACTGGATTGTTTTACCTTTCTTGCATGTAGGCACTGGGTATTGATAGGCCTAAACGTACCTGTATGTATAGGTCTGTGTCTTTAATTTCATAGATAGGATGTATTTGGTCTCTACAATGTGTGTATGTACATAAGTATAGGTATCAGTGTATGTATGTACGCATAATGTGTCCCTTGCGTACTGATAAATATATACATGTACAGTGTATGCCTCACATTCATGGTAGTGTTTTTGGAGCCAAAACTTCAAATTGAAATTTCTAATTTTGGAGCCAAAACTTTTGATTAAAAAGTAAGGCAAAGACCCACACTGGAACCCCTACACATGAGAAAGTAGAGAGACTTCTCTCTAAGGAACCCTATGTCCCTTGAAGACTAATTCCTACATGTATATCTTACGAAACTTTTACAAGTTTCCTATGTGGGATTGAATTAGAGCTCACTTTTTTACTTGTAAAAAAAAAAAAACTCAAAAGAACAAAAGTATACCAGAGGACTTTTTACTTAATGTTTTGAAACTTACAACTACTTACAACTCCAACACAGACAACTCTAATAGCCCCACTGAAATTGGATGGCTGAGCTGACAACTTGTCTCTACGAAGCAGTTAAGGCGGTGTAATACTCAAACCTGGTTCAATGTTCAGAGAGTCATAGTAGTTGAAGCCTAACGATCTATTTGAGATACACATTGTGGGAGTTGAGGTAATGATTGATGGGAAATTGCGATGAAATGAGCGCACATGTAGCAAGGTTGGGATAATTCATCACTGGAATGTAGGATTGAACAATTTTAACCATTGGATATTTCAGTCTCATGCCACAAACGGCATATAGTTTCATAGTGATAGCCATGGGTGTTTTAACAGGCTTGCAATCCACCATACCCACTCGTTAGAGAATATCACTGAAGTAGCAATATTGGGATAGAAGCAGTCCATTTGGTTAGTGAATAGCCTTAACGGCATGGAAGAAATGAAGGTCGCTAAGGTCTTTAATGGAGAACTCCTCGAAAAGATGCTTGAGAAGAGATGTTACCTGGCCTATGAGCTACACGTAACTAAAGTATCATCCACATAAATTAAAACATATGTGTTATATGAACCTATCCTAACAATGATGGGTCGATTTTTTAGAAATCGAAGCCTAATGAACCAAATACTAAAAAAGGTGAGAAAATCATGCTTGTGATGCCTATTTAAGACCATACAAGGAGGATGGAGGCGGCACATTGAATCGGGCTAATTAGTATCCTCAAACCCTTGAGGTTGAACCATAAAAATCACCTCGGTTAACATGACACAGAGAAATACATTATGGATGTTTAGTTGACAAATGGGCCAACCATGAGCAGTAAGTGCTAGAATGGTACAAATGGTAGTAGTGTAGAAACGCAATCCTAAAATAATGCAGAAGATAATGGAAAAACAAAAACAAGCAATGCACACAGATTTACGAGGTTCGGCAAGATTTCCTATATCCCCGGTGAGATGAGATATTGCTTCACTATCAATGGAGAATAGGGTTACAGCACTCATCCCTCACACCTTTCAGTATTGCTTGCATTACATGGAAAGAAACACTCGCTACAAATATATAGCGAAAAACCCTAGTCCAGAAAGTACACAATTGCCCTCAAATAAAAAAATTCGAGCGGTGAGCTGTGCCCCCTTACACCCCCTGCTATGGAGGGGGGCCTCTTACCCCCATTGCAATCCCTACAGTCAGCTAACCGGCTAGCGAGACCGCCGTCCTGCCTGTCGAAGCGCTGCACCAGTACTCCCTAGGTTAAACTGTGACGGAATTCAAGACATCATACACCAACAAGTAGGTTTGATTGCGGGGCTTAAGGTATCAACTAGGCGCACCTTATAGTGCTCAATAGAGCTATTAAACTTTCATTTGATTCTGTAATCCAATTGCAGCCAACATGATTCATGGAAGGGAGTGAGGAACCAAAGACCACGTATCATTACAAATCAAGGAATTAAACTCATCTGCTATAGCCTCACGTCATTCAAGGGATGTTGATGCCTAAGCAATGCAGGTTGGCTAAGGGGAAATGGTGATGGCAAAGATGGCATTAGAACATGGCATAGGATCATAGCATGAAGGGCAGTGTGTTGAGATGGAACGTCTGGGGGTCTCGTCAATAGTTGGACAACACTAGGAGGGGGGGAAGGGAGCGGGAAGTAAAGGTCAGACAGAGGAATTCTAAGGGGTGGCGAGCCGAAAGATATAGAGGAGGAACCGAGGGTTGGGAGAGCGGGTGGGGTTGACGGTGGTGATGGAAGTGGTGTAATAGAAGGGGAAGGTACCATGGGGGTGGCAGTTGAGATGGTGGTAGACGGGTTGAGATGGATGCCCAAGGAGAAGAAGACAATGGTGATGATGGTGGTGTACAGAACATAGCAGGTGTGGGAAATGGGAAAATATGTTAATCAAAGCGCATATAGCGAGATGTACATATGGTTAGTAGTGGTATCCAAAGATCTATACCCAAAATGAGAAGGATTGTAACCTAAGATATGCCAAGAGTGGACCTAAAGCCGACCTTATGAAAATTATAGGGGCAAAGTTAAGGAAAACATTGGCACCCAAAGAGAAGGAGAAAAGAATAGTCGGGAGACTTGTGGACAAGCTGAAAAAGGGGAGACATGATTAGAGACCTTTGATGACATCTGATTAATCATGTAGACAGTCGTATCATATGTTGTACCAGGTTAGAACACCCATGGGCAAGAAGGGAGAAATTGGTTTCCATGATATAGCGATGGCGGCGTTCAACCACCCATGGCTGCTAATGAGTTCAGGAGAAAAAAAAAACTTGGGGAGAACAGTGAAACCAAACACCCCCCCCCCAAAAAAAAAAATCAGTTTAAATTTACAATTAAAGTGCCGTTCAACAAATGCTTGAAATTAAGGGGAAATTTTAGACACCTTGAAATTTTGCACCAATGGATAAAACCAAATATATTAGCTATAATAGTCAACAAAGATTTTAAAATAATAGTGTCCTTTCATGGAGGAAAAGTGGGGAAGGCCCCAAACATCATCATAAACTAGTTCTAAGGGAAATATACTATGAGAGGGGAAGGACCTAAAGACTGAAGGTTGGACTCCAAGTTGGAAAGCGGAGCACAAGAAGTGAAGACGTGAAAACTGGCAAGGAAGGTTGTTGCCAAAAAGCATGAATCGAAAGAGGCACACATGCGGGCGGCCCAGGTGATGATGCAAAACATCAAGAGGCGTACAAACAGCAAGACTAAGCAGTGGATGACAACAAAGGGAGAGTTGTGTAGAAATCCCCTTTACTCATGGCGAAAAGAAGAATCGACTTGGTTAGTAATACTTGACGAAAAAATGAGATGCGTGAAATTCAAAAAATACATTATTATCATGGACAATTTTTGGAACATATAAAAAAGTTTTAGAGTTTTAGAGATGGACGGAACATATAGGACATCATTCAAACGAAAAATGCAAAGAAGAGAATATAAAGGAAATGAAGTAAAATGAATGCTAGATATAGGGATACCCTTACCAAGGTCATGACTTGTGTAACCATCATTGGTTGAGAGGGAGTGAAGATCCAGGGAAACATAATGAGAGGCCCATGTATTGGGGTACCAGGTGAGGCAGTAGAGAGCAGTGGACTGGGAAGAAGGGGTGGGTTAGAGTTATGGTAGGGAACGGTGTGGTGAGTTGAGGGATATAGGTTGTGGATGTGTAGGACTGCAAGTTGTGTGGGTTGAAGCTATAGGATTGAAGAGGGGTAGGGGGATGGTAGTAGCATGTCAAGGCATCATGATTAATGCATTAACAGATCATACAATAGAAATTACCACCCTGAGATCATCCGCCATAGTGTAAGGGGAATGGTTTGTGTTCGGAATACCGAAGGACTCTTTTGCACATATGCGAGCCCCATACCCACGCATCCCCACTTCAAGAGCTTTTCTCTTGGTGGAAGAGAAAGGTGAGTTCTGTCCCGGTTAAGGTAGTGTGGTTGGTTGCTGCTTCTATTATCCCATATCAGATCTGGCGAGAGAGAAATCAACGTAGATTTGATAATAACAGTGGGCATGTGAAGATGATTGTTTGAGCCGTTTTGAATGAGATTCATGATCTCACATCTGGTGTCAAAGTTCACATTAAATCTATGGCTGATCTACTAATAGCAAAGAAGGTCGGGATTTCTTACGTTTCTCTGCCCGCCAGCGTCATTACTGAGGTCCGATGGATTCATCCGGAAGAGAGGTGCATCAAAATCAATATTGATGGCTGCTCTCAAGGTAATCCAGGGCATTTGGGGGCGGGTGGTGTTCTTCGGAATCATTTGGGAAATCCTTTGCGCTGTTTTGCAATTTATGAAGGTGTGGCATCCAACTTTTGGGCAGAATTTGCTTCCTTCTTTGAAGGGATCAAGATGGCTATGATGATGGATCTAGAATCCATATGGGTAGAAGGGGATTCGGAGGAAATGATTTTGTGTATTAGGAATGGTAATATTCCATGGTGTTTTCCGTCAAAGATGGCTTTTCTACAAAGGATATCTAGACCGAATATCAAGATCATCCGAGATACAGATTTAATTGACATTTTTTTTTTTTTGCTAAAAGATGCTTTTATTAGAAGAAAAAAGGGAATTACATCAAAAGCAAAAGAAAAAATGAAGCACGGCCGAGACCGCTAGAGAAACTTGCAATCTCCACCTTCGGCATGGCCATCAACAGAGAAAGCAAGAAGCACCCTAGAAGAATCTGAATCTATGCCTGTCCATTGCATCATTTTCAATCTCCAACATGATGTGCCTTGGGAATGTCACAGAGGTCTCTGTGATCCCAGTTTTTGAAGCCTTGTTTGCCGGATAATCCGCAAGCACGATAGCCTGGCAAAAACAGTGTGAAATTTTTCATGAGATAGAGTTCTGGAATGGGAGAATAGCCACCCATCGTTGGAGCACAAACCATGGAATTTGGTTCTTCTGCACTGAAGCCACCACACCAGCAGAATCTGACTCAACCCACACACCTCTTGCTCCAGAGTTTTTTGCCACTAGCAACCCTTCCAAGACCTCCTCAAACTCAGCTTCGAAGATTTTCTTGATGCCTAAGAAAATGCCCAGGGAGCTCCTATTGACATTGATTTTAATCCAGTTCGGAGGAGGTTTAAACCAATGCAATTCTAGTGGGGGAATAAAATTAGGGGCCTCGATGTGTAACCCTAATTTCCTACAGCATAAAATGTCGCTGATGCTCTTCATTTCACCCATCAATCTGCCCAAGCAAAGGCCAAGCTCTTGGCGAATAAATTCAAAAATACGAACATCAGATGTGGCCTTATCCTCATGGCTTCTTCTATTTCTTTCCCACCAAATATTAGCAGCAATAATTGAGAAACTCATTAATCATGAGTTTTTTAAGTTTGAGATCCTTGCTTTGTACTTCCACCATTTGATCAACCCTTCAACAGATTGATGCATAGGCCAAGAAATCCCCAAGCATGCGCAGAATTTTTCCCATATGTAAGCTAAATAGGGACAACGAATAAAAACGTGGTCACTACAGACTTCATCCTGGTTGCAAAGGAAGCATCTGGATGCCATCATAATGTCTTTCCCTTTACATAATCACCCCTGTTGAACGTAAATTGCCTATTATACCCATCCTAGGATGAGTGAAGAACTCATCTTCTACATCGTCTCTCACTTGCAAGGATACCGAGCCTAGACTGAGGCAAACAGAGTGACGAACAGTGAACGACGACAAGGGATTGATGGTGATTACAGGCAAGCAACGTGACGAGTGGCAGACGGTGATTGGAGACTGTGGCAAACCCAGTGAACAGCGTTGCTCTTCGCAAAGTTAATCAGAAAGTCATTTCCTTTCCGTCTTCATGGAACTTCTATACTCGGTCAAACAGACTATTTCTTCTCAAATTTACCAGAAATTAAAAAAAAAAAAAAAAATGAAGAACATGTGCATGCCATTCATCTAAAACAAATCATCATTCAGCAGAAAAAACCAACAATCACATTTAAATTAAGACCCATAATGCAAAGTAAGATTGACCAAATGCATCCAAATTTTCCGTAAAAACCATCAATTTTTTTTTTTGCAAGTTAGTAAAAAGACAGAACTTAATCCATCGGATTATAAAAGAAAGAGACCATCCAAAAGAGAGAAAAAAAAAGTTGCTTCATTAAGCATTTATCAGCTTAATAAACAAAAAACAGAGTATCCAAAATCATTGCATAGGTTAAACCCTCTCCGTCGTCGTCGATGTCGATCTCTCTGTCACCGTTGATCTCTTCATCGCCGTCGATATCTCCGTCACTATTGATATCTCCGTCGCCATCGATCGTGCTTGCTTGGTTCAAACTCCTCCATGTCGCCGGTGATGGAGGTGAGTGAAACAATTGTAAGGGGTTTCATATTGGGGGTTATGAGGGTAGGGATAAGGATAAAGGGTAAAATGGAAAAAAAGAATAAGTGGTTAAAAGCAAAAGGGCAAGATTGTATTTTAACATCCAAAACTAACAGTCTACTAACAGTGTCAACTGACGGGGAAGGTTTGTGTAATGTTTGAAAACACAGGGGAGGGGGTGGAATAAAAGCAAAATATAGGGGGAGGGGGATGTAAATTGGTCAAGATTTTTATATACCTCGTATTTTCAACCCTTATTTAAATTTGATTTCAATGATGTTTTAGCCTACACGATGTCGTTTTCATTACTTTTACTATGTTTACAATCAATATCCCTGAGCAAGTATCGAAAGTTTTCCTCACTCAACGAAGTGACCTGTCAGAGAATTACTTCATTGACTTTCAACTATTCTATAGCCTCAGTCAAGGGTCTTTTATGAACACCACATTTTGTCACCACTGTAGGGCTAAGCAATGATGAGTCAGAAACCCCCCCAGACATGGACTGATCCTGTATTTATGGTCAAGATTTATTCTTAGACCTAATAAATATACTTTTACTTCTATATTGGCATAGGATGGTTAATTAATTGAGAAAAAATATTTTCAAAATTAGCAAATGGCTTTGACACACTTAAAATTAACCAGGACCACCCAAGAAACCATAGATCAGTCCTAAATTGAGTTAAAAATCCAATTGGACCAAACCCACTAAGTCAACTCAAGCCAGACTCAATCTGACTTGGGTTGGCAGCCGATGCATTTCATCTGATGCCATTTGCAACCAGTCCGATGTCAGTCAAATCCCCAATTCTGATGACGAAAATACAAATTATGTTGGATCTATGAAATTGTAGGGATTTAGTGAATCTTTCACATTATCTAGGCCTAACCTCGTATTTGCGGCCTAAGGCATGCACCTAGACACACTCTAAGACCCCTAAGACACCTAGAAGACTCTAGAAATCCCTATGTGACAACTATGAGCATTTGCCACACCTTGGAAAATATTTACTTCTCCAAGAGGAAAGAGACCACCACACATGGAAGCTTTCATCACTTACCTTGGTTAACCAAGAGGTCTCTGAATTATAAATCTAGACCCCTCCCATATTTTGGGGGATCCCACAATTAGGGGTGAAACAGGGCCGGGTTGGGCCGGGTTTCTTACAACCCTAATCCAACTCTAGATCCCAAAACTCAACCCAACCCTGCCGGGTTCATGCTTAGGCCCAACCCTACAAGGCTCAAGGTTGGGCCAGGTTGGGTGGGGTTGACCCTAACTAGTCTTCTTAGTGGAATCACATTCAGATAATTACAACATTTGAAAATTAAGAAAATTGACAGATTTGAAGCGAAGGGTTTTTAATTAAAACATCAAAATGAATTCCTCCATTAAATTATACTGAACGTGATATTTTATCATTCTTTCATGGAGATTTCATGTACCCCTATTTTTCCATGTGAACCTTTTTTTAATCCCCACCATCAAAAGTCAACATATTAAGACATAATTCAATCATTCACTATTGTTAGAATTTCATCTTGATCTACAATAATGCTTAATTTTCAATATATAAGGACCAAGAAAGTCAAGTACTACAAGCCCCCACCTTTCCTCATTCCTTATTCATGGTTGTAGCAGTGGGTTTTTCTTTTAGCTTTGTGCTCTCTCTTTTGGCTATACCATTTTCTATCATATTCTTACTACACAAGAAACTCAATGACAACAACAAGAAACTCTCACCAGGAAATATGGCTCTCCATTAGCTAGCAGAGACACCTCATTCTACAAAGCACAATAATAATTAGGGTTAGACTCAGGGCGGGTTAGGGTCGGGCTGGGTTTTCTATGCCTCAACCCAGGCCCGGCCTATCCCCACACAGGGTTGGGTCAGGTTGGGCCGGGTTGGGCCGGGTTGGCCCTCATAGTCGAGTTAGACAAGGTTCGGGCCCAGGGCGAGTTAGGCCGGGTTCGGATCGTCAGGGCTAAACTTACACCCCTACCCACAATGGTTCAAGTAGCTGTTATCGATGAGATTCGTGCACTGGAATCACGCATAGTATTTATTTTTCTATACTTCGCATTAGTTCTGGTTTGTATTTACAATACAGAGCCCACACTATTCCAAACAAGTACCCTTCAAAGAATTTATAAAAGGGGTAAACCTTCTTTTATTTTCATTTTATGGCATCACATTCTGAATTTTGTGCATTCATTTATCGTACTTTTACTGAGCGTAATTCATTGTGATCCCTAGTATAGTTGTAATGACGTGCAATTAGTTACATTAATTTTTGTACTTTATTTTGAAAAAATTCCTTCAAAGTTGTAGATTAACATCCTATATATCTAATTTAGGATTTTCATGTTTTTTAGATTTAATTTATCGATTATCTGTATTCCCTCAAATTTGCTCAAAACCTAAGATTTCCTAGCCATGGAGTCTCAAATTACAAGCCATCTAAATACATTTTCTTTATTGTTTTTAGAAAAAATTTTCTTCAAACTTGTGGGCCTAGATCTCATATTTCTAATACTTTCTCAGATTTTTTAGTTTTTATTACATCTTTACCGAATGTATTCTCACAATCAGTTTCCTTTTCCATCACTTTTTTCTCATTCTTATTCTATTTCAATGTTCTATTTTGCTTCCATGTTTGTCTTGGTTGTATGTCCATGATACAGGTGATGTTTACATTCTATAAAATCCCAATCCCCATATACATAATGCCATGTTAAGAATAGCCTTGCCATGTTTATAAGATGAATACCAACCATGCAGACCAGTTGGATACGGATATGTGGATTTTATCATTTTTCTTACATGTTTTGGCCATGTTTCTTTTCAATGTGTGTATCAATGTATATATGATCAAACCTAGATGTTCATTCAATAATAATATGTATTTACCTAGTGTTGTGGTCCAATTTTTACTGGGTGGATCAAGTTGCCTAATCCTTTCCTTGAATCGCAACCTAATACAAACCCTAAACCATGATGATTCTTTTTCTCATCTCGTTCCTTCATTTTTAAAGGTAGTTATATAAGAGATACAACCCTTGCAGATTGTGCTTTACAAGGACACCTTAGATTACAATGAAACTCTTCCAAAGATAAAGCTGTAAATAAAAAATACACATTCACTAGGCTTCTATCCAATATGGAAGTTTATATCGCATATAATTTGACAATAAAAATTGTCATCACATGTGATCTAGATCTCAGCTAGAGAAGCGAAGATTGCATAGAACTCCCTCCCAGTTGTCCCTTTCTATCATTGAATCATTGAAATCCCCCCCCCCCCCTTGTCGGACCACCGACAGTAGTAGCCTCTATTGTCAACCCTTCCGCGGTTTTGAGGAACCAAGCCACCAAGGAGTTGATGAGACCCCTACGTCTTCGGACGTTGAGGAGCACGTGGTGGCCCTATCTTTGGACAATATCTCAAATCCCATAGTTGGAGCCTTTAGTGGGGCCTCTTTGGATGAGTCTTCACTTTCAACTAGAGTTGGGCTCGGCTTGTGCCTTCACTCTGATATGTTGGAGCCTATTGTGGATCCTATAGTGGACTTAGAGCAGCAAGGTAGTGCAAGCATAGATGGGCTCTTCATGGACGTTGAACATAGTGTGCCCAACGACCCTAGCAGTGATAATGAACTAGAAGGGCATGTGTATCTGTTTTGTCAAGTGGGCATTAATGCCCATAAGCGAGAGTGGATCAGGTTCATGTATGAAAATGTATAAGAACGTTCCTAATCCATTGATTTAAAATCAATTTTCTCTCTCTTTAATTAATAGATTCTAAATCTATGGACTAGGAATGTACGAGAACATTCCCTTACATGAACCTGATCCATCATTGTTTCCCAATCTTCTTCACCTGGATTGCCCCTTGTTAAGGCTTTGTCCGTATCTAGTGAGCTTTCCGGGGTTCTTCAATGTGAAAACAGAATTGGCTGTTCCATTAGCATGTTGGATGCCCCTATAGAAATGTGTTCCATCTGAAGATGTTCATTTAGATAGGGTGAGTCCTCCCATTGCCACAAAGAAACGTCACGGGGATCTGGGTGTTTCCTCCCAATCCAAGTGGGAAGAAGCCTAACTCTGTTTCATCATGTTCTCACGCTCGTCCGTCGACCAGAGTTACTAGGAGTAGGCACAGGTGACTGCTTTCTTGGAATGTTTTTCTTTTGAAGTTGTTGTAGTTGTTAGAGTAGGGAAGTGGTTCTTTAGGATCCTTCCTTCGGTCTCTCGTGTTCCTTTTTGTCTCCGGGTTAACTTGGATAATTAGAACCTAGAAGCGAAGCAAGATATGAGAATTCA
>NC_056564.1:26853382-26878945 GCF_013358625.1 Macadamia integrifolia
AAAAAAAACCCAATAAGATTTTTTGACCGCTTTTTTGACCGAATCCTTAAATTAATCGTCCGAATTATTCCGAATAATTCTCCGTCCGAATAATTCCCGAATCCGAATTTGCTAACTATGCTCAGAAGGGTTCAATTTGAGGGCCTTGGTTCGTGCTCGCCATATAAATGCCATGATCAATTCAAAATCTGTGGCAGTAGTACCCTTTATGGTTCCATCATCCTCTATAGCAGCTATCTTCTTCAGTTGCTTCAACTTTTGGAGATCAAAAGAGAAGGATTTGAATATAGACTGTTCATCTCGTCGTACTAGATAGGAAGAAACATTTGATCCATCTTCGCTCATTGCAGAAATATTGTCATGGTTGTATTCATCAGTTTCAAGGGGTTGGTTTGGCTTCAGTATAGATCTATCTAAAAATGGAACAACACTTACGGGTAAGCCTCTAGCAATTTCACCCCATTACTTCATAAATTCAAGCAATGATGTTCCATCGCACATGCAATGGTTCACTGCTAATCCAATAACAAAGCCACCACATTGAAACCTTGTCACCTAAATACAATTTGAACTACAATTTAGAATGATCATAATGTTAGGAATTAACAATGCAGTAGAACAGCAAAAAAAATAAAAAATAAAAAATAAAATTAAAATATAATAAAATAAAATTAAAATTAAAAATAAAAAAGGTCACATATGGAGAACATAAAAATTTTCGTGGTCCACCTAAGATGAACTAGGTTCACGGTCAAGTAATAACCAGAGCTTCCACTATTCTAATGAAAAAAAAGTTACAAACCCTAACTCTCACAGCTCCTTATGAAGTCAACTCTAAATATAACTTTTTGACGCATTACAATATAACGAAACCTTCATCCCGTAAAGTACAAAATTATCCACTTGCAACCCCATAGCCCACCCATTGACAAATGGGATCATTGTTATTGGAAAAAATCACTAGTATTTCTTGAATTAAATTGAGCTCAAGTTGCATATAGCGCGTAAAATCAAATGAAGTTGCATGTATAATTAGTGCATATATAAATTACCTGCACCACAAGCAGTGGTATATGGAAAGGATCGTTTGATTCATTGGAAGCATAAACAAGTTCTCTTTGTTTTGGGAGATTAAGGGTTGTAAATTCACCCAACTCACGAAGGTCACAATTTGCAGCTGCTTCAACAAATGAAACACCTTCTCCTGTGCATTTCACCATAAAATTGTCATCTGAACCCTTTACAAGTCTCCCTGCAAATGGATAGAAATGAACCAGAACCTTAGCCAACGCTTGTTTGATTGTTTCACAAAGATTCTCTGTCCTTCTCGTCCCATCATGCATCTCGAAGCAAAATAAAATATCAAGAGGACCTATCATCAACTCATCTATAGGCGACAAATAATAGAACCCATCATAATTCTTCATTGTAGGAGAGACGACAACAGGCTTAGACTTTGTTACTGTGAATGCTTCTCCAGTTCCATGTAAAGCTTCCATTGAGAATCTCCTCCTCCTACCTGCTCACGCGCTCGCACACAGACACAGACACAAAAACAAGCTTAATGCAAGCTAAGTCAGGGTAGAAACAAGCAAAGAGTCATGGCCTGGACTCCCCAAAACATACCAAGACCTTTATAAGTTTATGATGAGGACATGGGCAACAGGCAAAACCAATGTGCATGGGATGTGCAGACTCATAGGAGGGACTGGGCGGTGGCATAACTAATGTGGGTCTGGGCTATGTAGAGCCAACCCGATACAGTTAAGGACTTACCGAAAAAAATACGGTTAAATTAAGAGGTAGGGCTGAGAAAGAAGAGTCCAGATCAACTCCAGCATCATAACCATTGGGGATCTGAACTATGTAGTGCCCACGATCAAAAATCCCATTTATGCTGCTGGAGTCCACACATACAACTCTTTCTCGGCCATACCTCTTAATTGTATCGGTGTTTCTTGGTAAGTCCTTAATTATATCGGACCCCAATTTCTGTGGCACACCACGACCTAACTGTGTCTGCTAGGTGTTTTAGGTCAAAAACCAATGTAACAGATAATGTTGCCTCCTTCCCATTTAACGTATAGATCCTCTCCAGACACCAACAAGACACAAAATAGGAGAGAGAAAGAAACCCCGGTTTCTCTCTCCTATTTCACTTTGTTTCTCCAGCTGTGTCTTGCTAATCCATCTTCAACGACCACCGACTAGAGAGGATGTGAATCCTAATCAATGTCAGTTTGTACTATGTATTTTTTCCGCTAAAAGGTCGATTGTATTAAAGAGAAAAGAATGTACAAAGGAAATTACAAGACATAAAATGCAATCTAAACCCCCACCTTCAGCATGGCCAGCAGAAGGGGTTAGATCAAAACTAACAGGATCTAAATCTTACTCTATCCTGAGCATCTAAACTTAATTCCTCATGCAACATCGACTTCCAATTTTGAGAAACCATTGAAGACTCAAACTTCGCAGCCATCTTAGCCAGGTAATCTGCTTTCGAATTTGATTCCCTAAAGCAATGAGATATCTTCCACGAAATAGACAAGAGAAATGATTGAAGAGAAAACCATCGTTGCATAACAAACCATGGTACAAGTGATGGATTTTATAACATAATAATTCTTAAATCATAATAAGGATCTTGCAAGTACACTATGAACCATTTCATTCTAAAAGGAAAAACGACACACCGTTCACCATCGATGGCGTGTTATTTCCAGCGGAGCTTGATACAACCATTAATGCCATCCTTGCACAAATGAGCAACATTCTTCTTCTTCAATATAGGTAGGTTTTTTCCCTTAGTATTTTCTCAATGCACTTCTCTAATGAGTGAGATTAGTACGTAACTGTGCAAGGAGGGACCTAGTCTCCTTTAATAACACAATGCCTATCTCCCATTAAGGTAGGCCAATCAATTAGAGAGCAAATCTTCCCTATTTGCGACCAAATTAATATAGTGGGTATCCTTAATAGAATCCAAGATAATTTGCAATCAAATCAAATATTGGGTTTCTATAATAGAACGCAATCAATGGTCAATTGGGACAAATAAGGAAAATAAATCCTACAATTTCACACTTGAACCATTTGACCAGTTCACAACAACCCAAGTTTTATTTATGAAAATAAGTTAAAAGATTTGTTTGTTAAAACAACAATTCTTGGATTCCAACATTTTAGAAAACAACTCAATGTGGCCACTTTAACAAAACACTCTATCCATTAGTTGCATTCAATAATATCTTAAATGAATGAAACTATTGATAGGAACTATGACGGTTATGCATCATTTATCAGTCGACGCACTCCCTTTCACAATTACAGTATCAACAATCCCACCCAAATCGATTCTTAAGTAGGGAAACAAATAATAAATGGTCCAAACAATAATATCTCATTTATATCAAAGAAATGTGTACACACAATGACAAAGGTTGTCGACGTCATTTGGAGTCGCTGAGAATATATTGAGACAATATTGCAGTTGTGAATTACTCCAAGAATGATAAGCTTTTTTTTGCAAAGCGAAATTTTTTTTGGAGTTTAATACAGTTTTATAAATATAATTCAGAAACAAGAGTGTATATTGTATATATCATGATCAATATGATGATTATGACGATGGCATAAGCGTGCCAAAGTTTTACATGGATCTTATTGCAAGCATGAGTCTGATTAAGAATTATTGTGTTTGATCACTTGTATTTGTACATGACACTCCTTTATACAACTACCTGGAATATCTGGGTTGAAGCACAAGATGTTATCCACGAGAACCTTGTCATTTTTTTGTTCTACAAATAAATGCTCAACTTCCATGACATTGTCTTCTGAAGCACAAAGAAAGGATCCATCTTCCTCAACCTAGACAAAGCAAGATAAAGACATTAGAAACACAAGTTTGGTCTCATCTATTTATTCTCCATTAGCAAGAGGAGTTACCACACAGCACCTGTACCATGTTCTTAACAATGTCAAGTGAAGCAACAATAATAGCATCCAAAAAGTAAGCCCACCAGAAAACATAATTGAAAAAATATGCTACACAGGATCATGAGAACAGACAAAACTAAATTCAATATGATTTGATAGATAACTTATATATATATATATATATATATTTGGTAAAATCCATACATTAGTTGATAAATCAATTAGACATAGTATATGATAGAAGAAAGAAATATTTTTGTATCTTTGGCAGTTGAGGGGAACAGCCTTGGAATTGATAATTATTGAAAAACCTTTCCAATCAAGAAGAATTGTTCACCTTCCCTGTCTTTGAACTGTTTTCGAATGCCTTGAATTCCCAAATGAGTGGAGGACTAGATAGCTTGGATGCCCGAATATTCCAAATACATATATATCATACTATTATATAAAAGCACGAAGTGGCAAATCTTTCACTGGACTACTTTACCCCTTTGTTTCCTTCTATTTTTTATATTCCAATAATTTATTATTGGTATAATTTTATATTTTTTATATTCCAATATTTTTTCTCTACTCTCCTTCTTTCTCTCAAACTCCTTCTCTTTCCAATAATTAGAGTCAAAGAGAGAGTTGATTTCCTTCTCTCTCCCAAACTCTCCCACGCAAGATCTCTCCCCCTTTGTTTTATTTTATATTCTTTTATAAATTAAATATTATTGGTACCCTTCTATTTTTGTGGCAAATCTTTCGCTCGACTACTTTACCCCTTTGTTTTATTTTATATTATTTTATAAATTAAATATTATTAGTACCCTTTTATTTTTTATATTCCAATAATTTTTCTCTACTCTCCTTCTTTCTCTCAAACTCCTTCTCTTTCCAATAATTAGAGTCAAAGAGAGAGTTGATTTCCTTCTCTCTCCCAAACTCTCCCACGCAAGATCTCTCCCCCTTTGTTTTATTTTATATTCTTTTATAAATTAAATATTATTGGTACCCTTCTATTTTTTATATTCCAGTGATTTTTCTCTACCCTCCTTCTTTTTCTCAAACTCCTTCTCTTTCCAAAAGGCCCAATTACATCCTTCAATGATGATTTCGGAAAGATTACAACCACTTTGTACATGTTGAGATAGGAGAGCCGTGGTTAGGAGGGTTTTTGTGTTGCCAATTAAATTATTTTTCAATCTAAATTATTTTAGTTCAAGGAATCAAGTCTTAGGCTTTCATATGGGTTTCAAGCTATTTTGTGTAGAAACATCTCCGGCAGCTCCTCTTGAGAGGTAGAAAGAAATCAATTCAGCCTCTACATGCTACACAGGTTCTTTACAATATCTCTTTGTCTTCTTTCGCTTTAAAGTTTAATAAAATTTAAAAGTTTAACTCATCTTTTCAGGCTCTATACAGGTTGTAGAGCAAATTATATGAGTTATTCATTTTTTAAATTTTAATTTGTATTAATGCTATGGATTGATTCGGGTAGAAGTTCCTATAATTCATAGCAAATTATATTGTTGCGGATAAAAATGTAATTTCTAGGAATCATATTATGTTTGTCATACTTTCAACTGATTTTGCATCACTCAGATTTTAGGTTCTGAAATGGCTTTCTGTTAATTTTCTCTTTGTTTGTTCTATCTCTGCACTTCTTTTTATATAGATTTCACATTGTTCTGAAAAATATACAGAATATTGAGTGCAATTTCAATATGTCCAGAACACATATTGGGAAAACAAATTTGATCAACCAATTCCTATTTTTGATTGAAGAATTGGGGATTCTGACTGGACCATATAGAATATGGGCTTAGGACTTAGTAATGATAAGATTATTCTAAAAAAATGGGAATCCAATATAGTCCTTGAATCTTGATACAGAATAGAATCATACCTACCATTACCAGGGCTCCTTATATTTTTCTTCAGGAGGAGGGGAGATGAAAGAAAAAGAATCACAAAGAGCAAAAAAGAAAAAGAAAAGGGAATATCTTTTTTTTTTGTTTTGATAAGCAGAATAGGGAATATCAAGAGACATGGAATCATGGATAGTTTCTTTTGATTAATGAAGTTTATTTGAGATAGCTATATGTTGTTTTGTTGTGGGATGCAGTTGGGTGAGAGGACCTGGGGAAGGGTCTGAGTGGAGTACTGGAGACGAGCAGGTCGGAACTCTAATGATTCAGAGTGAAGTACTGGAGACGAGCAGGTCGGAACTCTGAAGGAGTCTGAAGGAGTGGAGCGAGCAGATCTGAGTGGAGCGATCTGAGTGGAGCGAGAAAACTGATCATTCTTCACAAGTCTGAAGGAGCAGATCTGAGTGGAGCGAGCAGATCTGAGAAGATCGGTCATACTTTGTTCCAGCGCAAGTGCGTAACTGAGTGGAGCGAGCAGATCTGAGAAGATCGTGAGGATCAGAGGCAGTGGGTGAGATACCGGAGTGCGGCCTGTTCTCTCCTTTTATTTCCGACGGCAGATGAAGTTCCTTCTCAGGCGATCGTGAGGATCAGAGGCGATCGTAGTTGGGACAGGTGAGGATCTGAGGGAAGAGCAGGTCGGAACTCTGCCGTCGAGTCGTCGGATGATCTGCCGTCGAGTCGTCGGAACTCTGCCGTCGAGTCATCGACAGTAGCAGTAGCAGTCTTCTTCCTCCTCTTCTTCTTCTTCCCTCGTCGAAAGTAGACGATGGCGTTTTTGAATGTGGTAGATGATGGTAGAGATATGGATCATGACCCAGGGGGAGGAAGACCGCCGGATAGGGGCAGGCAACTTCGCCTTACTGATTTCTGGAAACCTAAATTAAAGGATGCATCGGAAGCGGTTAGAGAAGAATCTGAGTTTCAAGCCAAAGAAGATCTGAGTACTAAGGTGGATGACAGCAGAAATCAGAAAGATAGAGGGGATGGTGTGAAGAAAACTTTTTCTACTGTTGTGGGTAAGGTTTTACCGGACGTGGAGCAGTTGGCGGATCCAATACATGCTGGGGCGCACACTAAGATTATCATCCCGCAAGAGGCATATGAGGAGAGGCTGGAAAAATTCAAGTTTGCTTTGATAGGTAGGGCAAATTTCAAATTTATGTCTATGAATGATATTCGTAAAGCTGCAGGAGAGGGGTGGAAGTTGAAGGGGAGAATTTCTTTGTCTCCTATGGGGAAAGGCTTCATTTTATTTCAGTTTGAGTTGGAAGGAGATATGTCTGCCATTTGGAGAAGGAACCTAATCAAGGTTAGAGGACAATTGATTCGATTCCAACGCTGGAAACCAGATTTTGATGTGCATGCGGTGAACAACCCAACCAAACTGGTGTGGATCAGATTTCCAGGCCTTCCCCTGGAATACTGGTATGAGAAGATCTTGTTGACAATGGCTAAAGGGGCAGGTAGACCTGTGGCCCTGGACAGACGCACCAGATCGGCGGCAATGGGGAATTTTGCGCGTGTTCAGGTAGAAGTGATAATTGGGGAGAAAAGGGTGGAAGAGATTCAGGTGGAAAGAAAGCAACCAGGAACGGGGGAGATTTTTTGGTTTAAACAGTTAATCGTATATGAAGATGGGTTAGCTAAATGTGGTTTTTGCAAAAAAATCGGGCATACTTTGTTCCAATGCAAAGAGAAGAAGGAGGTGGATGCTCGAGACACTGAGGCGGCAACCATGGTGAATGAAGGTGGTGCAGGGCGAAGATCCAGCTCAGAGGGCGGTGATTTGGGTGAAGGAGTTGTTTCCAATTTGGGTAGAAATCTTACCCATATGAGGCAGCCTTCTACCATATTAAGAACTCAGATTAGGGACAATAGTCCAAAGTCTAAGGAAGGTGTGCAGGGGCAGGGAGATATTGAAATAATTATTCCCGTAGAGAAGTCTACCAATATGGGAATAAATCACAATCGTATGGGTGCAGTTAACAGTATGGAGGGTAATGGATTGGTGTCTACATTCAATGAGGAATCTGGGTCGGTGGATGGAGCGGATATGGATCATATATCTGAACCAGGAGAGGAGGCAGAGATTGATCACCGTAGGTGCAACTTTCCCATTTCAGAGGAGGATGAGGCTATCTATGGCAGGGAGGATCACATTGGTTCAGGTCAGCATGGTGAGATCGAAGAGGGTAGGGATGTGAGGTTCGAGCCTCAAATTGATAATCCAAAAACTCAGTTGCAGTATAAGGACGGGGTTATGATTGTGTATCATGAAGACGTGGTAGAAGTTGATAGAATGGCGAGCATCCTCGAGAGCAATATGGAGGGGAGAAGACACAAAAAGGTAAACCTTTCTCCCTAAATGAGCAGATTGCTCGGAAATCTGACAGATTGGCTCTCTTAAAAAAATGACTATGAAGATTTTATTTTGGAATATCAGAGGAATGAAGAAGAAGGCTGCTAGGTTGGCCTTAGGGAATATTGTTTCCATGAGTTCCCCAGAAATTATATGCATAGCTGAACCTATGTTGGAGGTACAGAAATTTCCAAAGAGGTTTTTCAATAATCTTGATTTTGAAGCGAATTTTATTCATAATGATAGGCAGGATAAGGTTCCAAATCTGTGGGTGGTTTGGAGAAGGGGTTTGTCTAAGCCGCAAGGTGTCTCTTGCTCTGATCAACATATTACTTTACGTGTGCAGTGGCAGTCGAATATCTTCACTGTGTCTTTTATTCATGCTAATTGCTTCAGAGCAGCAAGGAGAGACTTGTGGAGTAATTTGGCGGCATCGAACCCGGGTCAAGGCATTCCCTGGCTGGTGACTGGAGACTTTAATGCTACTCTGTATGCTCATGAAAAAAGAGGTCCAGGATCTTTTAATATAGGCTCTGCTGCAGATTTTGGGGCATTGGTGGATAGCTGCTCCCTTATTCAGATTCCTTCACAGGGTCGAAAGTATACTTGGACTAATAATAGAAGAAGAGGTAATGTTGTGGCAGTTCTGGATAGAAGTTTCTGCACAGATGCTTGGATTTCAGAGTTTCAGGATTGCCACCAAAAGGTGCTATCTAATTGTGCATCAGACCATTCTCCCCTATTGGTGGTGTCAGAAGCATTGGTGAAGCCCTCTAATTGCCCTTTCAGGTTTCAGAGGTCTTTGATTGATCACGAAAATTTCCTAAAAATTGTGAAAGAATCCTGGGATGAATGGATTTCTGGATCGGCTCTCTATATTTTTAGTCAGAAAATTAAAAGATTGAAAATTGTGATTAAGGAGTGGGCTAGGGAAACATTTCCCAATGTGAATTTGGAAAAGGAAGAGGCGCTAAAGGGGTTGGAAGAGATTCAAAAGGAGATAGAGGAGATTGGTATGAACGATCAAAATTTTGCTCGTGAAGCTGATGCAAAAACTAGGTAATTGAAGGCAATGGAGGGATATGAAAAATTCTGGGCTGAAAAAGCTCGGATTAGATGGAGAACTCAGGGAGATAGAAGCTCGAAATTCTTTCATATGGCTGTGAAGGTGAGAAGAATGAAAAATACCATTAGATATCTGAAAACTGATTCAGGTCAGATCATCAATGAGAAGATGCAGTTGGAGGATTTTACTAAGAGCTATTATGAAAATTTTTTAAAAAAATCGGCTACTGTTGACCACATGGAAATGTTGGACTGCATTCCGAAGATTCTGACGGACATTGATAGATGGAGGATGGACGCGATGCCATCTAATGATGAGATAAAAAAAGCGGTTTGGGACCTTGATCCGGAAAGCTCTCCAGGCCCAGACGGTTTTCCTGGTATGTTCTATAAATCTTGCTGGGTTATAATTTCTAATGATGTTTGTAATGCTATTAGGGGCTTCTTCAGTAAAGGTCGAATGCCTTATGGTCTTAATAGCAATTTTTTGGTGTTAATCCCGAAGATCGAAGGGGCAAATGCTTTAGATAAGTTTAGGCCTTTATGCATGGGCAATTTTTTTTGTAAAATTGTTTCTAAAATAATGGCTTTAAGACTTTCTGAGGTGATGCCTCGGCTCATTTCGGAGGAGCAAGGAGCATTCCAGAAGGGAAAAATCATTCACTCCAATATTACCCTTGCCTCTGAGTTATCTAATATGATGTTCTCTGCGACTAGAGGGGGTGGCATGGGGGTGAAGATAGATATTCAGAAGGCTTACGATACAATTGACTGGGATTTTATTTTTCATGTATTGAGAAAGTTTGGGTTTTCAGAGACCTGGATTCGATGGGTCTACCAGATGCTGGTCTTTGCGAAGATCTCTGTAATTTTCAATGGTGGTTCGATTGGATATTTTGGAGTGGAGAGGGGTTTGAGACAAGGGGACCCTATTTCCCCAATGCTGTTCATTTTGGCTGAAGAGGTTCTCTGCAGAGGTTTGAATAAACTAGTGGAAGAAAATAAATTAAAGCCTCTTAAGGGTCCTCGTGATGTGATGACGCCAGTTCATAGTTTGTTTGCTGACGATATATTCATCTTTGCAAATGCATCTATCAGATATGTTAGACATCTGAAGAAGTTTCTCAACATGTATCAAGAATTTTCTGGCCAATGTATCAATTTGGAGAAAAGTAAATTTTGTGGGCTCGATATCTTCTCAGAGAAAGAGGGCTATTGTAGAAGAATTGGGGATTTCCCTTTGTACATTTCCTACAAGATACCTGGGGGTGGAGATTTTTAAAGGTAGAGTTAAGAAAGATTTTGTGATGCCTATTATGGACAAAGTAAAAGGCCGTTTGGCTGGGTGGAAGGGCAAGATGTTATCCCTGGCAGGAAGAGTTGAATTAGTGAAATCGGTGATTATGAGTATGCCAGCTCATAGTTTTGCTGTGTATTGGTGGCCGTCGTCGCTAATTACAACTTTGGAGAGATGGATGCGCAATTTTGTCTGGTCAGGAGAGATTGATGCCACAAAAAAAATTGTTGTTAATTGGGATCAATGTTGTAAGCCGAAGGAGGAAGGGGGGTTAGGATTGAGAAGATTGAGAGATATGAATAAAGCTATGCTCTGTAAAACAGCATGGCGTATCAAGCATGAAAATTCCTTGACCAGTAGATTCTTGAGAGCTAGATTCCTAAATAAACAGGGGTTACCGAAGGAAGGATATAGTGCTTCTTCCATATGGCCTGGCATTAGGAAAATTTGGAATTTTATTTCTTCGAAGGAGAGATGGGTAGTTGGTGATGGTTGCAATATAAAATTTTGGAAGGATAATTGGGTGGGAGGCTTTGCGCTGGAAGAGTATGTGGAAGATGTGGATAGATCGATGCTTGATGGAAAGGTGGACAGATTTATCGTCAATCATAGGTGGAACATACCTGTGGTAAATTCATGCTTCATGACAGATATTTTTAATGCTGTTTTGCAAATTAAAATCCCAAATTATGAATGTGTTGACAGATGTGTTTGGAGTCTTTCTTATGATGGGAATTTTAATTTGAAATCTGCATGGGAGGATATTAGAGGAAAAAAGCCAAAGGTTCCCTGGGCTTCGCTCATTTGGTGTAAGAAGCAACAACCGCGGGTCTCATCTCTTGCTTGGAGGGTGATTCATGGAAAGGTTCATACTGATGAAATGGTAAAAAAAAAAGCTGTGCCTCTTGCTTCCAGATGTGTCCTTTGTAAGGCAGCAGAAGAGACAATGCAACATCTATTTATAGAGTGCCCTTTTTCTAATGAAATCTGGAACGATTTATGTCAATGTTTTAACCTTAGATGGAGTGCTCAGGTCTCTATTTTGGAGCTCGCCCAATGGTGGAAAAGAAATAATAAAAATGTGAGCTGCAAGGAGGCGTGGACCATGGGTTTTGGTATTGTTATAGATCACTTGTGGAGGGAAAGAAATAATAGAGTCTATGAGGGTGTGGAGCGGATAACAAAATATACCTCGCTAATGGTGATTGAAGAAATTAGAAGAAATGCTCCTATAGCAAAGGGAGTTAATTCCTTGGTAGACCTTATGTGTTGCAAACGTCTGGGATTATCTATCCAAAAAGATAATCGTCGTCACATTTTGGAGGTTTATTGGTGCAAACCCCCCATCAATTGGATCAAATTAAATTTTGACGGGAGCTCTTTGGGAAACCCTGGGCACGCTGGAGCGGGAGGAATTTTTCGAGATCATTTTGGTAAAGTGTTATGTTCATATAAAAAATATATGGGAGTGACAGGGGTATTTGAGGCTGAAGTAGAGGGGCTGATGGAGGGTTTGATGCGAGCCAAGGACATGGACATTCAACATTTGTGGATTGAGTCAGACTCGAGTGCTAGTGTTTTTAATTCAGCAAAGGAAGATTCCTTGGTTTGCTTTGCAAAGGTGGCTATATCTCCAGCCTTACATGAGAAGAATTTCTTGGAAAATTTCTCACAATTACAGAGAGGGGAATTCAGTGGCAGATTTCTTGGCAAGAGATGCGGCTAAGAGTGGTATTTCAGGAGTTGATGTGATATTGCCTCCTCATATAGGGGATTTTCTTTCTAGAGATGCCGAGGGAAGACCAAATTATAGATTCCCTTAGAGTTTTCCCTTTCTCCTGCTGATGGCAATGCCGAAGGTGGGAAGATAGGGAGGATATTGGTTCTTTTTATTGTTGGATTGGTTGTTGGGTTGTAATTTTTCCTCCTTTATGTCTTCTTATGAAATAAAATTTTAGCGAAAAAAAAAAAAGTAGCTCAATTTTTGAAGTCTCTGTTCAAAGTTCAAATCCCTGTAGTTTGAAAGTTGAAATGGAATCATTGGTGGGGTATCAAAGGATTAAAGGTTACCTTTGAAGGTCTAAACCATAGCGCTGAACCCTTTGTTGGGAATGGGGACTCGTGTTTCCACTCGCTGAGGAATCAGATGGTTAAATCCGCCGACTCTGATTAAAGGTGGAACGAACTACGAAGGTTTCAAGAATCGGGAATTGGAGACGATTCAGCTCGGAATCGGTGGTCTACTAGGCGGAATCATGGACCAGAACCTAGAATTCGTTGAAATTTCAGACCTCAGGGCTAATTCTAGGGATTTCTGGGATCGACTGATTCCGATCCAGTCGGCACTGACCGATTCCATCCCTATTTCGCCTTTTTATCACAATGACAATCTCAAACTGGATTTCACTCTTATGAATTTAAGAATTAGGAGGGATAGACACACCACCCCCATGCGGTAAGTTAACCAGCGATACCAATGGGGACATGGGATGAGGTATCATTTTGAGGGAGAATCATTTTAAAGACAGAAGAGAGATAGATACATCTACCAGAAAAGTGTATAAAATTTGAAATGGAGATATGTTCTCTAAGCTCACAAAAAAATGAAAAAAAAAGAGATGTATGAGAAAATGGCATACGATAGTACACCAATGAATAGCGATAAATAATTTTGTACATAAAACTAGAGAGGTCATTCACGAGAGAGGGAGAGAGAGGGGGAGGGTGTTAGTGTATCCTCTAATCAACTGAGCGAACTTTAACCTTTTCCATATGTGCAAGGGAGCATAATTCATAATCTCACTATTGGGTCGATCCATACATCTCGATTGATCGGGATTGATTGAGAATCAATTCTGATTCTTGATCGCTATCATTAGATTATTGGGATTGGTTGAGAATCGATTCCGATTCTTGATCACTATCGTATCCAACTGAAGCACTGAAGCAGTGGAGGCATTCATCTAAGTACCAGAAAAGAGAAGGGAAGAACAGTTACTGTAATGCAAATTATATTAATGAACAAAATAGTTTCAAATTTTACAAAGCAAGGAAAAATTCCGAACCTAATACGGACGAAGTTTAGGACATTGTCCACAAGGAACCACCATTGTCGATGACATTAGGGAATGTAGTTGGAAATGCAAAATTAAATTGTACGATTACATTGTTTAAACCATTCACGTAATAAAAAATAAAACAAGATGCCAAAGAGGCAATGGGTGAGTCCCACTGTTCTCAAGCTCTTGGTTCACCCGCACAAGGTCCAATGGATCTTATGATTCTGTGCATTTATCGTATACTTTTTATCATATCACCAGTGTTAGTTCTTATGATTCTATGCATTGATTTAGTTGATTTTTGATAGAATATTGATAGCATTATATTCAGTTTCTATAATGTTATAAATTATGAATTCTATGCTTTCTAATATCATTGATTCCACTATCCATAATGAACATTGTGTATTCAACTAATCAATCATTTTATACGGGAAGGATGACAAATATTATCCATATAAATCAATTAACGTCATACGAAAATGATTGGAAAATAAAGGTTTTGGTACTGAACAAAAGTGAAATCAAGGAATACAAAAATGCAAAAGGACCTGGAAAGTTTCAAAAAATAACTTTATTGGATGATGAGGTACTTTCAAATAATTATTTAATTAATGTATACTTCTAATTATTTTTTAATTATTTATACTTCTAATTTCAATTTAATATTCATTGTTCTATATTTTTGCAGGGAACAAAAATACAAGCAATATTTTTCAATGATGTTGTTGATAACTTATGTGATACATTGAATGCTGGAAAAACTTATTTTATTTCTGATGCAATCGTAAAAAAAGTGAATCCAAATTTTAAAAATGTCAACAAAGAACATGAACTAACTCTCAATGCCAATTCAAAAATTGAAGAAGTTGAAGATTGCTTAGATGTAGAAAAATCAAAGTATAATTTTACTAAGCTCAATGAATTGAAATGGGATGCTGACACATGCAAAAGGAATGAATTATTAGGTATGTATTTAGATTATTTTTTATAAAATATAAGTTGTTATTGATAATTATCTATTAATAAAAAAATTTAACATCAATTCTTCTTATTGATTTAATGCAGATGATATTGGAATACTTGTACAAGTTCAAAATGCATTCACCATAACAACAAGATTTAATGTCAAAAAAAATAAAAGAGAAATAAAAATAATGGACAAAGAGTAAGTTTTTCACAATGTTAATCATTGTATAGTAATATCTAACATATTTACTAATTATATTACTCAATTGTAATGATTAATAGGTGTACTCCGATATTGCTGACATTATGGAAAAATTATGCAACAAATGAAGGGAGCAAATTGCTGGACATTGTATCACAAAATCCTATAATTGCTTTTTCAGCAGTTTCTCAAGTAGAGTACCAAGGTAATGTACATATAATCCTGATTATAAAAATTAACGAATGATTTCAATAATCTAACTAAATTCTATAATTGATAGGTGGCTCACTTGGTACAACAGGATTTACATCAATTGAAATAAATCCAACGATTCCAGAAGCAGAAGATTTAAAGCAATGGTAAATATTAGAATTAATCAAATAATTATACATATTGTTTAATTATTTTATATATTTAACGTATTTATATTATTTTGTAGGTTCAAATCAAAAGATGGACAAGAGAAAAAAATACTCAACATGTCAAAAGAAGAGAAATTCAAAAAATATGAACATGTTGTAATGAAAGATTTAACGGAAAGGCAATACAAAACTATCCTGGTAAGTGAATATAATTCTTTAATTTATTTAAATTAAAAAAATATATAATTTCAATATAATTTGTACACATCTAATCTCTACAAATTTGCAGAATAAATATTATTCAATTGAAGGAAGAATCATAAATTTAGAAAATGAGATACCATGGTACAATGCTTGCAAAGCATGTAACAAAAAGGTACAATTAAAGGGAGATAGTGCAAGATGTGACAAATGTAACACTGATGATACAAAATATACGCAAAAGTAAGAAGCTTAGACCATTTACTTAATAAACATCAAATTTTATTTAGAAAAATATAAACTAATTACTATTATTTATTGATAGGTATATGGGAAGATTCAAGGTGACAGATTCAACTGATACAATAATTGTTACAATCTTTGAGAATCTTGAAACAATTACAGGATGTTCAGCAAGTGAATATGCAAGATCACCAGAAAAGGTAAAAAAATACACATACAAAATATGTTAAATGCAAAAATATAGTAAATCCTATAACTCTTCTTTTTTTATGTGTTGCAGTACTCACAGATTATACATTCATGTCTATCCAAACAATATTGTTTCTACTTCAAAATGGATGCAAGAAATGATGGAAGTCGAATAACAAGACAAATTGTTGCGGATACCATTAAAGAAAGAAATGTCGATACAAAAAGGATCATAGATGTCGAAGAGTACGAAGACAAAAAAATAAAAAAAATAAAAATAGAGAAATATTGAGCAATGTTATTTACTCATTATCCTTAAACAATCATTATCTTTTGTTCATATTTGGATCCCAGATTTAAGATGCTTTTAAAATTTTATGTTATAAATAAAAAGGTTTAAATGCTTAGCTAGATATTAAATTTCAATTTAATTCTATATTTCTCTCATCCACATAAATACACATACTAATTATCAATGTTATGCCACACACTTTAGGAAAAATATTTCGCACGTGTGTATTTACTAGTATATATATATATATATATATAGGCAATAGAATGCTCCCTGGTCACGTGGCTATTACGCCAGCATGCGGGCCAATGGGAGGGTAGGCAGAGGCATCAACCAGTGCGCAGGTCAGGGGCCAGGGCAGTCTTTTCATGCCCACTTGTGTGTGTGTTTTTTGACCAAATGCAAACCAATTCAAGAGTATCCTTCAGGTATACCATATTATATGAGAAGAAGGGGGGGGGGAATTGTTCAGGGAAGAGAAAAATAAACCAAAATATTTTCCCATTTAATTTATAAGATATTTTCTTACCAAATTAAAGTTTTTTGGTACATAATTAATTAATTGGAATCCAGAAGAATTTGATACAACACTCATGGGCTAGACATTCTCGGGGTAACGCTACCTCGCCCCCCCTGGACCTCGCACATGCGGAAGCCTCATGCTCTGGGTATGCCCTTTATTTATTTATTTATTTTTTAAGTCATGGGCTAGAGAATGATCAAACTCTAGTGATACAGGCAGTCTCATGTAGGGGCAAATTAATTCATAGTGTAAATATTAGAAGAAAGAAAAACAGGAGGAGAAAGAGAGAGGCGATAGATGTGTAACCAGTTGGGAGTTGCAACTTGTGTATTTTAACTCCCATTCCACTCATATATATATAATAACCTCCACTCATATATATAATAAGCTAAAGGTTACAAGGGCAACTGGAATAACAGTCCAGAAAAATAAAAAGACAAAACCACTCCTCATCTCGGTATTAGCGCTAGTAGGTCTCGATTTACACATAGATACAAGAAAGAGCCGCTTAGTATTTCCTCATACCAGAGGAGGTTAATTGCAGGTTGTTAGATCCAAATAACAAAAAGAAAAGGGTAATTTACAACGCCACCCCCTGGAGAATGCTAGTATTATAGGAACACCCCCTCTCTTTCACCAAATTAGACTCAGACCCCTTACCGTCAGTCTCTGTTAAATGAGGATTTAAAATGACGATTTTACCCTTTTAACTAAAACACATTAGCTAATCATACTGTACCCTAACCCAACAATACCCCTCACCTTCACTCATCTTCACCCGTGGATTTCAGAGCCTCCTCCATCCCTGCGTGGTGCTCGTGGTACTTCTTCGTGTGCAACCGTCGGTGCCGCTGCAAACCCATCCACAATAAAACGCCTCTCTTTCTATCATCTTTCCTTGACTTCAGTTGCTCACTCCAAGCCGACCCTTTCATCCATTTTATCTCTTTGAAAGAAACCCAAAATCCATGGGGATCATCGCTTGGAGAACGTTGCGAAACATAGCACCATTGATCTTGCATTTGGCTGATTCGATGCCCCAATTAACCCAAGAGATGTAGAAGATGTAGGTAACGTCGGTGATATGGGAAAGCTTGACGATGGTTTTGTCGGCATGGGAGACATCGCATTAGATGTAGTCAATAGGGTGGTCAACATTCCAGGAGGGTGGGGTGACAGGCTATGCCGTAGACCTTCCAGGGACCGCCAGGGGTGTACGGGAGGGGAAGAATCTAAGCCAACTAGCTATTGCTGATGATACCGATGATGCCGATGACCAATCCCACACTCTCGTAAAGTCCCTTGAAGAAGAAGAAAACCCAAATTAATGAAAGAAAATGAAATTGCCTAAGTAGCGCTGATCGCTCCAACCCACCACCATTGTTCAAATAATTCTTCTGCAATTGATTTATCAAAGCCCCTTATCCCTAGCAACCATGTCTGTCCTCCCAACCACTGTAGAATTAATGGATTCTGCCGTTTGTAATGGCAATCCCGTGCAGGAAATTGTCCACGGTCATCGAGATTGGTGGATGAATTATTTGGACAGTGAACAAATCTCGATGACCTACGAATCCATTTGCTTGAGAGAGAGAGAGAGAGAGATCAGAGCCCCAATGGAGTCTTTGGGGACGGAAAATTTATCTATTGGTCGGAAAAGGGCGGTCAAAGAACTCAGTGGGGGTCGCGAATTGGCTTCCCAACTTCAGAGTATTTTTTTAGCCGAAGATCATAGATCGATCACAGCAGAGGAGCTGGTTTCAAAGATCTTGCAATCCTTCACCCAGGCTCTTTCAGTACTTAGTTCCGGTGAGTTTGGTGAGGTTAATAAAGATCCAGCGAGTGCACAACACAGTTTGCCTTGATTCGTTGACGGCGCAACAAGATGGATTATGGAGGGTATTTATCCTATGTGATGGGTTTGGGATTAACAGAAGGGTATATTAGGTACATTACATTTTATGAGGGTATTTTAGTATTTAATAAAAAATAAACCAGCTGATGTCAGCATTTGAAGTATATTCCTTAACAGAGACTGACGGTAGGGGGTCTGAGTCTAATTTGGTGAAAGAGAGGGGGTGTTCCTCTAATACTAGCATTCTCCAGGGGGTGGCGTTGTAAATTACCCAAAAGAAAATCACCATGATTCACACAAACACCCACGAGGGGGAGAGGATAGTGCCTAGTAACGGATCTCACTTGACAGAAAAGAAAAGTAGAAATTATCAAAATATGTAAAGATATGAAAAGAAAACAGGTTTAATGTAATGGGAAAGGAGAAGGGAAAATAGGACTTAATTTCCGGAGCCAATGGTTGAAGGCATAGATTACGGGGGCACAGTGAGGATTCTGAATGATTAAGTCTTTTCGTCTTTTATTTTTTTGGAGGTTTGGTGTCAAGAAATAGGTGAGATTTGTCAGACGAATATGGAGGATACAAATGGAAATCAAAGAATAGAAGTGATAGAATACAAAATATTCAAAAAATCAGAAGGCAGAGAAATTATGAAACTTTCTTTCCCTTCCATTTTTCCCAGATATACAGCAACAAAGTGATTTTATTTAGTAACACTAGATGTACAAGACATGCTGTTAAAGAAACATTATTAAATCAAAGAATTATTTGCCAAAATATCCACTTCTCCAAATTCCTTCAATGGAGCCCAGTCACATCCATGCATATCCTTGGGTCTTTCCATATTTTTATCATAAAAAATACAGCTATGGCGTCTTTCCACATCTCCATGATGTTGCAAATGGAACTAGCTTGACACGATCTCAACCCTTTAGCCCCAGAGTGAGTTAAGGGTAATTTGGGAATATCATCTTCAACTCCTGCAGTCTCCCTAACAGTTCCAAGAAAATTTTCAATACAATATCCACTAAAATCGTCTCTACTTCCTCATTGCAAAAGACCCTCGGTCAATTTGAAAGATCTCCTAAAAATTTCCTGTTGAAAGCACTCTACATAAGGATATTCAAGTAAATATCTTGACCTATATTGGTCAATTATACATATTCTCCACCAAACGATCACAAAGAAAATCATAATATCATTCTACTTCCTAAAGGCTAAAACTCCTTGAAATCCACAAGGTCCACATGAATGTATCACATTAAGCCTTGTCAGCAACAGAACTTCTGCACCTCATATAGCAATTAGGCTAAAAGATTTGAGGGTGGTCTATGTAGGGCTGGCTGGGTGGCTCTACTTGCTACCATTGGAGGACTGGACTGCCAATTGATACACTTGGATAAGCAGGTAATCCTCCAGTTGACCACATATGAAATTATATTAAATTTGTCGTCCAACTCCATTGTCTGACCACCATGTTTTGCATTCTTATTGATTGTACTTGCAATTACCAACCTTTTTCCCAGATCTCATCAGAATGTTGGTTTTTCAACCATTTCTAAAACCATTTTTTTGTCCATGGAGAATTCCACGTAGGCACTGAAACTTGCCACATGAATAAAGTACAAGTGGGCTACCTATCCAATAAATTTGAGCACTAAAGCTGCCACATGGTGGGAAATAGATCCATGCCACCAAGCTTGGCCATGCAGTCCACAATAATGTCAAATATAATTCTAACGTAGGTTACAATACTTATATATAAGTCTGAGCATCAACACACGAGGAATCATAGCTTATATACAAATTTGAAAATTCAAAAATTCTTCTGGTCACTAGACCAGATTCACCAAAACCAAATTAACCTTCCACCACCCCCCCCTCCACCCCAAAAAAAAACACTGAACCAGGCCAAACTCGCACTAATAACTTACAAAAAAATGACCCTCCCAACCCAAAATAAGATAACTCAGGTAAAAAGGATATAAATATCAAACCCATTGGGCCAATCAGACAGAACCCATACTTCGCCTGCTTTCTGGAATGGTGTAGCTGGCCAAACCAAAAGTGCTATATGGGCCACAAATAAGCATTTAGCCATCATGTAGTGGTTTGCCCACTGAACATGCATTGGCATAGGGAAATATCTTCAGGACTATGTAGATTGTAGCATCAAATGAACTGTTGTCCAGAAATGTTTTGTAACTCTCATTTTAGCAGTAGCTCTTCCGCCTTCAACAATATAAAATATTGCTGAAACAAAGGGATAATGGGAGCAGCTAATTTAGTCCTTTCTTTTGCTGGTGCAGCCTCTTCTATTGTATAGTTTCCTCTACAGCCTGCCCCAATTTCAAAAAAGTTGGAAAACAATGCAGCTTCTGGTTCTGAAAAACAGACCAGGATATCAAAGTACAAGGAGCCCACTTCCGCTTTGGGATTAACCACAATAAAACCAGGAACCTAACAAGAAACTGGAAACCAAAAAGGTATCCAGTTCCAGTTAAACGTTATTAAATCGACAATGTCCAGTTGTTAAATCCATGGGCAGCTCACCCCATTTTTGTTATAACAAAAATGTTCATTGATCACATATAAAATTGATAATAAAAAAAAATAAAAATGTTAGTCAAGGGTTATTAACTGAAATGAGCCTGCACAATGCATCAATATTATAGCATGGTGTAAACTCGAGAAAGCAAGTTCTTGAGAGAAACAATTTCGTATTGCTCATTTAAATAAGATTATTGATATACAAAATCAAAAATATAAACATGCTCCCACTGTGTTTCAAATATATACATTTATAAAGATGTTATCAACAAATCTGAAGGAAATGAAAGAAAATGTGGCTAAAATGATATATATATATATATATATATCACTATCAAGAAGTTTGTTTAACTTTGTATACGAATTTCTCATACATGCACATTAAATCTTCCTTATTCATTAAATTATTCATACTGGTTTATATAGATTTCCTCATTTAAGTTCTTATTCAAGAATATACTTTTCACATCCATTTGGTGAAGCTCCAGGTCATAATAAGCCACCATCGCTAAATTGATCCTAAGAGAATCCTTCTTAGAAACAAGGGAGAAGGTTTCATGGTAATCAATGCCCTCTTTCTTTTCTGAGTAAAATTTTTACAATTATCCTGGCTTTATATCTTTCAATATTACCTTTCGAGTCGTGATTAGTTTTAATTTTTTTTTCTAGAAGATCATTTGTATTAAAATATAAAATAAAAAATAATAATAATTACGGGACACCAAAAAACGTAAATATGAGGAAACAAATGGAAAGAAGAGCCTAGATTATACTAATCCACCTTCAGCATTGCCATCAGCAGATTAGATTATCCAAAAAACTCTAATCCCAAGCTAAGATAAGACCAAGCGATATCTTGGACGTCTAGTAGCATCAATTTGTAACTCCATCTGGACTAAGGCTGGCCAAGCTATAATAGAAGAGGAGGATTCTAATTTTGCTGTAGACTTTGCTAGAAAATCAGAAACAAAGTTAGCCTCCCTATAGCAATGGGTTATCTTCCAAGTAATGGAGTTGAGATACGACCTCAAAGCAATCCATCTTTGATAAAAAAAAAAAAAAAAAAAAAAAAGCCAAAGGAGATTCCCCTTTGAAATAAAAGTGACCACTACGATTGAATCACACTCAATCCAATGTGATTAGTTCTAAATACATACAACTAATCGCCTTAAAACTCTTAGATAGTTTGAATGAGTTCCCAAACATCATTATCACTAACTGATTTTATCTCATTTTTCATAGCATCTACCCACTTTTAAGAGAAGCATCATCATTAATGGAATGTGAAAATTATGTCATTCTTGATTCTGATGTCGAACTTTGATTCTTGGAGATATACTATACCACCATCCAGAATAACAGACCTCTTAACTTTCAAAGCTCCAACACAAATTTCGGTTGAAGAACATTCATAGTATTCTCTATGATAACTACATCGTAGAGTGTTACATCTTCCATAGTTTTTTCACAGGATTATTTTCAATAGTCACCTATGGGACAATACTATCATGACATACAAACATTAGTAGCAAAATCTGATGTTTCTTAAACACCACGTTACATGGTTTCTCACTCCCACTAATATTATCATTCTCTAAAATCTAGCAGTTATATTTACATAATTCTGGTACTATGAGTGTTTTTAAAGATACAGTAATTTGGCCATTAACAATTACCCATAAAGTAATAATTTATGGTTTTAAGGTCAAATTTCATAAAATTTAAACAATGAAGCATTTGCCTATCATGCTACATACCAATTTTATAAGGGTACGATTGTGTCTTCTGCAATGCCAAGTGTACCGAGAATTATGTATTGGAGAGTTATACCCTTCATCTTAAATAATCGAACAAATACAATAACTATTATGACAGTTACTATATTTTACTTAGATTGCTTATCTTTAATGTAATCTAAGCAAATAGTGAAATCAGTGAAGTCAAGACTTGATATTATTCTTTCCTTCACTAATCTCTCTTTTCTAGGTCTATATATATGACCTAAGCATTTATGTCTTAAGGGCGAAGATTCAACATTGTTGGATCCACCTTATATGCAAAGTAAGATGAGAAGAGTCATCTTAATAATTGTGCAAAGTATGGATTCTGTAATATATGAAGATAATTGTGCAATATGTGGATTCTGTAAGCGGATGGATCATCAATAAATAATTGTCAACTTAAAAATGCTGAGGATGAATAGCAGAGTGCTCATGACAATGTAAGGGTACCAGGTGCGGTATACGAAGAAGATGGATTTGACTAGGTCAGGGGTGACTCGTTGGGTTGTTCCAAGTCTTCTTTGGAAAGAAATATTTCAAATCCACCTATTCCAAATCAGAATTTGAACAATAAAGGGCAGTTACCTATTGAAAAGGAAAACGGATCTGCAGAACACTCACCAAATATTATCTCTCCTCAGTTACCAAACATAGAAGAAGGTGAGATTCAAATTAATTTGAATTCGGCTAATCCAAATCTTCCTATTTTGGAAAATGTGGGATTAGCATAGGAAAGAGTTGAGTCAGAGAAGTACTCTATTGATGACGTGGAGGGGTCTGATTCTGGTTCTGGATTAGAATTAGAATCCGATTCAGACCAGGATTCTAATTCAAAAGAAAGTGGTCATATCAGGTTCGATCCTCCCTAATTTTTGAAACGGTGGAAACTTCTCAGCAGGAAGTCCCTTTGGCAATGGTGTCTCAGGGCCCTATGAGAATGTCAGTGCACACAAAGAGAATGGCATTGACTCAGGGTACCAGTCGGGGCGGCTTAATGAGCAGGAGTGGTCGAACTTCTTCCTCTGGGCATGCTCCGGGTCCTACCTCTGCTCTTAGTAGAAGGGAGGTCGTTGTGATGGGAGTTCAGATAGTGGATAGAGATGTTTCGATGGGTGAGCAAGGTAAAACAATGGGAGAAAAAAGGGAAGAAAAAAGGAGGAGGTCAGACATCTATGTCTGATAAGGTCGCGGACTCAACAAGTTAATTATACGTGTTCTTTTCTGGAATATTCGTGGTGTGAAGAAGGAGGCTGGTAAGAGGGTTTTACAATCACTTCTAAAGGAGTCTTCTCTAGATTTTCTATGTTTGCTGAACCAATGGTTCGAGTGAGTAAATTTTCTATTTTATTTTTTAATAAATTGGGATATTCGACGGAGTTTGTCCATAATATTCGTCAGGAAAGGTTGCCTAACCTATGGATAATTTGGAAAAGTGGTCTAAGTCACCCTTCCATTGTCTCAATGTCAAAGCAACAACTCTCTATTGAGGTCAACTGGCAGGGGAAAACATGTTTTTGTCTTTTATTCATGCCAGTTGCTTTAAAATTGAGCGTAGAGATTTGTGGTCGGAATTGGCTGATGTTTCAGTAGCTTCTCTCCCACTGCTTGTTGTTGGTGATTTTAATGTGACGCTGTTGTCTAATGAGAAAAAAGGTCTGGGGAAGTTTAATGTTGGGTCGGCAATAGAGTTCTAAGAAATGGTGGATTCTTGTATGGTCATTTCTACCCCTTCTCAGGGTAAAAGTATACTTGGTCAAATAATCGTAGAAGGGGTAATGGCGATAGAAGTTTTCATAATGAGTATGGATTAATGAATTCAAAAATATTTCTCAGAGAGTTATAAGCTGCACTGCATCTGATCACACACCCATCTTGATCCATTCTAATGTGATCCAAAAGCCTAGCAACATTCTATTTCGATTTCATAATTTTTGGATGGAAGATAATAGTTTTCAGTCAGTGGTGAAGCAAGCCTGGTCTCATCCTAGGGTGGTTTCCCCATCTACATTTTGGCGTAGAAATTGAAGGTGGTGAAAGGGGTGTTAAAAACTTGGGCTAAAGAAATTTTTACTCATTTGAATGAGGAAGTGAATAAAGCTACATCAGAGCTAAAAAGAGTGCATGATATTATTGAGGTTTCGGGAATGTCGAATGCTCTTTTTAAAGAAGAAGCTGATGCAAAAAACAGCCCTTTTAAATGTTAGTAAGCTGTAAGAAAAAATGTGGTCTGAGAAGGCTAAATTAAGATGGTTGAAGGAAGGCGATCAGAACACAAAATTCTTCCATCTTTCAGTGAAGATTAGAAGATCAAGAAATCAGATTAGTATGTTGCGTCGTGAAGATGGTTCTTGGATTTCTGATCAATTAGAGTTGGCCAATTATATTGTGGATTTTTACAAGAATTTTTACTCTGCAATTCCTGTAGAACCACACTATGAGTTACTTGACCAAATTCCCACAATCATTTCTAATGAAGACAATGCTTTCTTGGATGATGTTCCTTCATGGGAAGAGATTAAGTAGGTGATCTGGGATCTGGATGCTAACAGCTCTCCAGGCTCTGATGGCTTTCCAGGTCAGTTTTTCAGAAGTTGTTGGGATATTGTAGAAAGTGATATTTGTAGGGCTGTTTTTTCATTCTTTTTAGTAGGAAAAATTCCTAAGGGGATAAATAATTGTTTCCTAACACTTATTCCTAAAGTTGATGGTGTATCTTCTTTGGATAAGTTTCATCCCATATGTATGGGGAATTTTTCCT
>NC_056564.1:26881119-26936239 GCF_013358625.1 Macadamia integrifolia
AAAAAAAAAAAAAAAATGTAAGATGAGAGTTTCTAAAAGAGAAATATAATCTAAAATAATTTTATAAAGACCACTATATATGTATATATATATCTAGTATAAACTAGATTATTATTTTTATAAACATTAACAACTTTATTCACTAAATTAAAGTTGTACATTTCAGAGTCAAGTCTAGATAAGCTTAAAACATATAGAGTATTCATAAGGTTTACTTGAAATCCATTATCAATAATGAGTCTACGAGTATCGATTGCTCGAACTCTAGCATATATCAGGTTTCCACTAGACTTTATATTATTTTAAATTCAACTAGACTCTGCTCCCACATTCATTTTGGATTCAATATCATGAGGTATCCTTACATCGAAGATTAACAATACCACCCTAGTGAATCTTTAATCATCACATGAGATTAGTTAATATTGATTTGAAAACATGCAAGGATTACATTATTACTCTTCTTTTCAAACCAATCTTTATCTAACAGTCTTTCTAGAAGTATCACTTCCCAATGTCAGATTTAAAATCTTTGTGAAGGATTCACTATCTTTCTAAGTGTAACTTTCTATATTTTAATGTGTAGAGAATCATCCATTTTTCATCTTACTTCAGTCTCAATTCCTTTTGGACACACATTCTTAGGATTTAATCTAAGTTCAACTTTCATTTATACTATGGTAGATTTTAAAGAGTCCAAACTTTTAAGAAAATGAATTTAACATAATCTAAGCAATGAATGATTTATTATAGAGAATATAATAGATAGAACTCTTATTAAAGAGAAGTAAATAACACATGTCTATCATACTATTAGGCTAAATTTTAACAGTAATAAAGCAACCTATTGCATCATTACAATCTATCATTCGAGATCGAGATAATAACATGCTAGTGGTTCACTTCACAAATGTTGGAAGACACCTATAGGTAATCCTTAAGGAAAATTTATTTAAAGCATCAAAATGATCAAGAAAGACATATATTTAGATACTCACATTTTATATTGATTTATAGGCTTTTAAATATAGATCAGCTCAGTCATTCAAGAATGTGTACCTTCAGATATTCTCATTTCCTCTTTGACTGTCATATAATGATTATCATAAAGTCCTAAAGTTTTCATTTAAATTGAATGTATTATACTTTTATGTATAGAGCCAACATTATAATTCATATAATAAAGAAGAATGTATACCTTTGGATACTCCCATTCAACCCAACTATATGATCATTAATACTCTAAATCTCTATATGATTTTAATTTAAATTGAATGTATCTCACAACAATGTCTAGGGCTAAAATATATAATCCATACAACTAAGAAGAATGTGTACCTTTGAATACTCTCATTCAACCCAATTACATAATCATTAATGTTTTAAACTCTTTCAAATGAAATATGTATATCACTCTTTAAGTCTAGAACCAAAGATATAATCCATAAAACCAAGAAGAATGTGTATCTTTGAATACTCCCATTCAATCCAATTGCACGATCATCAATGTCCTATACTTATTTAAACTTCAATGGTGATATACTTTCACTTAGCATACATTCAACATAAAGTGTTCTTAACATTGTATATATACATCAATTTATACTTATTTCTTTCATAAATAGTTTCCCAAACTAATGACAACTAAAATAGAAATAATAAACAATCATTAATAGAACAAGAAATTATAAGAATTTGAATCCAATTATTATATAAATTGAAGTATACATAATAAACATATTTCTGTTTATAACAGAATCACAAATAATACTAAATAGGACTAGAAATCTATCTAAGCAATTAAGTAGAAATGTATACCTTTAGACACTCCCATTCCAACTCAACTATTAGACTAATGGTTTATCATAATATCCTATAGTTTTATGCTTAATTTGATGTTATCATAGTTATGCTTAGGATTAATGGTTATGGCCATCACAATCACGATGAACTCGTTCAACCTAATTATATGACCTAATATGCTAAACTAAATACAATAATTATGGGATAAATCTTCATTTATATTTAAGGCTAACAGTTAAATTCGATACAATTGAAAGAAGTGTGTACCTTTAGAAACTCCCGCTCTTCTCGGCCATGTGAATGTCATTAATGCCTTAAAATAGAGTTTTATGATGTCATTTATTTAATAATGTTTGGATATAATTATTTTTAGTTCAATCACTTTGAATTTTCATGATTGATCCGCTTTGGTAACAATCGAATCACTAGTTTTCTTAGTTTTATCCTTAAAATTCCAATAACTAATCATCTATGACATCATTAAACTATTAATTTAATTATCCTAAAGTTTAGTGCAACTAGGGTCATCAATATGTTATCTTAAAGTTCTCCCATAATAGCAAACATAGAGAAAGAAGGAATCAAAATCATATTTAAAATGAATATAGAATCACAGCAGAAGCGGTTATTTAATGATTATGTCATATAAATAATTTCGTCATTAAAAAGTTAAGTTTATGTCCCTAATATATGTTTCTCTTATTACTTAAAGTTTCATCATATAAATATGTTTGTTTTCATGAACAGAAATAGAAAACATACATTACCATAAATAGAACACAAAATAAATAGAAACACATGCTTAAAAAAAAAATTATGACATAAAGAATAGAAACAGAAAATTGTTCCGAAATAGAAACAGAAATAGAATACTATTCCAGAATAAAAACAAAAACAATTTCAAGAAACATAACAGAAATAAAAATAGATTTAAATCAAAACAAAAAGATTTACAGGCTAATTTCTATTTCAGTTCATATAAGTTTTTTTTTTTTAAACAAAATGAGATCTTGCCAGAATATTCCAATCAAAGCCGAAAAGTTGATCGGCGATGGTCAAATTTCGACGGGTCACCAGGTGACCCAACAGGTCAAAATTGGGGTTGATGGGATGGGTCATGGATCGACCCATCGAGGCTGCTTTGGGTCGATCCGATTCGATTCGATCCAAACAGAATCGGTCCAATCAATTTTGGTTCAAAAAACTAATTTGATATGGTTTTGTTCAATATGATTTGGTTTTGAATCAAATAAATCCCTTAATGGGTTATTGAGCATAATGGGCTGTAGTAATATTTTTAAGTCAATTTTGATTTGAATTAAACATTACATGGGCTAAAGGCCATATCTAAATTACTTAAAAAAGAAATAAAATCGTACCCATCACTATAAAATGAAAGAAGAAAAGCTCAATATTTATATCATTGAAAGAATTTAAAAAATTCAACTAAATATGCATTATGATAAGAAAGTCCCTATCTCAATCTTAACTCAAATCATATGAATAAAACCTTAATGATTATTACAACCTCTTTAATGGTTGATTTCAACCTCTTTAATGACGTTTACCTAATAATAAATAATTCAAAAATATTCCAGTAAAAAAAACTTTCATTGTTGATCTTAATTTTAAAACGATCCATAACCTATTAGCAAACCCAAGCTTTGATACCACTGATGGATTTTATAACATAATATTTCCTAAATCATAATAAGGATCATATCAATTCACTATGAACCATTTCAATCTAAAAGGAAAAACGACATATCGTTCACCATCGATGGTGTGTTGTTTTCAGCAGAGCTTGATGCAGCCATTGATGCCGTCTTTGTACAAATGAGCAACATTCTTCTTCTTCAATAGAGGTAGGTTTTTCCCCTTAGTATTTTCTTAATGACACAATGCCTATCTTTCATTAAGGTAGGCCAATTAATTAGAGAGCAAGTCTTTCTTATTTACAACCAAACTAATATGGTGAACATCCTTAATAGAATCTAAGATAATTTACAATCAAATCAAATATTGAATTTCCATAATAGAACCTAATCAATAGTCAATTTGGACAAATAAGGAAAATAAATCCTACAATAAGACCCTTTATGACCATTTTCACCACTTAAGTTAATTCAAATTCGATCCATAATACAATTAAAAGTAAGGACCATTGTACAGTGTAGAGCCAACTAATGCAATTAAAGCGTAGGGCCGAGTTACAAGGATTTTTTTTTTTTTTTTTTTTTTTTAATGAAAAAAAAAAATCATGTAACCAAAAAGGAAAGAGGCAACTTCATCTGCTGTATTGGTTTTTGACCTTGTACACTTAGCAAACACAGCTAGGTCGTGTGCCACTGAGGTTAGAGTCCTGCCTAGAAATACAAAAGTTAGAATAACTATTCAAGGAGTAAAATAGTAAATAACTCCCATGGCAATTGATAAATATTTTGTTCCTACCATTGAACCAGTTCCTTGCAATCAATCCAAATGTTGATGCGTTCGGCATCTGTTGATGCGTTCGGCATCTGTTGATGCTTTCAGCTTCCATTGATGCCCCTAATTTTTGTAGACCTTGGAGCAGTTCCCTTGCTTTGGCATCTTGTGCATTCCCTATGAAACCATAATCTGCACAAGTAGTAATAAAGTTTAATTGTAGATTATAACAGAGGCCCAATTTGCCTCACTAGTAGCTTTCATATAAATAGCTATAATCACAAATGATGATAAAAGAATCAGAGAGTGCAAGCTCAAGGTAGTTAGACATTGTCAGAGATGAAACAGGTGATGGAGGTTTATCTAACGTATTTATGATGGAATGATAAAAGATTCTGATCCATTAGCCATTGAGGTTAACATGTCTCAATACCACATTAGGATCAAGTTGACAATTGGAAAACAAATAATGGTTCCTAGCAACAAAATAACAAATAATGGGTAGGACAGAAAGGACAAACAACTTATCCTCAATTGAAGATGATCTTGGAATTTATTTTTTTATTTATTTATTATTTATTTTTTTTTTATTTTTTATTTTTTTTAAGATGAGCTTGGAATTAAGATATTATAAAGATCATAGATGGAGGAATCCTGGAAATTTTCTGGTCTTAATCCTAATATCCTTATTGTTCATATACTTTGAGAAAAACTACAAAATAAAAATAGGCGCCATGTTTCCGTTCTTAATCCTAAAATCCCTATTGTTCATATACTTTGAGCAAAACTACAAAATAAAAATAGGTGCCATGTGTTTCCTATTCAATTTTGCAAAAGACAAACATCCTCTATATTGATAAAGCGACTCAAAAAATCTCTGGAAGCAATCCCACCGTGCAATAAATTCTATATGAAAAGCATGAATTTGGGGTGAACCCTTAGTATCCCTACCAAACCATGTTGGTTATATGTGCAATTTTCTCTCATTTCCGTTAGGGAGGAAGTGGCTGAAGTTTCGGTGAATGAAGAGACATCAACTGAACCATTTTCTGTTATCCCCAACAAGTTGGTTGAGGTGGATATTGGACATGATAAGGATCCCCATGGAGTCTATCATGTGCATCTGAATTGTAATATATCTTCCTATCACATAGAGTCCTTAATGCAAATGGATTTGTCAACTCCACTATATAAGGAAGGTGAGATGTCTAAGGAGGATTTGAAGGGGTTAACAGAAGATTTGGTTAATGACAATCCAGCCTTGCAGATTCCTTGTTTTAAGGAGGGGACAAAGGAGTTGGCATATGATGCAACTCTTGCTTTTTTCAATCAAGATTCATCTCATCATACTAACGGTGTGGTAGGGATGAGGTTGCATATCGACCATGAGTGGGATTCTATGAAGGATAGGTGGTTTCGTCTAGGTTCTCAAGAATTGTCAAGGAAGATAAGGAGTATGCAGGAGCTGCTTCAAGTAGATCAGGCGATCTCGAAAGGTATGGAAGTTACCGGAGCTTCTCGAGGGAGGGGTCGTAAAACCAAACATGGTGGTTCGAAATGCAAGGTGGCTATGGAATTTTTTCTTTTGGATCATCAAATGCAGCCTAAAAAGGCATATGTGTCTTAGTGAATTCCATAATGGTATATATAAATTGGGAGAAACTATCAGTTGGGGAATTTGTTTTTTCAATTGCTTTTTTTTTTTTTTCCTCCTCTGTAAATGGAAAAGCCAAATGTGGAGGGTCAAAGTAAACGATAAGCTTGTATGAGCCGTCTGGGTATGTCTTGACGTTAACTCTGTAATATTTTTATTTTTTTAATCCCATTTTGCTGACCATTAGCAAAAATATATGTCTATCAAAGAGGGCCCACCATGTTGACAACTAATGGGCATGAAAGTTCGAATTTGAATTCAAGCTCTCAAGTCCTACAAGGGTTCTTGATCCTCATCCAACTTTAAGTAGTAATATATGCCTAATCATGATAATGGAGAGCCCGAATTCTTTGCAATCACTGCACCTATGCAGAGAGCATACTGTGGCTAGGAGCACTTGGACACACCCCCAAGGTGCTCCCAGACCTCTAGATCCTCACTGCACTAGTGCAGTGCAACAAAGAAGTTTTTGTGAAAAGGGAGGGAAAGAGTTAGTAGTTTTAGAAACTATCGCCACCTTCCCTTAATATTAGGACTAATCTCAATTTTTTAGGATTAAGTGAGTGTCTAAGGGTTACACCTAGACAAAGGAAGGGGAGAAATGACTATCCCACCCCATGAAAAATGAAAATCCTATGGTTGTTGAAACTTCGATGAGTACTCACATTGGTCCCTGTGTTCGTGCAAGGACCATTCTACCTTTAGGGAACCCTCTCCCTAATATTAGGGAAGTATTTTCTATAGGGACTGCAATTCCTAAGTGTACACAAGGACTAATGAGAGCACGCATGAAAAGCATCTATAAAGATGTCTATTTCCAATTGTCTGACATTGGGCTACACAGCCTACACTCCCCTATAATTCCCCAAAGAAACCTTTTTTTCTATAAATATTATTGTTTTAATGGCTATACATATGTCACCATGAATACTTTTGATTTTAAATAACATATTAAAAAGGAAACAAACATTGTTCTTGTCAAGAGTAACAATGTCCAGGAGTTTTGATAAAAAAAATTTAAATGAAATAAAATTATGTTGTTCATCAAACAATACCGTGTTTTTTATATTGAAAAGCAGATAATATTCTGTGAACACGGAACACTAAATAAAGGGTTATACTGGCATTTTATTTTTTTAATAAAAAATCACAAATCATATGCAATGCTCAAATAATGATATTGAAAGCCCCTCAGTGGTAAGGGAAATCTGATACCATTGAAAGGCGAAAATGATTCGGGTCACCCTGCTCATAGGGTCGGTTATTTAAAAATAAATGAAAGGAGGGGAGAAGAATATTATCTTCAACCTCGCAATCACAAGGCTTCCACCATTTAAGTGTGACGTTCATCCTTTATAACAATTTTTTGGCACTCCATACATTCTAGCAGTGATGGAGTCAAAATTCCTTCTTTAAGTTCATTAGAGAAGATAAAATAGAAAATCGTCTTTGGCCTCATCTCCTTTTTTTTATGATTGTGTAGCTCTATGCCCAAACATAGGTCTGGACGAAAAGACTACGTTGTCCCTCCTCCCAGATCCCTCCGCTAGCACAATGGATGAAGCAAACAAAAACCCTTTGCCCATTTATAATTTACTTCTTTAAAAGTTGGAGAAAACCTGCAAGGCTAGCCAGCAAGGGTAAGCTGCCTCGCATGACCTCACATGGCTACAAGGCATCATAACCGCTTGTCCCTTTTTTCTCATCCACTTGCGGGTCTTCAGAAGACGTGTTGTAGATACCTAATCACCACCCCCCCGATGAAAGCAAGGTTAGTACAGTTTCTTTTGTAGAGAAATCAGATTTTCAGCATAAACCCAATCAATCCCAATTACCCAACCTAATCCCATTGTGCGTGAGTTCGTGGAACATGGCTGAAAATAAAAGAGGCCAGAAGTAGTCGTTGATATCATTCGCCTGAATTCGACAGCCAATTTCCTAGCTCCTGTATCATTGGATAATATTTAAAAAACAGTCTTGTTAATGCCTTGCGCGCAAAGGTTGGATATCTAAATGTACCGTTGTATTTTTTTCAAACTTTAAATTCATTAAATCAAATCAAATCAAACCCAAACCAATCTAACCAATAAAGTTTTGCCCCCTCCTCCCCCAACCTAATAAGAACCTGCCTTTCACCCAACCAATAAGAACCTACCCTTTAGCTAGTCAAAAGGATCCGACCTTTTAGCCAACCAATAGGGCCAATCTTACATCCAACCAATCGGATCCTGCCCCCACCTAACCAATAGGGTCCTACCTCCAGCCCAACTGATAGAATTCAACCTCCAACCCAACCAATGGTATTCAACCTCCAACCCACCCAATAGGATTGAACCCCCAGCCCATTTCCTTTCCCATAAAAGAAGCACCCCAAACCTTTCTTTTACACATGGCTGGCCACACCTAAGAAGCACCCATATTATCTTTCCTCTTTGGCCAAACCACCCAAAATCCCATCTACTCCATCATCTCCCACTCACTACTATCTCACCTCATACACCCTCACGATACACCTCCCATGAGACCTCCTCAGCCCAATGTCATCCCTACCCTAGCCACCTCACCTCCTATTCTTTCACCCTTAAGATAACCCAAAAGAGACCATCTCCCTTGCCTTATATCCAACCAATGAGGACCAGCCTCCCAAGCTAAAGGAAGCTTGCTAAATCTGTGTAAGCCTCCACCGCCCCCCCCCCCCCCCTCCTTTGGCTTGTTTCTGTTATAAACAAGCACCTCGGATCATTGTCTCGATGGCCAACTCATAGTGCTATTTTTACCTTCGAAAAAAAAACCAGCGACTAAACTAGAGAGAGAAAAATCTATGGGAAACCTCTATCCAAATCCAAAGCCAATTGCTTGAGAGAAAAGCCCTCTGTCTAAATCTGAAGCCAATCCAAAGAGTGTGAGCCCCTCTGTGCAAACCCTTGAAGCCAAATCCGAAACCTAGTTCTTGAAATGCTTGCCAAGTTCTTGAAGCCAGTAGCTTATTCCCATACCTAGTGTGGAAGCATTTCCCATATACCAGTAGCCAGTGCCATACCTTCCTAGTGTGGCACGAAACCACTTGCCGAATTTATTAAATCATTATCCTTTTCCAAACCCTTAATGGAAGCTCTGCCAAAATCTTACTCCTCCAAGAAAGATAGAAGAAAGCCAAGTCTTTGTTCCTGAGTTACGGAGTCACTCGAAAACTTGCATGTCATAGTAAGGTGATTTCTAACTTAACAATCATGTAGTCTTTTTAATTATTTCACGTGATTTCATGCATGATAGCATTGGTCATCATTTTATGTGATTTCATATCTTAGCAACCATGTAGCCTTTTCTTGTTATTTCATGCAGATAAAATAGATAGTTCCTATCATTTCATAGTCATATCATTTCATTTATGGATAGGTTAGTCTTCTTTTATCATTTCATGTGATAGAATAGAAATGTATCATTTTATGCGACCAAACAAGGAGAGTTGTTATTATTGCATGTGATTTTACGATAATGTGAGTGTTATTTCATGCAATCTTGTAACATCTTGGTTTGTTATTATATATTATAGGTTACATAAAATGATAGCTTAAATTCATTATTTCATGTGTTATTGCCTGTATTAGTTCATATAAAAGGATGGTTCATTAGCATGATGTCACCTTAGCATAAGGAAGCAAACACAAAATGCAAGTTGGCCTAGGGCTATTACAATTTTGGAATGAGAATATTCGAAATCCAAGCATCTGGTGGAAAGATAGCTTTTACCGGGCGAGGTGGCATGTCGTAGACCCATACCTCTAAAAGCAGATCATATATGATTCCATTAATTGGAATCAATTCCCTAATCCAAGCTCGATCTCTTAACTGCTATTGGGTTCCCCAATAGATTTGTAGGCCTTAGTCCTAGGTGGCGACTCCAAAATCATGGTTCTCCAATCCCCCTTAGTTGCCAAATAAGTTTGGAGACATCACCTAGCCTGCAAAGCAGATATGTGAGAGGAAATAAACAGAAAATATAAAGAAATAATCTCTCAAGAAGAAGAGATGGAATGCTCAATTCGAGAGCAGGGAATGGAGAGGGTGCGACCCTCCCTCCAAATTTTTTCTATTATTGCAAACATTTAAAAAATAATAATAATAACAACCTGTAACGGTTCCAGGGGATGAAGTAAGGAGAAGAAAAGGATGGGGAAGTGGGGTTCGAGAAGAAAAAGAAGTTGTTGACCTCTCTCCTTGGCCTGCTTGTACAGCTTTGGCTGGCCATTTCTGGTTTTTGTCGGCGGCAGCCACCACAGTTATATATATATGTACCAATAGCATGTAGCTTGCCACTCATGGCAGCTAAGGAGGAGGAAGTTGTGATAAGGCCTGGGAAACCCTATTGGGCTGAAATACCCATTTTGCACTTCACTTAAAATAATGGGTTGTTTTATTCTTGGACTTTGGGCTGAAGCCCACTTGTTTTAAACTTAAGTTTTAGGGGAAGTGTTTCCTGTGGAGGAGTGCGGTTCCTATGCATGCATAGGCCAATGGGAAAGCAAGAAAGCATTGACAGAGACATTCTTTCCATTTCGTGGGGGGTGGCCTATTCATTTTGCATCCCTAAGGTGTCTGGGTGCAAGGGCCACACTCCCCCACCAAGCCTTCTTCCTTAGACTTTGTTTGGTTGTAAGGGGAATGCAAATTTTTTATCTAAAGTGGAATTTTTTTTCCCAGGAGAAATAAATTTAGATCTTTGATAGGGAAATATATTTTACATGTGAAAAAAATTTCATTTATACATTAAAACTTCCCTTTTTATTTCCCAACCAAAATAGGAAGAAAAAATAAAACCCTACTCTCTCTCTCTCTCTCTCTCTCTCTCTCTCTCTCTCTCTCTCTCTCTCGCTCGCTCGCGACTCTCACCCCGCTCATGACTCTCACTTTGCTCACAACTCTCAAGCTACTCGCGACTTTCACCTGCTCATGACTTTTCATGTGCTGATTTCGTTACCATCTACCTCCCATTTAACGTTGTTTCTTAATTACTATCATCTTCCTTCATAATATATAACCATGTGTATGGTTTGGTTTTAGTTGGGTTGCTTTAATGGAAAGAAATACTGTCAATTATTAAGCCTACCCAAAGGAATGCCATGTTCTTCACTTATTTACAGCCTCAGCTGAATTTCTGTATTCTGTACAAAAATTCCAGTAATGTGTACATTGACCTTGAAAGGTTTTTGTCATTTACCATTCCCTTATTGTTCGTATACTTCATCACCATTCTGATTTCAAATGCTTCAATTTTTTTTTCTCATTACTAATTTTTCATTTTAAAAAAACACTTCCCCGATTCTTCTTTTTCCAAAGAATAATGTTGATTAATGTTGCGTGTATTCAAGAAAAGGGAAGGAAAGGTAGTAAAGCTAAAGGGTTGGATGACTTCAAGCTATGGTACTTGGGAAATGAAAGTGGAAGAGGGGGAGTGGGTATAGTAGTTGACAAAGACCTTAAAGATGATGTTGTGGATGTTAAGAGACTTAGAGATAGGATCATCGCCATTAAACTGGTGCATGGTGATGAGATTGATGGCATGGTTTGCACTTATGCACCCCAAGCAGGGCTTGATGGCAGGGTTAATGGTCATGTGGGTAAGGATCGTAGAGGATACAAAGAGGTGCATGGAGGATATGAAGTCAGGAAGAGGAACATAGAGGGGACCTCAGTGTTGGACTTTGCGATGGCATATGACCTCTGCATTACAAATACTTTTTTCGAGAAAAAAGTAGCACATTTAGTTACTTATAAGAGTGAATTGCACGCAAGCCAATTTGATTTCTTTATGACTAAACGACCCGAAAAAATGCTTTGGAAAGATTGTAAGGTTATTTTGGGAGAGAGTTTAACGACACAACATCGACTGCTGATCATAGATATGCAGTTTAGTATGAGGCAACATAAGAAGGCAATACACTTATGCCCAAAAAAATATTGTAGACGACTACACGGAGTCCCCCTAAAATCCTTTACTGATAAAGTGATCGAACGAGGCCCGTGGGACTATGTGGGGAATACTAATAAGATGTGGACTGCAATGACGGCTAGCATTAAGGAGGTGACTAAAGAAGTCCTAGGCATGACTAAGGGTGGGTGACGTATCCCTAGAGAGACATGGTGGTGGAACAATGAGGTTCAGACCGTCATTAAGACAAAAAAAATGAATGTTTTAAGAATTAGCAGAGGACTAACGAAACTGAGGACAGAACAAGATACCACACAGCTGGGAATGAGGCTAGAAGGACTGTGGGGAAAGCTAGAGCAAAGAAATATGATGATCTATATGAGAACCTTAATACAAGGGAGGGAGAAAAAAAAGATCTATTGGATAGCTAAAATAAGAGAAAGATTGAGCAGAGACTTGGACCAAGTTAGATGCATCAAAAGCGAGAAAGGGAGAGTGCTGATACGAAATAAGGACACTATAAAGAGATGAGGTGATTACTTTTATAACCTACTAAATGGAGGTATTGTGACTGATAGGGTGAACTCAACTGTAGAGGGGGCTAGACATGACACCGATCGAACTTTGGAAGAGTTTGATGGACATTTACTATAAGTTGGCAAAATTGAGGTTAGAGAGGCCATGCGAAGGATAAATATAGGGAGAATGATGGGTCCGGATGAGATCCCAATCGAAGTTTTGAATAGCTTGGGAGGACGTGGGGTGTTTGTTTGACCAAGCTGCTTAATAAGATCTTGAGAACAAAATCTATGCCGAATGAGTGGAGGAGAAGTATTATGGTTCCTATTTATAAGAACAAAGGGGACATCCAAAACCACAATAACTATCGGCATAAAGCTTATGAACCATATCATGAAGCTATGGGAAAAGGTTATTGAAGCCCACTTAAGAAAGAAAACTAAGGTATCAGAGAACCAATTAGGTTTTATGCCAGGGAGATCAACAACAGAAGCTATTTATCTCCTAAGGAGGCTTATGGAAGTTTTTAGAGCCCACAAAAAAGATCTACATATACTCTTTATTGATCTAGAGAAAGCATACGATAGAGTCCCGAGAAAACTAATTTAGCATGTCCTTCTGAAGAGGGGTCAGATTAACTATATGGATATAATTAAGGACATATACGAGTGAGCGGTGATGAGTATGAAAACAAGAGACTGACAATGTAATGAATTCTCGATCACAATTGGGTTACATCAAGGATCTGCTCTAAGCCCTTATCTATTTGCTCTCGTTATGGATGATCTAACCAGGCACATCCAAAACTCAGTCCCGTGGTGTATGCTATTTGCTGATGATATTATGCTGATAGATGAAACTATTGATGGGATTAATACTAAACTGGAGCTATGAAGATCAAACTTGTAATCATGAGGTTTTAGGTTAAGCAAAACGAAGATAGAATATATGGTGTGCCCCTTCAATCAATCTAGAGGAGGGGAGGAAGCGGTGAAGCTTGGGGAACAGGAACTACCTCGGAGGGACTGCTTTAAATACTTGGGGTCTATCATTGACAAAGAGAGGGATATAGAGGATGATGTTGCTCATAGGATTAAAGTGGGGTAGATGAAATGGAGAGATCCGTTGGGAGTATTAAATGACAAAATAATACCTATTAAACTCAAGGAAAAAATTTACAGGACAGTTATACAACCGGATATGATGTATGGAGCAGAATGTTGGCAACCAAGAAGAGTAATGAGAGCAAACTAAGTATAGTTAAAATGAGAATATTAAGAGGTATGTGCGGGAAGCCCATGATAGATAGGGTAAGGAATGAGAATATTAGATATGAGGTGGGGATTACATCGATCCATGACAAAGTCCACAAGAGTCGATTGAGGAGGTATGGCCATGTCCAACGGAGACCTATGGAGGCCCCAGTACGGAAGAGTGACTAGATTTCTTGGGAAGAAACTAGAAAAAGTAAGGGCAAACCTAAAATGATTATACGTAAAATGACTATTAACAAAGTGGTCCGAAAAGATATGCAACTTGTAAGGTTCAACCCTAGTATGACTTTGGATAGAATTTTGTGGAGGACAAGAACCTGTGTTGCTAACCCCCTATAAGGGATGTTTCCATGATGCGTATCTATATTCTATGATACCCTCTTAACTTATCCCTATATTTTCTCCTTTCAACTTATCTTCTATGCTTCTTTACTTCCTATCATTTTACAGCATTGGATCCATGTAGGTAACCCCATTCAGTTGGGATAAGGTTATGTTTGTTGTTGTTGTTGTTGCTGCTGCAAAGAGCTTCATTGAAAATGGGAAAATTTGCATCTTTTGTAATATGTTATTATCAAAAAGAAATTCCAATCTTCCCAGAGGTGTCAAATGGACTTATGTTATCGATTCTTTTTCCAAAGAATAATGTTGCAAAGAGTATAGGTCCTGCTGTCAACTGTTTGATGAAATATGTCATAGAGATTTGGTTTCTAGCCAACCCAATATACTTAGGCACCGTTTGATAACATTTCTGTTGTTTCTGTAGAAACATCAAAAATGGGTTTTCACGTTTCTAAAAACAAAAACGGATTTTTTGGTGTTTGATAAACTTGTTTCTCGAAACATTTTTTATAGACATAATGCCACTAAAAAACCCAATAGCATCACCGGATGCCCAAAAGGGAGAGAGGGTTATGTTGCATCTTTTGAGGTTTAAATAGTTGAGAGATTTATCGGGCACAACAGCCTATTTTTTTTCTCTCAAATTCGTTTCTAGAAACAACGAAATAAGTCTGACTTGTTTCATCAAAGTTGTTTCTAGAATTGTAAATAGGCATAAATTTTGATTTATGTTTCTAGAAATGGGTGAAATGGAACAACTTTATCAAACGTTTTTTAGGTTGTTTCTCTATTTCTGGGAACAAGAAAACGCTGAAATGGCAGAAAGGAAACGTTGCCAAATGGTGCCTTAGTGATCAGCTTAGAATTTAGAAATTGAAATGATTAATTTGAGATGTCACCATATGTTTACGGTTGGTATAGCTAGCATAGGGTTTCTAACTCATGTTACACATGAATATTTGATGAGGTACGGTACGCTGAAACAAACCAACGCCAACAAACCTACAAGAATAGAATCATAATAATAACTTTTACTAAATAGAACTCTAAGACGATAAACCTGATGAAGGTGAAATTAAGATATCCTAGAGAGCCTATGGGGGTGCTTTAAGTGGTTAAAAGATCAAGGAAACTTAATAGTTGGATGGTGAGAAAATGACATGGACAGAAAATAGGAACTAAGAAAGCAGAATTAGAAACTCAAGAGGAGAAGAGCTATAAATTACAACTGATTGACTGGACAGCCACCAAATTCTAGTTGTAGGTAGAGAAGAAGGATGAGCATTTTTTCTTTTTTCGCTAAAAGGTCAGATTGAATTAAATATAAGAAAAAAGGGAAAAAGAAATATGATACAAAAGCCTGAAGCGAGCCTCCACCTTTTGCATTGCCATTAGCAGAGGCTCACAACCACTATCTCAAAAATCTAAAGCGAGTACAGCCTGCTTCATCAAGAACTAACTCCTACCTGATGTGAGGAGGCAAGGAGATGTTCTCAGATGATATCCCAGATTTTGCAACTTCTTTAGCCAAAAAATCGACAATGGGATTGGCTTCTCTGTAATAGTGAGATATCTTCCATTCAATGTAATTTAAATAGCTAAGGATATGGTTCCACTCCTAAAGAGCCAACCAAGGAATAATCCTGCAATGAAGGAGGGAAAGGACTTCAGAGGAGTCAGACTCATTCCACAGCCGTTGGATGCCTTTGTTATGGGCAATCTTGATCCCCTTTAAAGTACTCCAAATCTCTGTCGCGAAACTATTTGAAATTCCGAAGAAAATCTGGTAGCCAACCAACATTTTCCCATTATGATCCCTAAGGACTCCGCCTCCTCCAGCTCGACCTGGATTTCCAAGCGCGCATCTGTCTGAGTTGAGCTTCACCCAAGAGTGCATAGGCTTGCACCAGTGGATCTCCAAAATAGGGGGCAAGGACTAACTGGACTTTTCAAGATGCTGCCTTCCACAGATACTGAGGTCCTCTAGCAAATTTATTGAAAATTTCAATCTGCTATAGAAAAAACCAATCTCCCTTTTGATGCCACTGGGAAGCATAGAAGGGCTTCTCTTGTTCCCCTCAAATCTTCGTTGATTCCTTTGATTCCATATTGCCACTAATGTGGTGAATAAGCCTATAAGCCAAGCCTCTTTCAAACACCAACCTTTCCCCCTATTATTCCACTAGGGATGCCATCTCTGCCACAGAGTCTTTCCGAGTCCAGATTACATTAAAAAGTTCCGCAGTCTTGCTCCATAAAATAGAAGAAAAATCACATTCCAGGAATAAATGCGAAAATGACTCAGCGCTTGAGCCACATAGGTCGCACCTAAAAGGGAATTGGATCCCTCTTTTCTGAATCAGGTCATCTGTTGGGAGCTTCTAATGGAGCCAGCGCCATCCCAACAAGGAGATCCTAGGTGGGAGATGATTCCGCCAAACAAGGGAAGACCAAGAAACCGTTGGAGACAAGGATCTCAGGCCTTCCCAGGTTGACTTCACAAAGAATAACCCCATCAGATCAAAGCCCCACAAGCACCTGTCCTTCAAAGGCAATGATGGGAGATTTATCTCTTTAATTTTTTGAAAAATCTCACGTAAAAAATTCTCCTGCACCGGGGCCAACGCCTATCTTCCATTTTCAATGAATAGTGCCACAGGGTGGGAGAGGTTTGACAGCTCCTCTTCTTCCAGGATTGATAGGTTCCGAATGGAACTTGGACCTAGCCAATTATCATTCCAGAAATCAACTCTTCTGCCACTGACAATGAAATGACCCATCTCTCATGATCAGAGATAAAATTCCACTTTTTTTTTAACCCCAAGCCAAATAGAAGAGCACTTGTAGGATCTCCTGAAATGACCAGTGCCTATCAAAAATCTAGCCCGAATGAGCCTACTCAGCTGGGAATCTTCATTCTTGATCTTCCATGTCAATTTAGCTAACAAAGCCTTACTGACCTCGTGGAATCTTCTTATGCCCAAGCCACCCTCTTTTTTGGGCTTACAAATTGAGTCCAATTTCACAGTGGTTGCTTTGGTGGAATCAATCTCCCCCATCCAGATAAAGTTTCTCATCCATTTGGTGGAAGAAGGATGAGCATAACATCATCAAAAAGTGAGTTCCACCAGATGGCTAAATTGGGAGGAACAAAGGACTGAAGTTCTGCAACTTAGAATAGATAAATTAGAAATCCTCAGGACAGTAATGTTAAGGGAAAGATGTAGAACATTGAGTGATATTAGCAATGATAGGTAACAAACACAAAAAGCAAAGGTCAAAAATCACCCATGGTAGGCCACGGTTAGAGATATAAGCTTCTGGAATTTCTGCTGAATAGTAAAGGAAGAAGAAGAAAGAAAAAAGAGAGAATGGAAGAAGGGGACATGGCCATAGGCTTCATTCGTATGGCCTATGGTAAAGGTTTCACCGTCAGTACCAAACCAAGGATTCACCACCTTGGGTTGTCACTTGCTTCACTACTTTGGGTTGTCACTTACATAACAATTTAGGAGAGCACCATATGTACATGTCTTCTCAATTTTGTGTTTGTCACTCATATTATTGAAGTAACTTTCAGCAGCATTAGGATACAATAATGGTGCTTCTTCTTCTTTCAATCTTCTTCTTGATTAGTTTGTTCGCCCAATGTAGAAAGTGTCTTAGTTAGTGAATATATAAGTGTCTTTCTGTCTGAGTCTGTTTTCCCTGTTTGTGAAATGCAGGGACTGAGTGCATAAACATGTTGAGGACTGGTTGCTAATTTTCATTTTACCATCAAGCTTGCATAAGGTTCCAAGTAAGATGAAAAGTCATTTGGGAATATGATGAAGGTGATGATTCTCCGGAAGGGTTTAGCATAATAGCTGGTATGGTTGCAAAGGTCACAAAAGTTGGTACAAGATACAACTATCTCTTGTGGCCAAAGTTGTAAGCTTGGTTAGTACAATATCACCTTCCATTTTATACTTTTGCAGCTTTTCACATACTTGCAGCTGCAGCTGCAGCTGCAGAGAGAGTGGAGGATCGGGTTGGGAATACCTAGTTTCCCTCAGACTCAGATTGATCCTCTCTTTTTCCTCTTTAAAAGAGTTGGGATGGTGGGTGTTCATTCTCTTTCCATTTCCATTTTGAGTATTTGGAAGGGTGAATTAGTAATGCTGAAACCCTGTAATTGTAGGCTTAGGACAGCTTTGAATTTTGTATTTCCTATTCAATAGGTTTTCTTCCTCATAGAAGAATGTATTTTGTTGTTCTTGTTGTGCCGGAAACATGAAAGGTTGGTTTGAGTTGTTATTATCAGGTTTGAGAGTGGGTTGCTTCATCTTCTTATGAAGTTATTGGATGATGATGACGATGATGATGAGATTCCAGGCAGACCCGCAAAAAAGGGAAAAAGAAAATTAAAAAAAGAAAGGTGGGAAATCAATATGAAACTTCTATGGATTATGGATCTAGTATAGATTAATTACCAAAGAATAAAGGGGTATAAGTGTTTACAATTTAGCAAGTTTTATTGGATTACAAGTTTTTTAAAATTTTACATCTATTTTACATCAATTTTACATCTAACCAAACAACTTTGGTAAATTAATTTCACTTCACTTCTGTTGCAACCAGACAACTCAAAAGAGAAAACAAATTTCCTTCACTTCCCTTCCCTTTCCTTTCCCATTTTCCATGTCCCTTGCTACCAAACGCGGCCTTAAGTTTTAGTATAGCATAAACCATATGTAGTTTTTCTGTTATAAGCCAGAACTTAAAACCATGATTGGGTTTTGTTTAATATCGTTTTAAGTGTTTAAACCCATTCCCTTGAGGGCTAGTGTGGGGGTGTGAGTGGGGTGTGCTATAGGCAATTGTTCCCATGAAAAGGGGCCACATATATTGTTATTTATAACCCTAATGCATTATAATGTTTTAATGTATGAGTGTCTATTCTTTGGGATAATTAATGAACACACATCTCATAAGAAGAAATGGTGTATTTCACTAAGAAAAAAAAAAGTTAGTGAGACAGAGTGCATGTGGATTTTGTAGAAACGCAACCCTAAAACGATGCAGAAGATAATGGAAAAACAAAACAAACAATGCACACGAATTTGACGAGGTTCGGCAAGGTTGCCTACGTCCCCGATGAGATGAGATCCTGCTTCACTATCAATGGAGAATAGGGTTACAACGCTCGTCCTCACACCTCTCAGTATTGCTTGCATTACAGAGAAAGAAACCCTCGCTACAAATATATAGCGAGAAAAAACCCTAATCCAGATTAAACTACAATTGCCACCCTAATCCGGATTAAACTACAATTGCCACATTAATCCGGATTAAACTACAATTGCCCTCAAATAAAAAATTCGAGCGGGGGGCTGCGCCCCCCTACACCCCCTGCTATGTAGGGGGGCCTCCTGCCCCCCTTGCAACCCCCACGGCCCGCTAACCGGCTAGCGGGACCGCCGTCCTGACTGTCTAGGTGTTGCACCAGTACTCTCTGGATTAAACTGCGACGGAATACAAGAAATCATACACCAACAGATTTAGTTAAAAATGTATTAAATATTACATGGGCCTACACATTAAACAGTGGCTTAAAAGTTGTTTTAAGTTAAACCCATATGCCGCTTGTATTTTAAACCGAAATTCTATTCCACCGTAATCGTCTGACCCAATAGTCTAAATTACTAATAATTAATATTCACCATAAGCAATAATACATTTTATAATTAATAATTTAATAAAATTATTAATTTGAGGTGACCTTTATGCATACCTAATTGGTGGTCCCACTATTGTCAATGTGAGGAACGCCAACAAATGTAGGATTCTGATCTTCTCCAGCCACATTGGGCGCCCAGGATCATCCCAGGCAAACACCTAGGCACTTTGATGCACACCCCAAGGGGCTTTTAACTATGGGATGTGTGATGAATTCTCAATGTGGCTGGAGAGAATCTAAATCCATAAAAATATGATCCAAAAATAATAGATGAATCTTAAGGACAAATTAAGTAATTTTAATTTTTTTTAATTATATTTAATTTCAGTTAATAAATGAGAAAAGCCTTCTTTTGGTAAGAGTAATAAATAAGGACTTTAGAGACATCCTTGCTTAATCCCTAACTCAAAATAATCAAAAGATCCACCTTTTTAGTTGATAGAGTTGGTAACAGAAGGTAATTAATAGGGTAATTTACAGCGTTACGCCTTAGAGAATGCCACTATTAAAGACACATCCCTTGTATAATACCAAATTATATTTAAACCCTTATCGTCTGTTCGTTAAGGGATGATTTGAAATGATGATTTTATCTTTTGACTGAAACACATGACGGTGGTGTGGTTCAAGGGAAGGAGGTTGTTGCTTCTGAGTATGCCCATGTCATGCATGCATGTCATGTCTTTCCGCCGAAGCTCAGCTTCTTCTTCCTTTCTCCAACGAGACGATCAGCACTTGTGGTTCGGGGACAAAGACAGGTTTAGCCCAGCCCCAGTACAACGCTCTGCTGGCCGACAAGCTGAAGAATATTAGACACCCGTGGGGCTGTGGATAAGATCCTTTACGATTCTATCGATCCGTGTCGTCCCTGTTGCACTTATGGTTGTGGTGGGATCGCCGTACATGGGAGAAGGGCCAGTAGGGGCAGGGAGCAGGAGCCATCACCTCGCCGGATTTAGCTGTTTTGTTGGTAATGGCAGGGCCGATGTTGTTTTGGTCTCGTTCTGATAGGAACAAGGAAAGACTGGAGAAGCCACATACGGCAGCCGCTGATGAGGGGGTGGTAACATAGTGGAGTGGTTGTTGATGGGAACGGAAACTGGATTGAAGATATCATCCTATTGAATATAATGGATTCAACACTTGAATTCTCCTCCGCAAAAAGTACGAGTTCGAGCCCTTGGTTGAATGATCGAGTAAAAACCTGTTTTGTTCTTCATTAGAAGAGGACAGGAGCAGGGCAATTCTTATTACCAAAACTAAATGTGGGGACCTAAGATTGTGGAAGTGGTGCATCATACGAGGAGGCCATTTAGACAGCAGTTGAATAAGATGAGTTGGGAGTGTTTGTTCCATACCTTCTCTCTCACCTTGTCATGTCTCTCTCCCAATTGCTCAACATCCATGAATTCAAGTCCCTTTCGCAGAGGAAGGATGAAATACTATCAAACCAATGAGTATTTTCGTTGTTCAGATTATTCCCTCGCCCAATTGCTTAGCATCCATGAATTCAAGTCCCTTGCTGTTACTGTCCACGGAGGCAATAATATTAGGGTGCTGGAAAGCCAAGGAAGAACGATCCATGTCTATTTCTGCCAAGGAATAGGGGGTCCATCGAGAGAATCTTTGAGAATCGCCGGTTTGGAGATCCAGATCAGACGCAATTCTTTTCCTCACCATTTTCTCGTTCGGTGGTGGTGGTGACGGTTGTCGCGTAGCAAATGTTGGGGATGCGAAGGGAGACTTGAAGCTATGTTCCTGTTGTCAAAGCCAGCGGCACTGCCTAATCGACCATCCCTGATCCGCAGCAGTGGAGTTGTACAAGATTAGAAGGAGGAGTCTCGGCTGTTAAGCCGAATCTAGACCAACCATACTCTACTGCTCTGAAACAAGCCAAGGGTGATTAGCCCAATTGAACGAAGCATTTGGCAGAAACTCACCCTATCCTAGGTGTCTTGATGATGAAAACCAGAGAAGCTATCCCGATCCTTACTCATTTTCATCGGAAGCTTTCAATCCCTGATCGTTGCCGCACATCGTTGCTCTTCATCGCTCTGTCACTGCTGTCACTGCTCTTCACGGAGAGAGATCATCGGTGTTCTGAAAACGTGAAGGATTTGAGGATGGGTCTTTTTCATTTTAGGGTAGGGACTTATTAGAGAGCATATCAGGTACTTCACCTTTTGCAAAGATATTTTGATATTTAAAAAAATATATACTAACTAACGTAGCATAATGTAAGTATAATTTAATATCATACAAAGGATGTCTCTTTACTAGGGGCATTCTCTAAGGGGTGATGCTATAAATTACCCAAGTTAATAAGATCACACCATTGAGTACTAGAGAACCTTAGGAATTCAAAGATGGCTTGAATGAATACCGATTCAAGGCATAATAAGCCGTTGACGTATCTAGCTTAATTTCTACCCACCCTTGTCTCCCCTTGCACCATCTTGTGTGTAGTGAGTAATTCATGAGCAATAACTATAATACCTATGATTTGCCTACTTTTTATAAAAAGGTATTGCTCTCAAGTACACTATATTGATATCACTCTCTTCCTCATTGTGGACAACATCATTAGAGCAAACACTAAGAAATACAAAAATAAACAGGCAATAGATCCGCACAACATAGAGATTTAATGAGGTTCACACACCAGTGTGGTGTGCTACGTCCTAGTGCAAAGAAGAAGATGTTTCACTATGTAGAAGAGAGATTATAACCAAGCAGCGGCGAGAAAACTCGCCCTGACACCCTAGCTCGAAAAACCCCCAAAATACAATGACATTTCTTAAAAAGACAACAGTGCATTATACACTTGAAGTCGTGGGTCGATCCATCGGGTCGCGATTGATATGGTCAAACCATACGCCCCCGCACCCCCATACAAGATCAATGCTAGGCTCCGGGCTTGGGCCTATCGGCCCAACCCCTCTGCTTCCATCACAGATCTTAGAAAACTTCCCATTCAGGTCGCCACTAAAATATTTTAGATAGGATCAATCTTCAAAACGGGTCAAGAATTCGAGACAAACTTAACAATAATAATAATAATAATAAATCTCAGATTTAACCAAATTATTTGTAAAGAACTCAACAATTTGGGCCAGAAAATGCTGGTGTGCTTGATTATGGATCAACATTTCAGCATCAAGCTGCTAGCATTCAAGTTTTAATATACAAACAAAAATTGGGACAATTACATTTCATCAATAACCGAAAGAAACACTAAGATTTAAACAAAAGTCACTAATTTAGATGAACTATTTTAATTATTTGCTTTACTCTTAATTTCTATGAGTAGATAGAGCCATTAAAAAAAGGGTAGAGCACATCAACAAGTGGATTAGATACATGCTTGAACTCCCATCTCTGATTGCATCATCTCTTCAAAGGCTTTCATGTTGGAAGGAGGCAGACCCAATGTTAAGATCTGGTTCTTAATATCCTTTCTCTGGGCATGGACAACAACAATTTCCTTTTGTGGACATGCATTTGCAATTTGGATGGGACTTCCCCAACCAAAATCAATATCATTGGAAAGAAATCTAGACCATTTGTTGCCTACAGATGCTCTATCCATTAATAGTTCTATTCTTGTTGCTTCGACAGTGACCTTGACCAATTGAATGTAGTTCACACAGTTATTAAGTGATTGAATGAAGTCCAATTATAGTGCCCTTTTGATCGAATCAACTGCAAACCAAAGTGGATTTTCTATTAGTTCTCCTGCACTACATTCACAACCTGTAATCAAAAATGCATTGCCGAAGTACACTTTAGGAAATGATGGACTAAATCGACGATGCCGTCCGTCGACAACGATCAATAGCATTGATGTCTCAGAAGGGTTCAGTTTCAGGGCCTTGGTTCGTGCGCGCCATATAAATGCCATGATCAATTCAAAATCAGTGGCAGTAGTCTTCATGGTTCCATAATCCTCCATGGTAGTTATCTTCTCTAGTTGCATCAATATTTGGAGATCCAAAGAGAAGGATTTGAATACAGATTGTTCATCTCTTCTTACTATATAGGGGGAAACATTTGATCCATCTTTGTTCATCGCAAAAATATTGTAATGGATGTATTCATCAGTTTTAAGGAGTTGTTTTGGCTTCAATATAGATCTATCTAAAATGGAACCACACTTAAGGGTAAGCCTCTAGCAGTTTCACCCCATGACTTCATAAATTCCATCAATGAGGCTCCATCGCACATGCAATGGTTCACTGCTAATCCAATAACAAATCCTTCACACTGGAACCTTGTCACCTAAATGCAATTAAAACTACGAGTTAGGATGATCACAATGTTGGGAATTAATAACGATTAGCAAAAAACAAAAACGAGGTCATAAACCCATAACACAAAAATGTACGAGTTTATTCAAGATGGGCTACATCCATGGCCGAGTAATAACCAAAGCTTTCGTTATTCTGATATTAAAAAGAAAAAAAGTTACAAATCCCTAATCCTCACATCTCTTTACGAGGTTAACCCTAAATATAGCATTTTTAATACGTTACAATATAAAGAAACCCCCATCTCGATTGGTACAAATTACTCCTAGTATAAATGACACCCAAAAAATTTGGTTAGAGGCTTCACACCCTAGGCAGGAGGGTACATGCCCCTAGCAACCCTAATAGTCCACCCCATAGTTATTAAATTCGCCGAATTATTCGCGAATAATTCGTGTGAACAGAATTTTTCCGAATTAAATGAAAAATTCTGACCGAATCCAAATTAAAAATAAAATTTGGTAAAAATCACGATTTTTTCTAATTGGATTTAAAAACGCGAATATATCGGGTTGAACCAATTTAAACTGAATTATTCGGTTCAAACACACTTAAAAAGGAAAAAAAAAAAAAGTCGGATAACAAAGCCCAAAACCGAATAGGGTTGTTTTATCTCATCTTCTTCTTTATTCTCCCAAGATTTCCATTTCTTCGTTCTGCTTCTCCCCCAAATTTCCGCCGCTCTATTTTCCAATCTATTTCTCATAACTTCATCGTGAGTTCGTGACTCATGAGGCCAGGAGTGCTGATTGTTTATGCTGGGTTTGGAGCTCTGATGCTTACGACTTGCATCAGTTTCTTGTCTCATTCATAGGTGAAATACTTGTGTTCTGATAATGGGTTCTTGTTGCAGATTATTAAGGACTTTGATGATCTATCTGGCTTCTGAATTTCTGATTATATTTTTATGTCCCGTTGCCCTCCCAACCCCACCTTTCCCTAAAGATTTGGGCCTTGCAAGATGGAACAACTATGGTTATTGGTGAAAAGAGTCCTGAGACAGGGGATTTAAGGTTTTGGGACAGATTCATCCGAAGCCATGGCGATGTGAGCTTGGGAGCACTAAAGGAGGTTGCTCGACCGTGAGGTTGGTCGGCGGCTTCTTCAGAGGTTTCTCTTCTCTCTTGTCCCTTCTGTGATACTCCGGTAGTCGTGACTCGTGACTCCGGTCACTTAGACTTGAGTCTCTTGACTCTTCTCTGCTGGTTGCAGGTATGTGTTCTTCAATTTTTTTTTCATGAGTGTTTTGTTCAAGCTATGAAATCTGAAATGTGTTCTTCAGTTCTTTAAGTATGTGCTTTTTCTTTAGTATTTTTTTTTTCGTAGACCAATTAGTATTCATTTATATTCTTTGTAAACTATGAGGCTGTAGTAATCATTTTCAGTGCTTGGTTATGCTGGACTCAAATACAGCTTCATGGTTGCAGTACTATGTTTGCAATTGCTTGTACTCTGCATTTTATGACTATACTATTCAATAATGTCAAGAAACACTATAATTTATCTGGTTTCATTTTTTGGTTCTTATTCAACAATTGCAATAGGGATGTAGTAGCTATAGTGTGTGAAAACCTGAACAAATGGTTCCTGTTATAACTGGTGGGTCTATGCAGTAAAATATTTTCCCTCTCATGGCTCAAATCCAGCTAGTTAGATACTCTCATATTGAATCTAAACATCATTCCATTTGGGTCTCGGCCTTTCTAGACTCAAATCAGTTGATGGGTCCTAACTTATGAGGTTATTTGTTCTCGACTCAAGTATCATTTAGCTAAGGTTAGTGGTCATGATGTTGCCTCTTGTGAGAAAGTATCAGATGATGTCCAAGCAGAAGCTCTTCTTGCTATTAATTCTGAATCAAGTAGTAAAAAGCGGAAGAGTTGTACCGTGGTGAGAGTATAGTTGGTTCTTCTCCTTTGACTCCTTTAACTATAACTAGTCAAAGGCAGTCCACAATGGAGGAAATGAACCCTAAGATGGACAAACCAACTTGGGAGAAATCTTTTCGTGACCTTTTTATTAAAAATAACATTTCTTTTAATGTTGTTCAATCGGATGCTTTCATCAATTTTGTGAAGTGCACAGCCCATTATGGTCCTAGTGTTCCTATTCCAAGTTATGGAACCCTTCATGGAAGAATAATTCCTGAAGCAAGAAAGGACCTTGAAAAATATGCTAAAGAAGTAAAATTTTCTTGGAAGCAAACTGGTTGCACATTCATGTCTGATTCATGGACTGACTTGAAGAAGTGGTCTTTTCTTAATGTGATTGCTTAATCCCCGGGTGGTACTCTCTTTTTAAAGTCAGAGGAGTGTTCTCATGCTAGATTGACTGCTTCTTATATATTTGATATTCTTGACAAAGAGATTCAAAGTATTGGCCCAAATTTAGTGGTTTAGCTAATTTCAGACAATGCATCCAACTATTCAAGTGCACTTGATATGCTTACTGAAAAGTATCGTTGGTTGTTTAAGACTCGATGTGCAGCCCAAGGTATCAATCTAATGTTGAAGGATATCTATGAAAAGGTTTTTTGGGTTCAAAAAAATTTTGATGAGGCGAAAAGAATTATTGACTACTTGTACAAGTCAATAATTGTCTTACAGTTGATGAAGAGTTTCACAAACAAGGATCTAAAATATCCTTGCAAAACTAGATTTGCTTCAAACTTTTTAATGCTTTAGTCAATTGTTGAAGTGGAAGAGAAGCTTAGACTCCTAGTTGCATCAGCTGAGTGGAGGAGTCTAAGAAAGTCGAGATCTTTTAAAGCAGATTGAGTAGTGGACACTATTCAAAAGGAGTCGTTTTGGAATTATTCAAAAGAGATTTTGAGATTTATGGAACCAATCATTCGAGTTCTCCGTTTGGTTGATGGTAATGGAGCTACATCAGGGTATTTGTATGAAGCAATGGAAAGAGCAAGAGAGGTATTGGAGAAGCTTTATGAGGAAGACCATCGGTATGACCAAATTTTGAGAATCTTTGATAATAAAAGAGATGAAAATATTTTAGGTATCATTCACTATGCAGCTGCTGTTTTCAACCCCAATTATTTTTTAGTGAAAGATTCAAAAAGATTCCTCAATTGAAAGATGCAACAGATTTCATTGGTGAGATAGTGATTCCACAAGATAAGATGAGAGAATATTATGGATAGCTGGCAGTATACCACATGAAGTCTACCACTATTTTTACTCTCAGTGCCAAGATGATGATGGAAACTAGTCATCCTCGTAAGTGTAATAATTACTTTCTTTTTAAAATTTTTAGTTTATTGTTTCTTATGTAAAAATTACTTGTCCTTTAAAATTGTTTATTTATATATATATATATATTTTTCCAATGACAGGGGTTTGGTGGCATATACAAGGTGATGTTATTCCTATCTTACAGAAGTATGCCATTCGAATATTGAGCCAACCATGTAATTCTTCGGCTTGTGAGAGAAATTGGAGTGCCTGGGATGCAGCACAAACAAAAAAGAGGAATAGATTGTCAGCAGCGATGTTAGATGATATAGTCTACGTGAGAATGAATTCGTTGATGATGGAAAAGATGGGTGAACTTGAACAAAAAAACATGTTGCCCATTAATCTTGACAATATTAGTGTCCATGATTTTGATCAGAGCATTGAGGACGTTGATAAAGAGCTAGAGAGATTGTTGGATGATGTGGATGATAGTATTGTTGAAGACTTGCTATTTGGTGCAAGTGCTAGTTTTACTGAGAGCGAGACTCAACCCTCATATAGTATATAATGATTTAGTTGAGTACTTAAGTTATGGTGATGTAATAACTATTGTTATGGTTTTGTAGATGTTTTGCTTTATTTAGAATAGTTTTTCCTTTTAAGCATGGATGATGGAATTAGGTGAGTCATAGACTCATGGACTGAATGATGTGATTTTGAACTTTTATGTTCCTACAGAATAATTGGTAGAAGCATTAAAACATGCATTAGAAATTACTGTAACCATTGCTTCCATCACTCAATGACAACTTTTTCCTAGTTTTTTTACTATATTGTATATTTGAACTACAATAATTTTCTCTTTTTAAGTGTACATATCAAGTTAATTACTTAATAAATAAAATAGATACAATAAATTATAAAAATAACGTCCGAATTTTTTGCCCGACTTTTATTTTTGTACTCAAATAATTCCCGAATCCGAATCCAAATCCGATTTTTATTTTGTCCGCTTTTTTGACTGCTTTTTTGACCGAACTCTTAAATTAACCATTCGAATTATTCTGAATAATTCTTCGCCCGAATAATTCCCGAATCCGAATTTGCTAACTATGGTCCACCCAGCCACCCATTATTGGTGAAGATGGTGAAGAATCACCATTACTTCCTAAATTAAATTGAGATCATGCTTTACCAATAATAAATAAAAACAAAGGAAGTTGAATATAAATTACCTGCACCTCAAGTAGTGGTATATCGAAAGGGTTCTTTGATTCATTGCAAGCATGAACAAGTTGTCTGTGTTTTGGGAGATTAGGGACAGTAAAATTTCCCAACTCACCAAGATCACAATTTGCAACTGCTTCAACAAATGGTACACCTTCTCCTGTATATTTCACCATAAAATTCCCATCTGGACACTGTACAAGACTCCCAGCAAATGGATAGAAATGAACCAAAACCTTAGCCAAGGCTTGTTTGATTGTTTCAAAGAGATTCTCTGTCCTCCTCTTCTCATCATCCCTCACGAAGCAAAGCAAAATAAAATATCAAGAGGACCCATCATATCTCATCAACCGGAGACAAATAATAGAGCCCATCATAAATCTTCACCGTGGGAGGGGCAACAACAGGTTTAGACTTTGTCACTTTAAGTGCTTCTCTACTTCCATTGAGAAACTCCTCCTACTAGCATACACACAAGCTTAACGCAAGCAAAGAGTGATGGCCTCCCAAAATATGCCATGAGTATCTTTATAAGTTTTTTATGAGAACCAATGTCCATTGGGTGGTATGTGCAGACGCTTTATCATTATTTTTTTGTTGAATAAAGTAGACATCTCATCAGTCTCCCTCAACCAACCTACCATGCAACCAACCAGTATTAACCCAAGAAGCTTGAATCTCTTTCACTGGTTAATGGGTCTCTGACTGTTGCATGGAATGATGAAGAGTAATGATAGGTTTTTTTTTTTTTTTTTTTTTTTTTTAATTTTTGGTAAGGAGTAATGATAGGTGAATCCTTCAAATTTGTGGGTTAAGGAACATAACTTTTGGTGCACCACACGAATGGATTGTTTTATAGCAAAATAGGAGCATACTTTTGGTGCACTACATGAAGGAATGTCTTATAGCAAAATAGGATCATAGCTTTTGGTGCATTACCTGAATAAATATGTCTTATAGCAAAATAGCTTAATAGGCCTTAATATAAAATGAAAGCATACGAGATTCATTGATAAGTGAAAAGATAACAAATATCTAACCAAAAAAAAAGATAATAAATAATTTTTTTTTTGGACAAAAAAAAACTGTAAGAAAACTTTTTGAATAATTGGATGTTATGATTATTGAAAGAAAATATTAATTAGGTAGCAATTCTTCAAATATTAATTCTATAACCTTATATCTTGAGGAGTGATTACAACTTACAAAATAGAAAGTAACCAAAATTAGAAACTTACATAGAAAATAGAAATTCACCTAAGAATATTTTTTTATCAATCAAGTAAACATGATAACAGAAACCCAAGGGGGTAGCGCAGTTGGTGAGCAACGAACTTGGTACGAGCCGTAAACTCGGACGTCCTAAGTTTAATTCCTACTAGGTACACCTTGGGCCACTCACACGGGGTGTTTAGTGCTCTTCACTGCTTTCAGTGAAAGTTGAATGATTCTCATTCAACCCCGTTATGACCCGATCCATGAGGTTGTGGGGTCAGTATGGACCCGTAGGACTAGTTATGCCGGAGGTCTGGACTCTGGATAACAGTTTAAAATAAAATAAAATAAAATATAAATAAATAAACTAATACTAAGATTTTCTAACAAATATACTTGGCTTAACAACCAAGACAATTAAAAAGGAATCAAAGATCCAACAACTAATTGCTGAAATCAATGGCCGCTGGCCGGATTCCTCTCTTGAAGCCTATTTTTTTCCCACATTGAAGGACAGTTGGATGGTCTTCTGCAAGCTCTTCTTGAAGACAAAACTGGAGAACCAGAGTGGCTGCTCGATGGGGTGACTTTCCTTCCTAAAGGCTGAGATTGATGGAGCCATGGGAGGGCCAAAACAAAGAGCAACTTGGCCTGGTTCAATAGGATAAATCAAGACCAGATCTAAGGCTGTACTGGACCAAGATCCGGTCAGCTTGAGCCCTTCTTTTGGCAGCCCTATTTACATCAGCCCCTAGTGAGCAGTAAAGCCTATAGACGAGCTTGATGGTATAAATGAGGTCTTCCCTGAAACAAGCATGTTTCAAAAAGAGATCAACAGAAAACTATATATTTATTGAGTAAAAACCTTGTCCAATGTTCTGTTTGGGCCCACTTCCATAGGGGTAATTAATGTGTGAATGGTGCACGATAATGGATGAATAGTGAATCCTGCAATCACATAATGAGATCTGAAAATATCCAACTTCACTTCTAAATCAACTGCCAAAAAGATCTTGCAAGGAAATAAAACCAGAATCCAATTTAAACATCTTAAATGGGAAGCAAAAGTATTAAATAATTATACAAAAATAGATGGGTATGTCTAAATGTAACCAACTCGGTGACAAAAACCTTGTAACCTAAATTACTATGTCCTCATTATTTTGTCATTTTGTGATTGTTTTTAAGGTCAAAAAAGTAAATTCAACCTCAACTTTTTGAATCGTTACTTTGATTGAAACGGCAAAACAAACATTGTCATTTTGTGATTGTTTTTAAGGTCAAAAAAGTAAATTCAACCTCAACTTTTTGAATCGTTACTTTGATTGAAACGGCAAAACAAGAGATATTTTTGAGAATGAATACATTCTTCCCAAACAACCCCTTGCCCCAACTGATCGTCTTCCTCCTCGCTAGTCTTTTTGTTACCTTTGCTGGTTTTTATTGCATAAAGTTCGGGGAGATCATCTCCAGTGAGTTTGGTAAAGGCTCTCTTTCTTCTCAGCGTGTCCAATGTTTTTTTGGGTTTTAGGGTTTAAAACTTCTGGTGGACTTCATTTTTGTTTTTTGAAGTTTAAAAAACGAAACCTCTTCCTAGAAATTCATGTATCAATTATATTGCAATAATTTCTATTGTTGTGCATTAGAGATGAGGTCGGTAAGACAATTCTAGTCATGTCTCTCTCTCTCTTCAAAGAAATCAATTGTATTAAATATGCTAGTGTTTTCAAGAAATTTAAAATCCAGGAAGATGACAAATGGCAATATTGTAGTTTTTTTTTTTTTCGTAAAGCAATATCGCAGACTTGGTATTACTATAATGATGACATGTGAAATTTGTAATTATAATATATTTTATAGGTTGATTCTAAGGGTTTTGGGATTGATTCTGGTCAATTTCAATTTGATTTGGATTTGGATTGATATTGGCAGCTACTGATTTGATCTCTGATTCCGTGTTTAAAATCGATTATAAGGTTTATAGGACTAGATCATGGGTCTTAAGATTTGAGGGCGATTCTAGGGTTCTTTTCGGTCCGATTTTGATTCGATTTGATCAAAATTTATAGGACTCAGTTCCAAAGATGTAGGGGACGGTATCAGTATTGGTCTATGTCAATGCCAATTCGATATCGATCCGAATCATATGGGATCGATGGATATCGGTCTATTTTACCCCTGATTTTTATAAAAAGTACTAATTTTTACTTATTTTACCCCTGAAACGATCCGGATAATCGATCCGAATTGAGGATCGATCTCAATCAATACGACCGATCCCAAAATGATACTTGAAACCATGATCAGTTCGATCTCCAATTCCAAGTTTAAAATCACTAGTTGATTTGGCTAGTTCGGATCAATCCCAATTCCGGTCATTATAGAATGGTATATCTAGGATTTTTGGGATTGGGCTGTTGGTTTTTAAAATTTAGTGTTAATTCTAGTATTTTTGTGATTGATTTGGATCTGATCTAAACTGGAATCATTAAGGACCAATTTACTCTTTGATTTTGAGTTAAAATTTTGGTATTAGCCGATTTGGATTAGAATTGATCGTGAACTATCCAACTCCGGCAGTTCGAGAATGGTCAATTTAGAGTTGGAATCACTAGAGGAATTATTCTGATACTCAATTTTGAGTTTAAAATCATTGGTTGAATTAACCAATTTCGATCCAAATCGACCATAGTAATACCTATCCAAGCTGTTTCAAAATGACTGATTTTAAGGCTTTTGTGATTGATTCGATCCATTTCTGATCTTGGTCACTTTGATCTAGATTTTATCTAGTATTAGGCCAAACTGAAATCAAAATTCAATTTCAATTCAGACCGGTTCGATTTTTATTGAGTTGACTTAATGGCCTCTTGTAGGTAATATGTTCTCTTTTAGTAATTTTTTTAAGTTGTTACAGGGTTTTTTATGGTTTCAATTCACTTGATCCTGTCCAATTCAATTTTTTACATATTTGATAAAAACTCAAATCGATAAAGGTTCATTTCACGTTTCTCTTGATTAGTCCAACCCACTTGGACTGAAAATGGACACCCTTGCTCAAAGCAATAGACCCAATCACCCAACGGTTAGTATAATTTTTCTTTTCTTTTTTTCAATCCCATGTTGGACTTTAGAGAAACGAGAAATTGAGATATGAGATTTCAAACGTGGTGATGGGTCTATTTGAGGATAAAATTCCATTTCTACCCTTTTTAAACACTTTGTCATAAAAAGTGGTGGAACAGCTATTAAGTTTTTATTGAGAATATAAACACATAAAATTACTTTTTGAATCCTTTTGAACGAATCATTTCTTTCACATTATAAGACTTTTAGGTAACTAAAAGTGGGTTACAAGCCTCTTGTCACCTACCTAAGTTACAATTAGACAAACCCAAAATAGATTGCCGAAATATAGGCCAATTTCTGCAATGGCCTCAAGTTTCAGCTGCTACTAAGTTTTTGCAGCAATCATAGGCGCAGGCCTGGAATAAAGAGATTGCAGCAGAGTGACACGGTTGGTGAGGGTGCAGTCGCCGTACCACAAGGGTAACCCAAAAGACCATTCCTTCATGAATTTTCTTTTTTGAAATATTGGAGGAATAGATAATGACCGTGCTGGGGCGGCATTGTGGCTGGCAATTAAAGAGCATAATCCACTTTTGCTATGTAATAGAGCCTAAAGTTGATGTTCCAAATGTCCAAAATGATTTTCAGCTCTCTTGGTTATGACATGGTTTTCTTATACAATGAAAGGGAAGATTCAGCCCCTAATATTTGGATTTTTTGGAAAGAGGGGGTATCCGGCCCGATTCTTGTTGCTCATGCAGATCAATATTTATCGGTTTTTGTTGAGGTTAATGGAGTTAAATGTTTTGCTTCTTTTGTTCATGCAAACTGTTTTAGAGCTCCTCGGCATCTATTTTGGTGTGATCTCTGCACTTTTGCTGGCTTTATACCATGGTTAGTTATTGGAGATTTCATCTGTATATGTTCTCTCACAAAAAAAAAGAGGCCTTGGCAAGTTCAATCAAGGATCTTCAGAAGAGTTCTCGGCTTTCATGGCTTCAGCTTCTCTTTTTTCATTTCCTTAATCTGGTTTGAAGTATACCTGGACTAATAACAGGAATGTAGGATCAGTTAGTGCAGTTCTTGATCGAAGCCTGTGTAATCAAAAATGGATGGATTCATTCCCTGACGGGTTCTTAGCCGTGATGATCCTGATCACTTTGCTATTGTATTGAGTTGTCATGAAGTTCCCCGCCCAGCTAATATTCCATTCCGCATGATTCATTTCTGGGCGGATCACCCTGACTTTAGAGAGATGGTTCCTCTTCCTGGGAGGTCCCTTTGAATGGGACTCCTATGTTTATTATCATTAATAAGCTCAAGAGATTAATTCAACCATTGCAAAAGCCAAGGTCAATCCAACCCAATGCAGCCCGATCCAACCCGCCACTGACAAGGTCAATTAGGGCCAAGTTGAGTTGGGGTATGAGCCCGGTAGGGTTGGGCCCAAACATGAACCCGACAAGGTTGGGTTGGGCCTGGATTGAATTTTATGGACCTAGGGTTAGATTAGGGTTTTAAGAAACCGATCCAACCCGACCCTATTTCACCCTTTGTTGTCTGAGTTCTGCTTGAGTGGATGAAGTAGCTATATTTATCTTTCTATGTTTTCTAGCAGATGTTAGATACTGAATGCCATGTTTGACTGTAAGGAAAATTTAAAGGGGAAGAAAGTAAAAGTTTCAAATTTAAAAAAGAAATTTGGAATTTAATTCGGACCACCATATAATTGTCATTGAGAAAACATAAAAAACAGATCATAGAGACGTTTTTTTCACTAGAAGATTCAAAATATATTAATATGAAAATATGACAAATGAATTTCTAGCAAAAAAATATATATTAATATGAAAAAAAATGATACAAGAAGGAAGATGAGAATGATAATGCTTTTGTATTTTTTTTTTATAAGGAAAAAATGGCAGTTACCCCGTGTGTATCATGTGCCCTCTCACATCCTCTTCTTTTTCATATTTTCTCCACGCAGAGATGGAGGGTTCAACCCAAAATCTTGTCATATTAGATAAGGAGTTCGGTTTTAGGTATCGTTATTGGATTGACTGTATTTATTATGATCAATGTTGATATTGATACCTAACTGCTTATATTGACCAATTGATACGGTACAAAACATGTTTAAATATGACACAAGAACTCCCAATATCTCAACTTTCTCCCTCACCAATGCATAGACCTAAACAAACCGGTGTGTGACTATAACTCTATAACTCCCAACATCGCAACCCTCACAACCCCTCATATGTAGTTTCGGCATGACATACCTAGCTCCGAAGGTGGATAGACAACTTAAGAAGGGTGACCTAAGTTCTAATACTATATATATATATATATATATATATCTGTTAAAGGATCAATCCAAACCTTGAGACACTAGTGAAAAAGTGCTTTTCAAGTATTTGAAGACACTAATGACTCGAACAAACCCATCTAAAACTAGAACTCTATACTCTATAATTATCTATATATCAACATGAAACGCGGGTCCTATATTTGAACATTGTGATGCCTCCTCCCATACTTTTGTTGACATATTGACTTGACATGATATATTTTGTTTCCACAACGAACGCGTATAGATTTATTTCTATTTCTTCCCTTTCTTCTAAGAATGAATGAGAGGGAAGACTAAGATAAAGCTTCTTGATTAGGGTTCATAGAGATAAGGTACGAGTGGAGCTATGAAGTTGGTTCTCCTTCCACGGCATTCGAATGGTTAATTTGGTATTATGTGTTCAAGGTGATACTTTGATAGTGCCTCCCCAACACAACTCCACCTTTCTTTCTGCTACTCATTTTATAATTCATGATAAGGACAATAACATCTGAATTCAGAGGTCAAAAAATTTAGTAGGTAACTAAGAATTCTAAGCCCCTCTTGAAGAGAGAGAGAGAGAATATACTTTAACTCTCCTATAGAACTGTCCAAGGGGACTTTACTCACACACACGAGGGGAAGGGGGATGCATGTGACAAGAGTTGATCCCTAAACCACAAACCTGGCGCTTGCTCTACCGACAGAGGCTACAACCAATGCGCTATGCACTGGATTCACATTGTGGCATATTATTCATTATAGAGAGAGGATTCCACAACGTCAGTGTGGAGGAAATTTCCTCGCTACATCAATGTTGAAATATAGAATGATCAATGATGTCACCCATATGATGTATAGAAAAAAGAAACTAATAAAAAGAAAAAGGGAGAGGGTTCCATAAAAGGTAATGTAATTCTTACCTTTCATGAGTAGTTGGACGATCATTTTGATCCCCATTGTGTTTGGGAGTAGGGGCCACACTTATTATTACCAAAAAAAGAAAAAAAGAAAGAACTTATATGAGCCATCGGGGTAGGGAATGCTAGAACCTACGTGTAGGGGTGTCAATTGATCGTGCTTAATTGGTCCCCATCATTTAAAGTCTCGCACTGTTTCCATCCATTTAGGCGAGCGGGCCTTTGGCCAAGGCCTGGACATCATTCTATTCGATCGGTGATAACCCATCCATAAGCATGTTCAAGGAAATAGGGTCAATCAGTTTTTAAAAAGGCTACTTGACTAATTAGGATTTAAACAATGCTTAAACAAGTTATAAATGGCTACTCGAGATACCATCAGGCTTTAAACAAGCTAATTGATTAATTGGGCTATAAATGGTCCTTAAGCAAAGTCATTATCAAGCTAATTGGTCTTAAACAGGTTCCGGTGCCCACGTCTAGATAAAAGATGGACAAAACTATCACCCTATCCCTCGTGAAATGAACAATTTCATTCTTATTAGATACCCCGTGAGCCCTCATTGACACCCACTCTAGTTCACAAAGTCTGACAACGATTCTCTCTTGAAAAGAAAAAAAAATAAAAAGATTCATTAAAAGACAGTGTGGCCCAATGTACCATTGAATTTGCAACACATCATTGTCAACATTAGAAAAATTCATTGATGATGCCAAACTAAAGGACAATGGCAACATGAAGAAGTGGTTGGAATAGGTGCTTTTAACCAAAGGTGGCACAAATATTTATTTCCTTCAACAATCTAACCACGTGCATCTAACATAGAAATTTGACTACTTAGACAGATCTAGAGGCTTCAAGTACTCCTAGGAATATTGATCTACGTTTGAGTATTACACCAACTCAACTGCCTGACCGAGACAAGTTGTCAGCTCAGCCATCCAATTTCGGTGGGGATATTCGAGTTGTCTGAGTTTCGTTTGAGTAGATGAAGCAGCTAATATTTGCACTTTCATGTTTTCTATTAGATGTGAGATGATTGGATGCCACGATTGATTGCAAGGGAAATTCAAACGCTGGAAAGTAAAAGTTTCAAATTTAAAAAAGAAATTTGTCTTTTGTAATCTTCACCTCATGTGATTCCATGCCATTGTATAAATTACTTAAAATTTTCATCATATTCAGTAATGTTATATTTTACATGTAATTTTATTTTATATTTTATAACATAGGGACTTTGATGCAAAATCAAGTGAATTTTAATAACCAAATATGAAATAATTTGGAGTTAGTGATATAGTCACATGGGATAATGATTACAAAAATTTCTTTCTTAAGTATGAAAATTTCATATCGCTTCCCTTTACTTTCCCTTGCAACTGTACGGAGCCGAAATTTTTTTTCAATTCTCCCAAAAAAAATGAAAATGAAAGCCATTGATTCTATTTCTTTATGTTCATCTATGCTTTTATTTTACTTGTGATTTTTTGTATCTTAGGTATTATAAATTTCTGTTCCTCTCTAAGACCAAATAAGATACTCTGGATGGTAATATAGCCAATATCTTGTACAGCTTATGCAGCAGAGATGGTCTTAATCACAAGAATATGCTGCCAAATATCTTATTAAATTATAGATTTGGGAGAATTCGATCATGTTCGACTTACATTTCCATCCACGGTGATATGTACCAATGCACCTCATCATCCACTCCTAACTCCCTCAAAATAAATTAATGAAGAGGAAATATCACTTCCCTCTCCCCTCCCTTCGTAAAAATATAATATACCCCCCAAGACATTTTCAAAAATATCACCCTCCTCCCTCAATCTGAAAAGATCTGTCTATGGTCCTCCTTAGTGAAAAATGGTTGTTAAGTCATGAATTTATTTTTCAGATACCCGAACTACCCCAGACAAATCTTCCTCTTCAATCTGAAACTCTAGGCTACCAATTGGTGATGCCCAGCGATCGAAGCCCTTTCAAATCCCTCTCCCTCCATCACCATCGTCTCTGAGACTCCACTTGTCTCTTTTGAGAATACCCACCACTAAAGAACTGAAAAACAGAGCAATAGAATGAACAAAAAGAACATTGAAAAAATAAAAAGATAATAGAAGAAGATCAACACAATAAAGGAAGCAGGCATGAAGAACAGAAGATGAACATAGGCAAAAAATGTACAAAATCAAAGGGTAGATTGATTAATACTCATCGGATTTAAGTTTGAAGCAGAAGAGGTAAGAGGATGAAATCTATAGTAGAAAAGACACATATGCAGAAGCAATGGAGACCGTCAGAGAGCGATCCCTTCCTTACCGGAGACCTCTGGCTTCAGGGAATACAAGTTTGGAGATGGAAGGGGGTATGTTCACGGAGGAGCCGAGACTATCACCTGATTCGTTCAGGGATCTGCTGCGATTGTTGAGCTAGAGGAATTGTATTATGTATGACTTTATTTAGTGTTCTGAGCTTGATTAATCAAGATTTTTTTTTTTCACTTCATTGTGTTAGAAAGTTTTGGGTACTTTGAATTCTCAAATTGATAGAGAAAGAGAGAGACGAGTCGAAAGATATATCAGGTGTAGTTTGGATATTAAGAAAAATAGTATGGCAAGCAGTGTTTCCGCAGGACCAATGGGCGATAGTGGATATGCCAAGACTCGAACCCACAACCAACCGACTCGAGCATTGATGGGTTGAGGGCATTTTCACCACTAGGCTATAAACCCTATTGGTACTTAATAGTTATTTCTTACAGAGAGGGACAATCAGATTGTATCTTCCAGATGGGGGGGGAAGGAGAGTGATATTTCTTATAATATATAGGAGAACATGATATTTCGCCAAAGTACAGAGGATGGACATTAGAAATCTCTCCTTCCTTGTCCTTGTGCATATCAAGTCAATGGTTGATCTCCTCATTTCAAAGAAGCTCAATATTCACAGCACCACAAAGGCAGCTTCAAATCACATCTTGGAATTAACTTGGGAGGCGCCTCCAAGGGGTGTCTGGAGACTGAATATAGATGGATACTCTATAGGGAATCCGAGCAGCTCAGGCGCAGGTGGTATTTTTCATAGTGCATCTTCTCAGATGGGTTGTTATGCGATCTATGAGTGAATTGGAACTAACTTCATGGCTGAATTTGTTGTTTTCTTCCATGGAATACACCGAGCATCTTTGAAAGAAATTAGGAATTTATGGATAGAATGTGATTCTCAGGCTGTTGTTTCTTGCATTAAAAGATAGAATATTCCATGGTGCTTTTTACAAAGATGGTGGTACCACAAAGGTTATTTGGACAACATAACTTGGATTATATCTCATTTCTATCGGGAAATAAATACAATAGCGGACAAGCTAGCCAAGCATGCTGCTACTACTCGTACTTCAAAGATTTGGGATGCTTCTCCATCTTTTATAACTTATGAGCTTGATTGGAACCTTCAACATAGGTCTAGATTTCGATTTATGTAATTTACTGTCTTCCTTGCTTTGAGTCTATTTTCTACTGATGGCCATGCCAAATGTAGAACAGAGGCTTGAAGGGCATTTGTAACTTCACATTTGTTAATTACTTATATACTTTTGCTGACCTTTAGCAAAAAACAAAAAATTCCTCATAAATAAATTAAACCTTAGATTAGATAACTTTAATCGAATTATTTATATGGCACTTACAATTTTCAACTATTTGATCTAGAAAATGCAGGTGTGCTTAATTTTGGATCATCATTTCACAATCATGCTGTTTGCATTCAAGTTTTATTATACAAACAAACATTGGGACTATTACATTACATCAAATGACCAAAAGAAACCCCATGATTATTTAAACTAGTAACTAATTTAAAACAACCACTTTATTTGCTTTATTTTTTATATGAGTAGATAGAGCTAGAAAAAAAAAAAGGTGAAGGTGATGTGGGGGGGGGGGGGGGGGAGGGGAGGGGGGGTTGATCCATCAACAAGTGGATTAGGTACAAGTTTGAATTCCCATCTCTGATTGCATCATCTCCTCAAAAGCTTTCATATCCGAAGGACACAGACCCAATGTTAGAATCTTGTTCTTACTACCCTTTCTCTGGGCATGAACAACAACTATTTCCTTCTGTGGACATGCGTTTGCAATTTGCGTGGGACCTCCCCAACCAAAATCAATATCATTTGAAAGAAATCTAGACCATTTGTTACCCACAAATGCTCTATCTAGTAGTAATTCTGTTCTGGCTGCTTCTACAGTAACCTTTACAAATTGAATGTAGTTCACATAGTTATCTAGTGATTGAATGAATTCCAATTCTAGTCCCCTTTTGATCAAATCAACTGCAAAGCACAGTGGATTTTCTATTAGTTCTCCTGCACTACATTCACAGCCTGTAATCAAAATGGCATTGCCGAAGTACCCTTCTGGAATTGATGGACCAAATCGATGATGCCGTCCATCGACAATGATCAAAAGCATTGATGTCTCAGAAGGGTTCAATTTGAGGGCCTTGGTTCGTGCTCGCCATATAAATGCCATGATCAATTCAAAATCTGTGGCAGTAGTACCCTTTATGGTTCCATCATCCTCCATAGCAGCTATCTTCTTCAGTTGCTTCAACTTTTGGAGATCAAAAGAGAAGGATTTGAATATAGACTGTTCATCTCGTCGTACTAGATAGGAAGAAACATTTGATCCATCTTCGCTCATTGCAGAAATATTGTCATGGTTGTATTCATCAGTTTCAAGGGGTTGGTTTGGCTTCAGTATACATCTATCTAAAAATGGAACAACACTTACGGGTAAGCCTCTAGCAATTTCACCCCATGACTTCATAAATTCAAGCAATGATGCTCCATCGCACATGCAATGGTTCACTGCTAATCCAATAACAAAACCTCCACATTGAAACCTTGTCACCTAAATACAATTAGAACTACAATTTAGAATGATCATAACGTTAGGACTTAGGAATTAAAAGCGTAGCAGAACAACGATTAGCAAGAAACAAAAAACGAAAAAGAGGTCATAAACACAAAACACAAAGATATACATGGTTCACCCAAGATGGACTATGTCCTCAGCCGAGCGAGAACTTCAACTATTCCTGATAAAGAAAATTATAAATCCCTAATCCTAGCGTCTCCTTAAGAGGTCAACCCTACATATAGCATTTTTGACCTGTTATAATATAGAGAAAACCCATGCCCAAAAGTGCAAAATTACTCTTAATATATAGACGACACCCAAAAATTTTGGTCTGAGCTCCACGTATCTACTAGATAGGGGCTGCATGCCCTTGCAACCCCCATAGCCCACCCACCTGTCCGTTATTGGGGAAGAATCACTAGTACTTCCTAAATTACATTGAAATCATGCCTTACCAATAACCCGTAAACCCAAAGGAAGTTGCATATAATTAATTAGAGTATATATTAACTAGCTACCTGCACCACAAGCAGTGGTATTTCTGAAGGGTTCTCTGATTCATTCCAAGCATGAACAAGTTGTCTTTGTTTTGGGAGATCAAGGATCGTAAAATCGCCCAACTCACGAAGCTCACAATTTGCAACTGCTTCAACAAATGAAACACCTTCTCCTGTGCATTTCACCATAAAATTTCCATCTGGACCCATTACAAGACTCCCTGCAAATGGATAGAAATGAACCAGAACCTTAGCCAAGGCTTGTTTGATTGTTTCACAGAGATTCTCTGTCCTCTTCTCATCATCTGTCTCAAAGCAAAATAAAATATCAAGAGGACCCATCAATATCTCATCTATAGGCGACAAATAATAGAGCCCATCATAAGTCTTCATTGGGGGAGGGACAACAACCGGCTTAGACTTTGTTATTCTAAGTTCTGCTTCTCCACTTCCATGTGAAGTTGCCATTGAGAATCTCCTCCTACCTGCACACAAGCTTATTGCAAGCTAAGTCAAGGTAAACAAGCAAGAGTCATGGCCTCCCAAAACATACCAAGAGCATCTTTATAAGTATAGAGAAAGGAACTGGGCTGCGGCAGAATCTATGTGGGTGAGATGTGTAGCCACCTCATCAATTTTTTTTTATTTTTTTTTGTCCTCGTGGTATAGAGGACACAGGTTGGTGACATAGCCATAATTATTAAGTCCGAAAGGCAATAAAATGTCTACGAATACATTAAAATTAAACAGATTCAACAGTAATATACTTTTCAAAAATCCAGCGTGAAATAAGTACGGCAATGGGTTTCAACAGTGAATATTCTTATTTTTTTCACTCTAGCTTTTTCTCCTACTGATGACAATATTTAAGGTGGGAGGCAGAGCTAGACTATGAGATTGTTAGTTGTGACTGGCATATCCAGGTTTTATATTCATACTTTTATTTTCTCTTAATATATATGACCTTTTAGCACAAAAAAAAAGATGTGTATGGCAATGTGACAGCAATTGTCTGATATGGTTATGTTAAAACAAAAATACGGGTATATGTATACATGCAATACACACATAATTGGGATTTGAGTCAAAGTGAGTTTAATTTCGTTTTTTTATGGTTAAAGGTGAAACCAAAGAAACCAATCTTATGGTAAGTAATAATGCAATTGCAAGAAATAAGCTCTACAGTGGCCGTTATATATCAAAAAAATGTTGTCGAAACCATTCATATGATGGATTTTATTTTTTCACCGCACATACACCACCAAATGTGGTGCGGCAAATGAACTATGGCATTTGTTGCATGCACCCATGTATGTACCTTTCAACGGCATTTTTATAGAAATGCCACTAAAATGATTCTATACAATAAGAATTTTTTAGTGGAATATTTGTATCAGTGTTTTATTATAAACGTTGGCGAAAGACCTATTACAATGACAAATACACTAATATCGTTGTATTACTTGAAGGTGTACAATTAGAGGCGTTTATAAATAAACATCTTTTTTTTTTTTGGTTGAAAATAAACATCCATTTCATTAAAACTATGACCTGTTGAAGCAATGAGACATATATGATACAGCCACCATACTAACAGCCATAAAAATAAATCTTTCAGAGGGCCTGTCTGCTGAGTAGTGAAGCCTATAGAAAAGGTTGATGGTATTAAAATGAGGTCTTCCCTGGAACAAACATAGATTTGAAAAGAAAAAAAAAAACAATATATTTATTGAGAAAAAAAAGCTTGTCCAATGTTCTGTTTGGGCCCACTCTCATAAGGTAATGTGTGAATGGTGTAACAAAATGGATAAATAGTGAGCCATCCAATCACATAATGAGACTTGAAAATCTTCCAACTTCACTTCTAAATCAACTTCCAAAAAGATCTTACAAGGAAAACAATCACATAATGAGACTTGAAAATCTTCCAATTCTTCAAACTTTTATGCTAAAGAGTCCAACTGTCCCTCCAACCCTTCAACTCTAGTTTCAATCGCTTCTTATGTTGTTGTCTTGTCTCAATATTTTTTTATGTAAGACTAAGACTTCATGGTATTACACCTAGGGTTGCACTGCACACTCGACCATGTGAATCAGGGCCCAGAACTTAAACTTAAACGTAGACGTCCTGGACAACTTTCTTATTTCTCATGTGTGGTTATTAATTCATCCAATTTCTTATCCAACTTGTCCTACATACCAATATAAAACAGATCAACAAACAACTATGAGTGATCATAAACATTTCAACATTTCAAATCAATTGAGTATGAATGGATGTTTATCAAACGAAAGGACAATGACATTATGAAGAAGTGGTTGGAAGGTGATTTTTGCCAAAAATTGGAAAAAATATTTTTTTCCTTCAACAATCCAACCACATGCATTTAACGTAGAAATTCAAATTTGAACCACTTCATTGATAATGCTCAACCAAAGGACAATGGCAATATGAAGAAGTGGTAGGAAAATGTGCTTTAGCTTAAGGTAGCACAAATATTTATTTCCTTCAACAATCTATCCACGGGAATCTAACATGTAGAGTTGATTTGGCAGAGCATATTATTGTCAACACTTTAACTTCATTGATGATACCTTAATAAGTTCTTTCGCAACATTGGGTTTTTTCTTCTGCTGAACAAACAGAAGTAAGGATGTGAATTTGAAATCAGAACTGTTTATCGAAATCAAACCATACCATTTACACCGAAATCATGATTCGGTTATGGTTTTAAAGTATAAACCGTTGGTAAATCGTTCAAATAAATCGTTAAACTAATTAACATAAAGGTAGTAAATTTAGGTCATTCAATGATGAGTTTACATACATTTCAATTTAACACCCTTAAACAGAAGTACATGAGTTGTGTGTAAGAAACTTTTACCTTATCTTCATTTTACCAATCAAAGCCCTTTTTGCCATACATGATAAGGGAGAGTCTCTCTCTCCTTCTCCTCTTGGAACCCTCATCCCTTAAAGTATCTATGAATACTTATTTAGCTAGCCATCACACTTGTTTGAAACCAATGTGTGACTAAAATCAGTTCCTTTGCAAGTGTTACTTAACTCATAACAACTCTATAAGTGCACCAGCACAATAGAAAAGAAAACAAACAAAATTGAAATAGTGAATACTTTAAAACTGTAAAACAACTAAGAACATAAAATCCAACATCCCTTCCCTGAAATTTCACTTTTCCTTTCGAACTTTAATTAGGAATAACAATTCCATAGATTTAAAATAAAATGAGGTTTGCATGTCTTTTATCCCATCCATTTCCCTATTTGAGGTATTCCTTCAAAGCAGCAACTTGCATATCCATCTATGAACCGAAGTCCACAACAATCTTACTACTCATGCATTGATTCCATCACAACCTTCTATCAATCCATTACCTCAACCCCCATAAGGTGTATCTCAGAGAGATCCAGGGGCTCCAAGCCTTCAACCATTGTGAGCAACGAACTTGATACGAGCCGTAAATTCAGACATCTTTAGTTCGACTCTCACTAGGTACACCTTGGGCCACTCACAAGGGAGTGTTTAGTGTTCTTCACTACTTTCAATGAAAGTTGAACTGTTCTCATTCAACCTTAGTATGACCCGATCCATATGGTTGTGGGGTCAATATGGGCCCACGGGACTAGTCAGACCAAAGGCTTGGATACTCGTTGTCAGCAAAAAAAAAAAAGAAAAAAACAAAACAAAACAAAAGGGGCTCCAAGCCTTCAACTACTGTGAACATTGATCTGACGAAGACAAGTTGTCATCAAAGCCATCCAATTTCGTGGGGCTATTAGAGTTGTCTGAGTTCTGTTTTAATAGATGAAGTTAAGAGGAAAGTAAAATTTTTAAACTTAAAAAATAAACTTTTATAATCACCATACCCATGTGATCCCATGTGATTATATAAACTATTTAAATTTTTTATCACATTTAGTAATGATACATTTTTATATTTAGTTATTCAATTTTTTTCTTAACAAAAAGGGTTTTGAATGCAAAATAAAATAAAGTAAAATTTAATAACAAAATATGAAATAACTTGGAGTTAATGATATAATCAAAAGGGGTAATTATTACAAAAATTTCACTTCCCTTACCTTCACTTTACCTTGCAACTAAATGGAACCAAAATTCTTTTTCAACTCTCCCGAAGAAAACAAAAATGAAAGCTATTGATTTTATTTCTGTATGTTCATTTACTTTTGTTTTACTTGTGATTTCCTGTATCTTGGGTATTATAAATTGAAAAAATTATAAGATTACCCACTTTTGGGTTTCCCTTTATCAAACTATATACATTGGCCTTAATTGGGATTTACGAAACTACCCATTTTTTGGTTTGTGTTACAAATCTACGCAAATAGTATCTCACCCTCATCCTCATATCTTTTTGACATATTTACCCCTATTTCCACCTTACCTTCTCCAATCAACACCCACCCCTTGCTTCCCTTCCACTCTTCCCAGCAATCCCTCCCAACACTACAATATTGCCCTGTCCCACCCCATGCTCTGAATCTGGATCCGTCCCTTGTTCTTCCCTTCTGTGAAAATGACAACAACCCCGTCCTCTTTGTTCTTCTGAGAACACGACCTTCTCCCAGTCCTACCCTTTCCTTACCTCTCCGCATACCCCTGCACTCACTGGAATCCTAGCAGAGATGGGTGACGAGCACCCCGCCAGCCTCCAATCTTTATCTCCAATAAATAACCTAGCTGCAGCATTTCTATAGGTTCTATGAACTCAAGTGAGTAAGAGGGAGAAAAAATATAGGAATGGTGAAGAAAAGAGAGAAAAGACCTAGAAATGAAAAATATAGGAAGGGTGTTTTCAACTAACTATATTTAGTTAGTAAAGAATTCCAAAATTGGTTTCAAAAAAATTTGTTCCTCCACAGAATCCATTCCTAAAACCTAATCCAAAGGTCCTTTCACACTTTTAGAAATTCTTGTAGATAGCTCTATTAAGTGATCTGTACCTCATTGCTTTGTCAAGAATCAAGTGTAGTGTTGTTCCCTCAAGTCCAATATTTAAAGAGAAATCCAATGTAGAAGAATTTCACTGGTCTAGATGTTCAACAATGGATGGTATGTTCTTATTTGGAAAATATTGAAGATAAGGTAAGTTGAATCGAGCTTGGATTCCATCCAAATCAATCTTGATGATCAGAAACCTTGACCGCGCCTTTTGTTTTGTCCTCAACAATTTTTAATCTTCTGATTGGACAGATGATTAATTTAACGTTTTGAGCAGTGTCATAATTTTAGCGCGAGGTCCACATCTTTAGATGTTTGACTTTAAGATCTGACATTTTCTTTTATAAATAAAATAAGATAAAAGGTTGGGTATGCCACCGATATCAAGTATGCTAGTAGTCATTGTGTATATATCTCTCTTCCTTTTTTTTTTAAATGACCCTCATATCCTTCTTGAATGATACTCCATCATGTGATCCTATTGATGCTATCTGCTAGCATACTTGACATCGACGGCATACCTATCCCTCTCCCATAAAATAAATAAGTCCTCAAATATTTTGAATCAAGAATTAATATATATTAGATGATGTTGTGGAAAGCATATTCACATGAATTTTGGTGTCAATATAAATTGCCTCTTGACAGAAATAACCTTCGGCACTAGAACCAACTCTACCACCCCCTCCCAATCCCCCAAAATAAATAAATAAATCTTATATCAGGTAGGCTTAACCAAATTATTTGTAAGGCACTTTCAATTTTCAACTATTGTGGCAAGAAATTGCAGGTGTTCTTAATTTTGGATAATCATTAATTCAGCTTCAAGCTACTTGCATTCAGGTTTTATTATAAAAACAAACGACTAAGATTTAAACTAGTAACTAATTTAGAAGAATCATTTTAATTATTTTCTTTATTATTTCTATGAGTAGTTAAAGCCAATAATAATAATAATAATAATAATAATAATAATAATAATAAAATAATAATAAGACGGGTAGAGCCATTGACAAGTGGATTAGGTACATGTTTGAATTCCCATCTCTAATTGCATCATCTCCTCAAAAGCTTTCATATCCGAAGGAGACAAACCCAATGTTAGAATCTTGTTCATACAATCCTTTCTCTGGGCATGAACAACAACTACTTCCTTCTGTGGACATGCGTTTGCAATTTGCGTGGGACCTCCCCAACCAAAATCAATATCATTTGAAAGAAATCTAGACCATTTGTTACCCACAAATGCTCTATCTAGTTGTAATTCTGTTCTGGTTGCTTCTACAGTAACCTTTACAAATTGAATGTAGTTCACATAGTTATCTAGTGATTGAATGAATTCCAATTCTAGTCCCCTTTTGATCAAATCAACTGCAAAGCACAGTGGATTTTCTATTAGTTCTCCTGCACTACATTCACAACCTGTAATCAAAATGGCATTGCCGAAGTACCCTTCTGGAATTGATGGACCAAATCGATGATGCCGTCCATCGACAACGATCAAAAGCATTGATGTCTCAGAAGGGTTCAATTTGAGGGCCTTGGTTCGTGCTCGCCATATAAATGCCATGATCAATTCAAAATCTGTGACAGTAGTACCCTTTATGGTTCCATCATCCTCCATAGCAGCTATCTTCTTCAGTTGCTTCAACTTTTGGAGATCAAAAGAGAAGGATTTGAATATAGACTGTTCATCTCGTCGTAGTAGATAGGAAGAAACATTTGATCCATCTACGCTTATTGCAGAAATATTGTCATGGTTGTATTCATCAGTTTCAAGGGGTTGGTTTGGCTTCAGTATACATCTATCTAAAAATGGAACAACACTTACGGGTAAGCCTCTAGCAATTTCACCCCATGACTTCATAAATTCAAGCAATGATGTTCCATCGCACATGCAATGGTTCACTGCTAATCCAATAACAAAGCCTCCACATTGAAACCTTGTCACCTAAATACAATTAGAACTACAATTTAGAATGATCATAACGTTAGGAATTAAAAGCGTAGCAGAACAACGATTAGCAAGAAACAAAAAACGAAAAAGAGGTCATAAACACAAAACACAAAGATATACATGGTTCACCCAAGATGGACAATGTCCTCAGTCGAGCCAGAACTTCAACTATTCCGATAAAGAAAATTATAAATCCCTAATCCTAATGTCTCCTTAATAGGTCAACCCTACATGTAGCATTTTTGACCTGTTATAATATAGAGAAAACACATGCCCAAAAGTGCAAAATTACTCTTAATATATAGACGACACCCAAAAATTTTGGTCTGAGCTCCACGTATCTACTAGATAGGGGCTGCATGCCCTTGCAACCCCCATAGCCCCCCCACCTGTCCGTTATTGGGGAAGAATCACTAGTACTTCCTAAATTACTTTGAAATCATGCCTTAGTAATAACCCGTAAACCCAAAGGAAGTTACTTATAATTAATTACAGTATATATATTAACTAGCTACCTGCACCACAAGCAGTGGTATTTCTGAAGGGTTCTCTGATTCATTCCAAGCATGAACAAGTTGTCTTTGTTTTGGGAGATCAAGGATCATAAAATCGCCCAACTCACGAAGCTCACAATTTGCAACTGCTTCAACAAATGAAACACCTTCTCCTGTGCATTTCACCATAAAATTTCCATCTGGACCCATTACAAGACTCCCTGCAAATGGATAGAAATGAACCAGAACCTTAGCCAAGGCTTGTTTGATTGTTTCACAGAGATTCTCTGTCCTCTTCTCATCATCTGTCTCAAAGCAAAATAAAATATCAAGAGGACCCATCAATATCTCATCTATAGGCGACAAATAATAGAGCCCATCATAAGTCTTCCCTGTGGGAGGGACAACAACCGGCTTAGACTTTGTTATTCTAAGTTCTGCTTCTCCACTTCCATGTGAAGTTGCCATTGAGAATCTCCTCCTACCTGCACACAAGCTTATTGCAAGCTAAGTCAAGGTAAACAAGCAAGAGTCTTGGCCTCCCAAAACATACCAAGAGCATCTTTATAAATATAGAGGTTGGACCTGGGCTGCGGCAGTATCTATGTGGGTGAGATGTGTATCCACCTAATCTTTTTTTTTTTTTGTGGTGGCGTAGGGGACACAGGTTGGTAACATAGCCATAATTATTAAGTTCGAAAGGCAATAAAATGTCTACGAATACATTAAAATTAAACAGATTCAACAGTAAAATACTTTTCAAAAACCCAGCGTGAATTGCGTACGACAATAGGTTTCAACAGTGAATTTTTCTTGTTTTTGTACTCTATAGCTTTTTCTCCTGCCGATGGCAATGTTTAACGTGGGAGGTGGAGCTAGACTTTGAGATTGTTTGTTGTGGCTGGCGTATCCAGGTTTTATATTCATACTTTTATTTTCTCTAAATATATATGATCTTTTAACACCAAAAAAAAAAATGTGAGGCAATGTTACAGCAATTGTCTGATATGGTTATGTTAAAACAAAAATACGGGTATATGTATACATGCAATACACACATAATTGGGATTTGAGTCAAAGTGAGTTTAATTTCCTCTTTTTATGGTTAAAGGTGAAACCAAAGAAACCAATCTTATGGTAAGTAATAATGCAACTGCAAGAAATAAGCTCTACAGTGGCCGTTATATATCAAAAAAATGTTGTCGAAACCATTCATATGATGGATTTTATTTTTTCACCACCCATACACCACCAAATGTGGTGCAGCAAATGAACTATGGCATTTGTTGCATGCACCCATGTATGTACTTTTCAACCGCATTTTTATAGAAATGCCACTAAAAAGATTCTATACAATAAGAGTTTTTTAGTGGAATATTTGTATCAATGTTTTATTATAAACATTGGCGAAAGACCTATTACAATGACAAATACACTAACATTGTTGTCTCGTCTCAATATTTTTTTGATGTAAGACTAAGACTACATGGTATTACACCTAGGGTTGCACTGCACACTCAACCATGTGAATCAGGGCCCAAAACTTAAACTTAAACGTAGACGTCCTAGACAACTTTCTTATTTCTCATGTGTGATTATTAATTCATCACAATTGCTTATCCAACTTGTCCGACAGACAAATATAAAACAGATCAACAAACAGATATGAGTGATCATAAACACTTCAACATTTCAAATCAATTAAGTATGACCGAATGTTTGTCGAACGAAACGACAATGACATTATGAAGAAGTGGTGGGAAGGTGATTTTTGCCAAAAGTTGGAACAAATATTTATTTCCTTCAACAATCCAACCACATGCATTTAACGAGAAATTCAAATTTGCACCACTTCATTGATAATGCCCAACCAAAGGACAATGGCAATATGAAGTGGTAGGAAAATGTGCTTTAGCTGAAGGTAGCTCAAATATTTATTTCCTTCAACAATCTATCCACGGGAATCTAACAAGTAGAGTTTATTTGGCAGAGCATATTATTGTCAACACTTTAACTTCATTGATGATACCTTAATCAATACTTTCGCAACATTGGGATTTTTCTTCTGCTAAACAAACAGAAGTAAGGATGTGAATTTGAAAACAAAATTGTTTATCGAAATCGAATTATACCATTTACACCGAAATCATGATTCGGTTATGGTTTTAAAGTATAAACCATTGGTAAATCGTTCAAATAAATCGTTAAACTGATTAACATAAAGGTAGTAAGTTTAAGTCAATCAATGATGAGTTTACATACATTTCAATTTAACACCCTTAAACAGAAGTACATGAGTTGTGTGTAAGAAACTTTTACCTTATCTTCATTTTACCTATCAAAGCCCTTTTTGCCATACATGATAAGGGAGAGTCTCTCTTTCCTTCTCCTCTCGGAACCCTCATCCCTTAAAGTATCTATGAGTACTTATTCAGCTAGCCATCACACTTATTTGAAACCAATGTGTGACTAAAATTAGTTCCCTTGCAAGCGTTACTTAACTCATAACAACTCTATAAGTGCACCAGCACAATAGAAAAGAAGACAAAGAAAATTGAAATAGTGAATATTTTAAAACTGTAAAACAACTAAGAACATAAAATCCAACATCCCTTCCCTGAAATTTCACTTTTCCTTTCGAACTTTATTTAGGACTAACAATTCCATAGATTTAAAATAGAATGAGGTTTGCATGTCTTTTATCCCATCCATTTCTCTATTTGAGGTATTCCTTCAAAGCAGTAACTTGCATATCCATCTATGAACCGAAGTCCACAACAATCTTACTACTCATGCGTTGATTCCATCATAGCCCTCTATCAATCCATTACCTCAACTCCCATAAGGTGTATCTCAGAGAGATCCAGGGGCTCCAAGCCTTCAATCATTGTGAGCAACGAATGGTACGAGCCGTAAACTCGAACATCTTAAGTTCGACTCTCACTAGGTACACCTTAGGCCACTCACAAGGAGGCATTTAATGCTCTTCACTACTTTCAATGAAAGTTGAACGGTTCTCATTCAACCTTAGTATGACCCGGACCATGTGGTTGTGGGATCAGTATGGGCCCGCGGGACTAGTCAGGCCAAAGGCCTGGATACTCGTTGTCAGCAAAAACAAAAAAAAAAACAAAAGAGGCTCCAAGCCTTCATCTAGTGTGAACATTGATCTGACCAAGACAAGTTGTCATCAAAGCCATCCAATTTCATGGGGCTATTAGAGTTGTCTGAGTTCTGTTTGAATAGATAAAGTTAAGAGGAAAGTAACTTGTATATCCATCTATGAACCGAAGTCCACAACAATCTTACTTCTCATGCGTTGATTCCATCACAGCCCTCTATCAATCCATTACCTCAACTCCTATAAGGTGTATCTCAGAGAGAGCCAGGGGCTCCAAGCCTTCAACTATTATGAGCAACGAACTTTATACGAACCGTAAACTCGGACATCTTAAGTTTGACTCTCACTAGGTACACCTTGGGCCACTCACAAGGGGGTGTTTAGTGCTCTTCACTACTTTCAATGAAAGTTCAACGATTCTCATTCAACCTTAATATGACCCGGTCCATATGGTTGTGGGGTCAGTATGGGCCCGCAGGACTTGTCAGACCAAAGACCTAGATACTCGTTGTTAGCAAAAAAATAAAACAAAAAAAACAAAAGGGGCTCCAAGCCTTCAACTACTGTGAACATTGATCTGACCAAGACAAGTTGTCATCAAAGCCATCCAATTTCGTGGGGTTATTAGAGTTGTCTAAGTTCTGTTTGAATAGATGAAAGTAAAATCTTTAAACTTAAAAAATAAAATTTTATAATCACCATACCCATGTGATCCCATGTGATTATATAAACTATTTAAAATTTTTATCACATTTAGTAATGATACATTTTTATATTTAGTTATTTTACAATTTTTTTCTTAACAAAAAGGGTTTTGAATGCAAAATAAAATAAAGTAAAATTTAATAACAAAATATGAAATAACTTGGAGTTAATGATATAATCAAAAGGGGTAATTATTACAAAAATTTCACTTCCCTTACCTTCACTTTACCTTGCAACTAAATGGAACCAAAATTGTTTTTCAACTCTCCCGAAGAAAACGAAAATGAAAGCTATTGATTCTATTTCTTTATGTTCATTTACTTTTGTTTTACTTGTGATTTCCTATATCTTGGGTATTATAAATTGAAAAAATTATAAGATTACCCACTTTTGGGTTTCCCTTTATCAAACTATATACATTGGCCTTAATTGGAATTTACGAAACAACCCATTTTTGGATTTGGGTTACGAATCTACGCAAATAGTATCTCACCCTCATCCTCATATCTTTTTGACATATTTACCCCTATTTCCACCTTACCTTCTCCAATCAACACCCACCCCTTGCTTCCCTTCCACTCTTCCCAGCAATTCCTCCCAACACTACAATATCGCCCTGCCCCACCCCATGCTCTGAATCTGGATCCGTCCCTTGTTCTTCCCTTCTGTGAAAATGACAACAACCCCTTCCTCTTTGTTCTTCTGAGAACACGACCTTCTCCCAGTCCTACCCTTCCCTTACCCCTCCGCATACCCCTGCGCTCACTGGAATCCTAGCAGAGATGGGTGACGAGCACCCCGCCAGTCTCCAACAATAAATAACCTAGCTACAGCATTTCTATCGGTTCTATCAACTCAAGCGAGTAAGAGGGAGAAAAAATATAGGAATGGTGAAGAAAAGAGAGAAAAGACCTAGAAATGAAAAATATAGGAAGGGTGTTTTCAACTAACTATATTTAGTTAGTAAAGAATTCCAAAATTGGTTTCACAAAAATTTGTTCCACCACGGAATCCATTCCTAAAAGCTAATCCAAAGGTCCTTTCACACTTTTAGAAATTCTTGTAGATAGCTCTATTAAGTGATCTGTATCTCATTGCTTTGTCAAGAATCAAGTGTAGTGTTGTTCCCTCAAATCCAATATTTAAAGAGAAATCCAATGTACAAGAATTTCACTGGTCTAGATGTTCAACAATGGATGGTACGTTCTTATTTGGAAAATATTGAAGATAAGGTAGGTTGATTAAAGCTTGGATTCCATCCAAATCAATCTTGATGATCAGAAACTTTGACCGTGCCTTTTGTTTTGTCGTCAACAATTTTTAATCTTCTGATTGGACAGATAATTAATTTAACGTTTTGAGCGGTGTCATAATTTAGCGTGAGGTCCTCATCTTTAGATGTTTGACTTTGAGATCTGACATTTTCTTTTATAAATAAAATAAATAAGTCTTGAAATATTTTGAATCAAGAATTAATATATATTAGATGATGTTGTGGAAAGCATATTCACATGAATTTGAGTGTCAATATAAATTGCCTCTCGACAGAAATAACCTTCAGCACTAGAACCAACTCTACCACCCCCTCCCAATCCCCCAAAATAAATAAATAAATCTTATATCAGGTAGGCTTAACCAAATTATTTGTAAGGCTCTTTCAATTTTCAACTATTGTGGCAAGAAATATCAGGTGTTCTTAATTTTGGATAATCATTAATTCATCTTCAAGCTACTTGCATTCAGTTTTATTATAAAAACAAACGACTAAGATTTAAACTAGTAACAAATTTAGAAGAATCGTTTTAATTATTTTCTTTATTATTTCTATGAGTAGTTAAAGCCAATAATAATAATAATAATAAAAATAATAAAATAATAATAAGACGGGTAGAGCCATTGACAAGTGGGTTTGATAGATTCTTGAATCCCCATCTCTAATTGCATCATCTCCTCAAAGGCTTTCATGTTTGAAGGAGGCAGACCTTTTTCTTTTTTTTTTTTTTCTTTCTAAGAGCAGACCCATTGTTAGGATATTGTTCTTACTCTCCTTTCTCTGTGCATAAACTATTACTATTTCCTTCTATGGACATAAATTTGCAACATGCTTAGGACTTCCCCAACCAAAATCGATTTCACTGGAAAGAAATCTATATCATTTGTTGCCTACAATTGCTCTACCCAGTAGTAGTTCTGTTCTTGCTGCTTCTACAGTGACCTTAACCAATTGAATGTAGTTCACATGGTTATTAATTGTGAATAGATGAAGTCCAGTTCTAGTCCCTTTTGATCAAATCAACTGCAAACCATAGTGGACTTTTATATTAGTCCTTCTACACTTCAGTCACAACCTGTAATCAAAATGGCATTGCCGAAGTACCCTTCTGAAAATGATGGACCGAATTGAAGATGCCATCTGTCGACAACGATTAAAAGCATTGATGTCTCAAAAGGCGGGTTCATTTTGAGGGCTTTGGTTCATGCTCACCATATAAAAGCCATGATCAATTCAAAAT
>NC_056564.1:26936259-26944052 GCF_013358625.1 Macadamia integrifolia
ATGCTAGCGGGATTTTAAACTTTAGATAAAAAAAAAAAAAATCATATCCGTTCATGTGGCGAGGTCTTACAAAACCTGTCAAATACCGTTGCTCCATGGTACTACTCCCCCAACCACGACCCCTTTCTCCTGCCAGTGTGCTCGAAGCATCACTGTCATCGACAAGTTCAAATGTTCCTACAACACAGGCGGAGGCTCCAAAAGTTTCGGTCACAAGGAGTGTGCCAAACTCCGGGCCAATAGCTGGTTTATCGCCGAAAACAGCAAAGTCTAGATCACAATTCCTACCACGACCCCTTCTCCAAATCGTCAATTCCATTGCACTCAAACACTGTCCAAGAACCATCTATTTACGTATCCATCACTTCTAGCTCCAGAGCATGTTCCAAGTCATTCTAATTGATACAAGATTGATGGGGAAGAAACCCTTCTAACCAAAATAGTTGGAAAACGATTTTACTAGGTTCATTTAAGTTAATCTCAAGGGGCTCATAGAAGGAACATTTGATTTAGGGGATTAAGAGAACTAGAGCACGGTAAAATTTGTTTCAGAGATCATATGCCTGAAAACATGTTAAATAAGGGTAACCAAGATTCTAGAGAAGAGAGGAAAGGTATAGCAACAGTGGATTGAAAATTTGTATATCTTCTCTCCATCCAACAATTTAACTCAAGTTGATCAAATCCTACGGTCAAAATATAGTAAGCATTCTTATTTTTTAGATACCATGCTAGCATACCCATCCCTCTACCATAGATGAAGAAAAAAGATTGGATGATTGTTTCTAGTTTTACACTTATAAAGTATTTTAGAAAAAGCCGTTGTGGAAATAGGCAAAGACCAAATTAAGTTTCTAGGACTAGAAATAGGACTAGGACAAATAAAATTACAACCTCATATATCTACAAAAATTTTAGAATTTCCTACAGAATTAAAAACCACAAAAGAATTATATCCAACAGACTATCCACTTAATAATGTATTCAACAGACTATCCACTTAAAAACCAGCTTCTATAAGTTTTAAAGATGTTTGTGATAAGTATTCAACAGACTATCCACTTAATAATGTATATCTAAGGAAATGTCCCTGGGATATGTTATTAGGATTAGGATTTATATTAGCACAATCAGGAGGATTATATGTTAATAAACACAGCATTATAATATTCAAAAATATAACACAAACACCAACTTATCCACCATACCTAAAACCTAAAAATGATAAAATATTATTTGAAGAATGCCCTTGCAATATACCAGGACAGTGTAAAATAAATAAAGAAATTAGTGATATAGTTTCCGAAGAAAATGTTATAAAAGAAGGTGAAGAATTAATTTTAGAACAAGACATTATAGATTTTGAAGATGGAATAAATCCATCATCAATATTAGCTATTTTAGAAACCTATAACAGTATTAAAAAGACTATAGAAAGATTAGAACAGATAGAAATAATTCAGGATAAAAATCCTTTAAGACATTGGGAAAAGGATAGACCAGTTATGAAACTAGAAATTATAAACCCAAATTTAAAAATAAATTCAGGAGTACCAAAATATCACCCAGTAGATTCAGAACAATTCAAACTCCATATTACAGAATTATTAGAATTAAATTTAATAAGAAAATCAAATAGCCCTCATAGATCTGCAGCAATGGTAGTTATGAAAGAAAGTGAAAAAAGAAGAGGAAAAAGCCGAATGGTAATAAATTATAAACGATTAAATGATAACACAGTAGATGATGCATATAATTTACCCCAAAAGAATTTCCTTATTCAATTTATACAAAAAGCCAAATTTTTTTCAAAATTTGACTTAAAATCAGGATTTCATCAGATAGCTATAGAAGAAGAATCTAAACCATGGACAGCTTTTACAACAACTGAAGGCCATTACGAATGGAATGTAATGCCCTTTGGATTAAAAAATGCACCTGCAGTTTTTCAAAGAAGAATGGATGATATTTTCTTACCTTACAGAGAATTTTGCATAGTTTATATAGATGATATATTAATATTTTCGAAAACCGAAATAGAACACATAGCACATCTCCATAAAATATTCTCAGAATTTTACAAACATGGCTTAGTAATCTCCAAGAAAAAGATGGAAATAGGCAAAGACCAAATTAAGTTTCTAGGACTAGAAATAGGACTAGGACAAATAAAATTACAACCTCATATATCTACAAAAATTTTAGAATTTCCTACAGAATTAAAAACCACAAAAGAAATAAAAAGTTTTATAGGATTAGTAAATCAAGCAAGAGATTTTATTCCAAACTTAGGAAAAATAATAGGACCATTATATTCTAAAACAAATCCAAAAGGAGAAAAGAAGTTTAATTTACAAGACAAAATATTAATAGAAAAAATAAAGAATATTGTACAAAATATTCCACCTTTAAGATATCCATATAATTCAGAATATAAAATTATTGAAACCGATGGATCAATAGAAGGATGGGGAGCAGTTTTAAAAACCAGACCAAATGAATATAGCAGTAAAACAGAAGAACAAATCTGTAGATATGCCTCTGGCATACATAAAAGAAAAAATTTAAGTCCAATAGACTGTGAATTAGAAGCAGTAATAGCAGGATTACAAGCTTTTGATTTCTTTATAATACTAAGAAGTTTTACTTTAAGAACAGATTGTGAAGCCATAGTTAAATTCTATAAAATTCTTAATGAAAAAAGAGTGAGTACAAGAAGATGGTTAATCTTTAGAGAACTAATTCTAGGAAAAGGATATAAAATCAAAATAGAACATATAAAAGGAAATGATAATTATATTGCAGATTATTTATCCCGTGAATGTTTACCTAAGTTACTAACATAAGTTTGACATCTTTTCAGAAGTCAAAAAGATCTGAATCAAGAAGGAGTTTCTCTCCTGATTCTGATCAATTCCCCAGTTTAGAAACAGTATACAAGAGATATAAAAAGAAGATGGATAAAGGCAAAAAGCCTATGACTCCAGAAAGGAGCCCTTCTCCTGATACAACAAGAAAAACAGCAGAAATGCTGCAATAAGCCCTTGGCAATATTGGAATCAAAGGAAGATTTAAAGAAGCCCCAGAAAATGGGATCCAGTATGGAAGAAGTTACTTAAAGTCGATAGATGAACCCTTCGGGTTCAGAAGTATGTATACAGTAGGTACCGAAGAACAGATTATCCTTGATAATTTGTGGGTATCATATAATAAGATCTTGAAAGATCCATATAACAAGCAAAGACGAGAGCATTTTATGACCAGCTTAAACTGCTGTAGTTATCAATTTGCTAAGATAAAAGAAGCAAGAAAAGAGAACTATCCATATTATGTTCTTATTGAAGGACATAATCCTGGAGTATATGATAGATAGACAGAAGTATTACAACAATTGAAAAATTATCCCAAACACCCATGGTTCAAGGGATTTCATAAATTAGAAGAAGCACTGGATTATGCTCGTCGTAATCTAGGACCTAATTTATTTATAACACCGGCTCTTAGATTTCCAGTATCTAAGGTCAGGGATACAACAAGTTTCAAAGAAGCATTGACCAAATGTGAACAATGCGATACAACAAGCTCAAGAATTGCAGAGATACAAAAGAATGAATCTCAGCTTAAAACAGAATTGCAGACTGTCAAAGAATCTGAACAGAAATATTATCATCAGTTAGCCTCCAAGATAAAAGAAGTCGATGAATTAAAAGAAGCTCTACGACTTATTCAGCTCCAACAGTCAAGATTTGATACAACAAGCATCCCAACACCTCCAGCATATGAAAATCTCCTTGACAGGATACAGAAGATGGAAGAATCAATCAGGAAGAAAGAAGAATATGAGAAGGTTCTGATGGCAAAAACAAGTTCAGAAAATATAAAATCAAAAATTGAAAATATATTTTCAAAAAATTTCTATCCAGAGTCTTCCAGTGCATCCACGGAAGATCTAGCAAAAGACAGATAAGCCCCGGAATTATTCAAGAAGATTAAGATCAAGCTACAAAAAGCAAAGAAGAATCTCTTCACCAGAATAATAGAAGACCCTTTTTGGAAAAACAAAGTGTTTGGCCGACACTTGTGGATATGTCCAAAAAGGTGGGCCCTCAACTTTGAAAAAGAAGATCAATTATAAAAAGGCTCAGAAGACTTATCCGGATCTCTCCGGATTTCAAAAAATCTTGTAATATACTTTGTAAATTTTGTTCATAAATAGAAGGGAGCTCTTCAGAAAGGGGGAGACTCTTTTTTTTAGAAAAATTTTAGAAGTTCTGGCTCTGTAATAGTTCCTGTACGATATCTCCAGTTTAATAAAAGCAGTTCATCATTCCTGTAAGTTTCTTTCCTTTCTTTTAAAATACATCAGAGCTTCTTCTTCTAGCATCAGACTGAAGCCTACAGTCGAGCCTCTCGATTCTGGCTGCTAGATCCAGTTAAGCTCTTCTTTTACTTTTTGTTTATTTCTTTTAATTTTGTTTATGGTTTAATTTAACTATGTGTGAGTAGTTTCTCAAGAAGGATTAAAGGATATTACTGGAAGAACAAACAGTGATAAGTATTCATTAATATTGTTATTAATTGAGCTATCTGAGTAAAATTTCTTATTATTACATTAATATTGTTTTCATAATCAGAATCTAAGATTCCTCCTATAACCATTAATCCTTTTGCTGCCATACTAGATTTTGTTTCTAATTTTATCCCATATTTTTCTGAGATAGAATATCTAACTTGGGTATCTATTATAGTAATATTATCTGGTAATAATATTGTTTCTATAGGTGAAAAAATATCATATCCTAAAGATCCTTTTGTAGACTTTGCTGGTTTTATTCCTCCATTCTCAATTATTTCCATCCATTCAATTCTTGGTTCTTCTCCATGTATCCTTGTATTAAAATCATCTTTACTTTGCAATTGAGCTTTTAATATGGTTATTTCATCTTCTAGGATTTCTACCTTCTTAGTAACTATCTTATCTTGTAATTTTATTATTTTTTCATCAATTTTTGGAATAATTTCTGATTTATCTAAGCAATTCTTACATCTTTCTTCAAAACACCTTTCACACTGATATCTCAGTGTTATCCAAGGGTATCCTCGACATTTCTTACATGCTACATCATGTGATCCTGATCCATTTTTCCATCGATGATTATCCTCTATGCATGTATCTGTTAATACACATATATTTTCTTCTAAATATTGTTGCATAACACTTGGTATCTCTTCTTCACTATCTCTATCTTCAATGTTTGGATTATATATCTCTATAGATACAATGCTGTATATTGATTCTGTATCACTTAAATCATCTTCAACATCTATCAAACAGCATTTTGAATCTTGTACTACTAAAGATCTCTTTGTATCCTCATTTATTCTTTTTGGACACTTTGATGCTCTATCACATATAAAACATCTTAGTTTTCTTTTATAGATTCTATCTGGATCATACATCCTAGCATGATGATCTTTATTTAAAAATGGTCTTCTTGCATCAGATCTTCTAAGATAATATCTCTTTTGTGGTCTTCTGTAACTGCTTCTTTTCTGGTATCGAGGCCTATATTGGGGTCTCTGCAGTCTAGTTCTTATATTTTGTTTTCTTTTATAAATATCTTTTCCTTCTCTTCCATATATCTGAGGTACGTATATATCTTTACAAAAGTTATATTGTTCTTTCTGAAATTGTTGTTGGATTTGTATGGTTATACATTTTTCTTTTAAACATTTTATAATGTGTTGTATTCTAATACCAATATTATCATTTTCTGGTATATCATTTATAGGGTGCCATTTTTGTCTTATTTCTTCTCCTAGTTGTCCTGGTAGTTTTTGAAATAATTTATCTTTTACTGATTGGGTAAAGTAGTTACCGCTTATACTTGCAAAATAATAATATTCTTTTAGGAAACTTTTTGCATACCTATAGTCTGTCAAAACTAATCTCTCAAGTTGTGCTAATGCTTCTGTTTGTTGTTCTATTCGAGAACTATTAGGATCTCTTCCTGTTGCTAACATATGTATTTTATTAACAAAATTATATGGATTTGGTCCAAATGTTTTTAATGTTCTAAGTTCTTCTGGATATTCAACTTTATATCTTTCCCAATTTGCTTTCATTGATTCTCCTAAAAATGTTTCTAGATATTGATATAATTCATCTGTATCTAGTTGTTCTTTAAAGTTTAAACAATCATTTATAACCTTGCTTTTCCAAATATCGAGTACTGAATCTAACTTCTGTGGATCATGATATCCTATATTTAATATTTTTCCTGATTCTTTTTTGTCTGCAAAAACTACTGGTTCTTCTATTGGCAATTTTTTCCCTCTAGGTTTATAGAATTTAAAATCATCTTTTGGTTGTTCTAATTCTGTTGGTTCTAATTTCCATCTTGGTCTATTTCCCCAAGCCATATTTGGGTTATTCGGTCCATATGGTCTTGTTTGATCATAGGTAACATCATTCATTGCTTCAATATTTTGTAATTCTTCTATATCAGATTCTAAACTTTCATTTATATCTTCATTAATTTCTTCATTAATTAATAATCTAGGATTTATTTCACTTGTTTCACTAATTTTATCGGTAATGTTTAATTTCCTTATAATAAATCTATCGCCTCTATCAATTAATTCTTCTTCTTCTGTTATAACTTTTGATTCTATTGCTAAGTTTTCTAATCTTATCCTGTCTTCCTTAAAGAGTTCAATACCTAGTTTTCTTTTATATAATAATGTTCCTATTAGACCATACTTATCATATTGTTTTAGTATTTTTATTTCTTCCTGTGTTATTATCCTATCTTCCATTATCACTGTTGTTTTGATTTTCTAATTCTCTTATTAATCTGTCTCGTTCTTCATTATCTATAGTATCTGCTGTACTATTTTCAACTCCTGGTCTTGTTTCATAATCTAAAAATCTTAATCTATAATTATTATTACTATCTTGATATATTAGACTGTCTCTTGGTACATAAACTGTATTGGAATCTTTATCTTCTGTTATTCTACTTAAATTCCATTCTTGTCCTGCTAATATCATTGGGTCAATTTCTGGAGGTTTTAATAATTTACTATATTTAGATCCTATTCCTTCAATAACTTCTCCAATCGAGACTTTGTAATTTGTTGTAGAATTATTAGTTATTTTTCCTATCAATCCTATACACATCATTAAATTATCTCCTTTAAATGAATCATATCCTTTTGTCATAACTTTTATTTTTATATATTTTGGTAATTCTTTTATTTTTAATTGAAAATCTGGTGCTACATAATATAATGATTTATTATTTGATAAATCTACTTCTACTATCCCTGATAAAGAGTTTATATCAAGATATTCAATTCTAAAATAGTTATTATGAATTCTATTATATTCATTGACAATATTTTCTATAAGACTGAAATAATTTAAATAAACTGAGAACATTAGATAAACTGAAAACTTCTTATAAAATAAACAAGGCTCTGATACCAAAAGGGGGGGTTTGGCCGGAGAGAAACTGCCGGTTCAGTTGGATAGCACAGAAGGATATGTGCTAGTCAGAGGGCACAGGAGGCACACCAGGGGGAGAGATAGAAAGGGAAGAAGGATATGAGGATATTTTGTAAGATCTTTGACAGAAATGACAATAAAGAGAAAGTTTAGGATCGAGATATGCTAAAATCCAGGGAAATAGTGATCTCCTGGTTCTGTGTATAGCAATCAGAACGAGATTGGTAAAAATCTTTCTCCGATCCTCTTTTTTTTTTTTTTTTTTTTTTTTTTTTTTTTTTTT
>NC_056564.1:26944072-26951343 GCF_013358625.1 Macadamia integrifolia
AATACATCACAAAGATGAAGATATTGTTTTCAATCCAGTGATAATTAGAAGAAAAATTAGCCCAAGTTTGGAAATATCAAGCCTCATTAGCCAAAGTCTGAATGCTCACATTAAGAGAACACATAAGTCTATAAAATATTCAATTCATTGTCTCCAGTTTGAGAAGAATGATCAATACCAGTTACCAATTAAGGAAATATACTCACTTGCGCTTGATGGAGCTAGTAAAGTCAATCCTGACCATGGTGGCGGTACGGAAAACATTAAATAGATCAATAAGAAGTTTTTATTATTAATAGCTCAACAACACTGGTGGTTGGATTTTCACACCATTTTATAGGTGAAGTTGTGAGGAATGACATGCATAGTTTGGGTCTCGTACCAAGTATGACCTCGGATAGAGTTTATTGAAGAGCAAGGATCAATATAGCAAACCCCAGTTAGTTGAGATTCCCCTGACTTGCTAAGTTGTGTCTCTTTCCTTTTACTTTGACATTTCATTTCTCTTCTTTCACTTTTCATTTTTCATTCTTCATATTTAATTTGTCATTCTTCATTTTTCATTTCTAATCTCATTCCTTACCCCTCTTTTCTCATCTCTTCACCCCCCCTCTTTTCTGTTTAGAATTCAGTTTTCTTTACTTTGTTTTGTTTGGATCCATGGAGTCGACCTCATTAAGTTGGGATAAGGCTGACTTTGTTGTTGTTATTGTTTAGGTGGTTACCAGTCATGGTAGCTAAAAACCGAAGCCTTCTTGTGTGATTTTGAACTCCTAGGAAGTTATTTGTATACCTGTTGTTGCCATAAAGGGTTACTCTCTTTTACTGGCCTCATGGTAAATGGTACTGGTGGGAGTTTTGGATCAGATCATTACATCTGATGGATGAAGTTAAGCATAATATTATACTACTAGAGATATTCACCAAAAGAATGAAGGAATAGTACCACTTAAAGATAAACCCAAGGTTGCACATGATATTGCTATGAAGTGATGCAAATGGTGTACCAAACCCAAATGGAGCTGCTTGTTTCTTAAAAATCCCTGATCTTTCAACCTCAGGAAATCTAGAGTATGGGTACAAGAGATCAGTTATTTTTCTTCTTTCAAGGTGGGATGATATAAATAAGTTCTTGTTTGCTGGGTAAGACCTTTGCCCTCCCCCCTCCATCCCAGTTGTCACCAGTTTAATAAATTTCTGGTAGCCCCTAAGGCTGAAAATACACATTTGTGGTGGTAATTGATATCATAGACATTTAGATGTTTCTGACGATACTCTTTCGGTTTCATTGTGCCCTACAAAAACTAGGCACAGAAGCTTATTTAGTAATTTGGTTTGTTGGGCCTGCTTTTTCTGAACTTCTTGATGGTATCAGCTGTGCAGGATGGTAGTAAAATCAGAAGATGGAAGGAATCTGCGTTCCTTCAAGTTCAAGGAGGAAGCTGAAGGGTAATAAATCTTTCTATCTCCAATTTTTAGCAATGCATATTTTGAACCTAGTGAGACTTTAGATATTCTTCTCTGGTATTCTCTCCTTCGGTGAGATTAGGGTTGTCTTATTCCTGGCTTGTACATTAATCAACTTATGGAACAGCCAAGAAGTCCGTGCCGTGGAAAGGAGGGTACTTTTGGAAACTCTTGCCAATCGGTTGCCATCAGGTTCAATCTGTTTTTCTTCTAAGCTAGCAAAGATTGAAAAAACTGGAACAGGTGAAACTCTGTTGGAACTTGTTGATGGGACCCAATTACTTGCAAAGGTACCTTCCACATCTTCATGGTGGCCTGTACAAATATTAATGTCTGCAAATTAGCATGTTACGATGACTTATTCAAGTTAGGTTTTTCTTTTTCTTTTCACAAATAATCAGTGGAATAATTGATCTAGCTGGCTAAGTTTGTATGTCTCTTTAAAGATCCGAGTTGGTGGTACAATATAAGAATTGTTTAGCAATGGCATAGAAAATAGGTGCACACATGCTGGAGGAATGGGAAAGCCTCCATTGAAATCAGTCCATACTAGGAAATATTCTTGCAGCAAGCACTCAACCGGTTGGGTGGCTTACCATCTGAGACCAGATGATCATGGTTCAAACCTTTGTGACCCTTTTTCCTTACCCATTTAGGACTAATACCATACAATGTTTTGATAGCTTCATTGTTTTAGCTCGAGTTAACTGTTAAAGTACATATTTGACAATTTCATTGTTATTCTAAACCTCTAACAGGTTGTTATTGGTTGTGATGGTATCCGATCAACAATAGCAAAATGGATGGGATTCTCAGAGCCTCATTATGCTGGGCATTGTGCCTTCCGTGGGCTTGGATTCTACCCCAATGGCCAGCCATTTGAACCCAATGTGAATTATGTCTACGGAAGGGGCTTGCGTGCTGGATTCGTTCCAGTTTCACCCACAAAAGTTTATTGGTTCATCTGCTTCAACAGTCCATCTCCAGGTCTACTTACTAAATCTTACCTAGAAATTATCAATTTGCTCAGATGATGAAAGCAGCAAAACTATTTGACTACTTCTACAATTAGTTGCCATTTCCCTTTCATCCACAAGGATGCAGTACATGGGATGGTTCAGATCACCCAGATTTTTCCTGCCTACAAGGCCTTTCCTTGGTGAAAGACATGATGGTCGAACATCCCCTCAAATGAATGACACAACTGGTTATATTTGTTTTATGCAAGGCCCGTTTTAAAAATTGAACTTGGTTAAATTGTGAAAAGTATATTTGCACCTAAAATAGAGGACAATGATGTTGCACAAAGAATTAGAATAGAGTAGATGAAGTGAAGGGGTGCCATCTAGTGTGTTGTCTGATCGATGCATTCCTCTAAAACTCAAAAATAAAATGACAAGACAGTTATATGACCAGCTATGATGTATGGAGTTGAATGTTGGTCAGTGAAGAACCATCATATAAACAAACTTAGTATAGTAAAAAATGAGAATGTTGAGATGAATGAGAAGTAAAACTAGAAAAGATAAAATAATAAGCAAACAAATTAAAGCTAATTTAGGAGTAACTTCGATGCGTGATAACCCCATGAGAAAGTCGTTTGAGGTAGCATGAACATGTACAATGGAAGTTTGGCAATGTTCCAGTATGGAGGGATGATTTGATTGAGATTGAAGGAGTTAAAGGAGCTATGGGTAGGCTTAAAATGAATCTAGGAGAAGTGGTAAGAAAAGACATGCATAGTTTAGAACTAGTAACAAGTATGCCTTTAAGTTATAGACACTATGTGCATATTTTTTTTTTTTTTTTTTTTTTTTTTCAGTAATGCTCAAGCAAAACTGGCCCCATAGTGACTTTATGTTTGTAGATCATGTGTGATAAAATGATCTCATTTTGGTTTTGCATATTGCTTGAGCTCATCACCCTACTGTCATTTAAGAAGTGGAGTGAAATTAATCTCTTGATATCCTAAAATGAACTTGTTCTCGTTTTTATATAAAGACATTGCTGAGAAATCGATTCCTGATGATGACTTGCACAGTAAAATGCTGTAGCAAACAAAATATGAAATGAATTATATGGGAGCTAAACCTTATGACTTCATTTTTGTCCTTGAATAAATAATATACTCATTTGAACTTGGAAACAGCCTCTTCTGCGAAGCAAGGGGGTAAGGCTGCATACACACTTGCCCCTCCCAGACCTTGCAGTAGCAGGAGCCTCATGCACTTGGTTTGCTCCTTTTTTTTTTTTACTCATTTGAACCTCAAGTTATCTGAAACCTTGTGTACTTGTTTGTCTAACTATACTGTACTGTATACCAGGTCCTAGGATCAACGACCCTTCTATTTTGAAGAAGGAAGCTCGAGAGATGATCAAAGGCTGGCCTTCAGAGCTGTTAGATGTCATTGATATGAGCGCAGAGGACACCTTGAGTAGGACACCTCTCATGGACCGGTGGTTATGGCCAATTGTGAGCCCGCCAGCATCAGCTAATGGAGTTGTGCTGGTGGGTGATGCATGGCATCCAATGACTCCCAATCTTGGGCAAGGAGGTTGTTGTGCACTAGAGGATGCTATAGTTCTATCAAGAAAACTTGCAGGTGCACTGAAATCTGGACATACATCCGTGGATGATGCTTTAAGACTATACACCACAGAGAGATGGGGCCGTGTCTTTCCATTAACAATACGTGCTAACCTTGTTGGAGCACTTCTACAGTGGGAGAATCCAGTAGTTTGTGATATCCGGAATAGCATAGTTGTGCCTAAGCTGGTTAGGTTGCGCCCATTGTTGGAGCATACAAATTTCACCTTTGAGCCTTTGAACTAGACCAATGAGAATTTGATTCCGGTTGATGGAACATGATGCTGGGGAAGATTTAAGAAAAAGGTCATAGACAAGCTCAATGCCACTCAACCAAAGCAATTTCCTCTTTCAGACTGAGCTATTTGTGAGTTGTTTCATGTTAGGAGTAAATATATGTTTGCAGTTTCTAAAGGATAGGAACTTGTTTACTCTTTTAGGATACTTTTTAAGATGTAAAGTGGGAAACTTACTGTTCATATCAGATGATAGTATATTTGAATTGATAAAGATATAGTTACTTCTCTACTGAATCAGATATAGAAAAAATTTGGAACACATCCTCAAGCTAGATCTCGATCTTGATCAATTAGAAAATGAGCTAATAGTGTGCTATCAATCAGTACAATAACAACAACTCAGCTTTATCCCAATTAAATGAGATCGGTACATGGTTCATTGCCCTCCAATCAGCTCTATCAGAGATCATACTTGATGCAAAGGTTTAAGCTATGCATTTCTTTTCCTTGCCGTTTCTCTTGGGTCATTTTAGTTCTGCCCCTTGCTCTTTTAATTTATTCAATCTGAATCAAATCACACTCCTCCACATTGGAGCATCCAAAAGCTGCTTATCTATATATCTGAAAGTTCTCACTATACATTTTATCTAGCTCCAATTTTTCCACCGGTGGATTTGATGCATCACGTAGATGGATCGATGAATGATTTCTCCTTAAATTCTTCCTCCAGCCACAGCCCTGCTCTATTGCCTTCGAGACCCGGCCTCTCTTGTCCTTCTCCACCGCTTTTCTTACCGATCTTTTTCCTTCTATGTATACTAGCATAGTTTACATGGACCTTCAAATTTTCTCCAAGTAAAGGGCTCCTGAAACAAAGAAAGAAAAAGCTTAGAGAGAGAGAGAGAGAGAGAGAGAGAGGCACCTACTCATGCAATATCTATTACTCTTCTTTATGGTTTGATTGAACTATTTGTCAAATGAAGAAGATCTTATTATGGAAATTGATGGTGTAAAATCTCTTAATCATGACATTGTCAAAGTTTCAATTCATATTGCATTTCATTTGTCTGTTTTACTGTATTGCATTTCATTGCTCTGTTTTACTGCTAACGTAGTTGAAACATACAGCCATAAGTTCAATTTAAGGGTTTTACTTGAGTACTTGATCTGTAGCTGCTATATTCAGTAATTTCTTAGTCAACATTGATTCTCTAGTTAAACTCTAACTTTCAAAAGATTTATATAATTTTTATTTTTGGTAAAAGGATTTATAGAGTTTCTTGCTTCAATTTCAGAACTGAAATAATCTTTGGCTGATCAATGCAACGATATAGAATTGAACAAGCAATTCATTATTACAAAGCTTGCTTTGTGATTGACTTGAGTAAGCAATTCTTTAAAACAGTTTTACAGGACGAGATTTAAGGTAACCAAACAACTTTCCAACAAGAAACATGTAACAAACTCAAGCTAACCAAACAATTTTTCAGCTAGATTAGGAAGTTTAAAAGAATGTCTCTCAAAAGATTGACATCCATATTCGATATATGCATCATTTGATTTACACAACCAAACGTGTCCTAAGGCGTCCAAGCACATCTCAAGACATCCCTGATCGTTGAATGTGCACTACAGAGGATTTCAATCCAATATATAAAGGTAATTTTTAAATTTTAAATAAAAATAATTTTACAGATTTTGACGTTGAAACTACTTGGGTTAATAAATCTGTGTGGAAATATCAGGATGGTGCAAAAGGAGCCAGTTGATTTGTTGTAACCTAATTTTTTGGTTTGACAATACTTTATGTGGAAGGCACCTTCCATATGTCAGTGAAATTTTGACGTTATGATATTGTGAATCCTCTTATTTCTAGTGATCTAATGATCATTATAAAAGATAGGAAAAATTATTTTGAATTGCATAGCCCTTGTACTATGGTCGGAAATTACTTGATACCCTCAAAAGTTTAAAAGGTTTATTCGAATCACCTTTACATTTAAAATTTATTACGATTAGCTATTGACACTAAATCAATCACTGTTTAGTGACGATGTCATGGGTGAAAAAAATCTTAAATAGAGTGTTATACTCATTAACTCAAAATGCCTTCCCTTTTTATCTTTTGGCTCTAATTACTAAACCAAAAATGAAAGGATACCCCCTTTTACCCCTGCATTCCGCTATAACCAATCATAAAGATATTAGGCTTTTAATTTGATCAAGCAACTTAAACAGGCGAAGCAAAGAAGAAGAGAACTTTTGTTAATCATGAAATGGAAGAAGAAAACAAGGGGTGTAGAAGATTCTTTTCCATCACATCGGTTCAGAGAATCTTTATCGTTTAGTTTAACAATCCATAAGGGTATAATGGTCTTTTCATTTAACCACTCACAACAGAACTTCAAGAAATATTTTTAATCTTTTGGTGCCTCAAACAATTTGGCCATAGTAGGGGGTGTTCAAGTAATTTTTCCTAAAAGATATTACAAATGGATTCTAATGTGAATTGACGACCCATGCCGATACGATTGTAATTAATGTTTTTTGGTAGAAGCTCATTATCTCAAAAAAAAAAAATAATAATAATAAAATAAAATATAAATATAAAAAAATTTGAGGATGGTGCACGTCATCGGCTCCTCCATCGCTTGCTTCTGTAGAGAGCATGGTTTCAAGTATCGATGTATCGGTTATATCGATCATATAGTATTGGTATCAGCTAAGACATATCGAATATCTAATTGATCCTGATCGATTATCCAAATCATTTCAAGAGTAAAACAGTACAAAAATGTATTTTTCTTCAAAAATCAAGGACAAACGTCATTGATACCTGCCGATCTGATATGATCTGAATTGATAATATCGTTAGAGACTGATACCCTCACCGAGAACTAAATCCTTGAGAAAGATATTAAAAATAAAAAATGAAGGAGAAAGATGACTGCGTGGAAAAGTCGGTAAAAGGTTGATTT
>NC_056564.1:26951363-26960320 GCF_013358625.1 Macadamia integrifolia
TAGTGAACTTTCATGTTTGTTTTATGTAAAGTTTTTTTTGTTCATTTGAATAATACTTTTTTTTTTTTTTTTTTTTTTTTAAGACAAGGTTGAATGATTTTACATCTTAAACGGTTGCGATTCCAAAAAATTTGTCCTTTGTGACCTCCAAGCCGCCCTGACCTTTTCAATTTGGCCCAAACACGTTTTCCTTCTTCGTTTATTGGAAAAGATGCACAGCGTCGAGCACATCTCAAGCCTCTGTGGAATTCTTCGCCCAGTTCACATCACCGATGCCATCATCGAAGGCCTCTCGGAGGGTAAGAACTTCAGAGATCAGTGAATTACCAACCTATGATCCCTTCTCTGAGTTAGCGAAGAAGGAGAAGTCCCGTATCAGATTTGCAGAGAACGCCGTTCATGTTATACCCTTTGTGCTGGTTCTATGTGCCATCATTATCTGGTTCGTTTCCAACCCAGGTATATAACTATATTTGCTTCAAGATCTAAATGAACCCATTTGCTTGTTCTTCTTTTTCTGATCGATCATTCTTTGTAAACGTTGAAAGGGATGAACGAACTTGATTTGAGGTGAAAATATTTCTGTTTATCTTATTTCTATTTGGTTTCTAAATTTTTGAAATTCTCTGCCTAAGTCCATGAGTCTCCCATCTTTGGGTACTTAGGATTAAATGAGGGCAAGCTTTTCCTTCTTTTGTTTCTTTTCTTTTGTCTGAATTACTTGGGCGTTTGTGAGGGAGATCAGATCACTTAAAAGCCTGCACCAGCTTGGGGTGATCATTTTACCCTCTCTCTCTCTCTCTCTCTCTCTCTCTCTCTCTCTTATGCCTCCTCTCCTCATTTTATTTACATTTTTCCATTGAGTTGAATAAAAAAATTAAAAAATAATTCAAATTCACATTCTTGCAAAGAGGGAACAGAACATTTAAAAAGAAAAAAACATAATCATGGAAAAGGGGAATAGCACGTGATCCGGATTCCGAATCATGGATTTAGTTCTCAGTATCGGTATTAGCACCTGATGTGGTAAAATTTGATCGGATGATCTTCCTTGCAAGACAGGGTACTCCTGCACAAGAGAGCAGACAAGGGAGAGTCAGGCTGACCTGATGGGAGACTCTCCGATGCCTAAGTCAGAGTTTCCCCACACCAGTTACTTAAGAGAATTTCTTGTCAAAAGAGTGGTCAATCCCTTCTCTGGGAGCTTACCTTGCTATTTATAGGTTGTGAACCCTAAGGTCTTGTTTGCAGAGAGTCCAGCTTTGACTAGCAATCTACCTCGTCTGATCTTGAGAATATGCCCAGATTCCAGGAAAGATCCTGCGGATATTCTTCTTTCGTGAGCGTCTGGGACTCTTGAGCGAGCATCTTTCCGAGTTTTAGTCGTGGTTGGACCCCTATATGCAATTTTTACGGTTAGTGGTTCCTAGTTTCCCACGTTCTGTTGGTAGTGTTGTAGTGGGTTACGACTTCTGCTAGTTCGTGGCCACCCTGGAGATTGTCGAAGGCATGAGCTCGGCCGTAGGGGACCGAACTGGGAGCTCGGCCCTTAGGAGCCCAAGGCGGGGCTCGATCTTAAAGAGTCCGACGCTAGAGCTCGGCCTGGATGCGACCGTGGTTAGAGCTCGGCCTGGATGCAACCGGGGTGAGAGCTCGACCTGGATGCGACCGTGGTTAGAGCTCTGCCTATATGTGACTGAAGTGAGAGCTCAGAGCTCGGCCTAGATGTTGTCGAGGTGAAAGCCCAGGCAAGTGGCTTTGACTCGCCAGTGCTGATGTGGTGGTCCGACTTTGACTCATCAGTATTGATCTCTGTCGATACCGTTCCAGATCAGTGTGTATTAGTCATTTTTACCTCTTGCTTTTCAGAATAAGTACGTTTTTTTTACTATTTTACCTCTGAGACGATATGAATAATCGATTCAGATCGGTTATGGATTGGGATTGATCTTAGCCAATACTAATATGATACGACACAATACTTGAAACCATGTTCCGGACCACCAGCGGCCAGGTGAAAGGAGAAAAAATGGATAATTTAGATATTTAAACTCATTAGGGGAGAAGAAGAGATAAAAGCTAATTTTTTGAAGATATCGGAAATAAAATTTAACATAGGAGAATATCAATAATTACAGAACGAGTGCAGAAAAGTGATCTTCTTCTTAAAATACAATTTTTGCCTTCTAACACTACGCCCGAAGAACCCAATTCAAAAACACTGTAATAAATTATTAAAAAGAAAATGATTAGCAGGATGTTGGCACTAGGCATTATGCCTCTCTCTCTCTCTCTCTCTCTCTCTCTCTCTCTCTCTCTCACACACACACACACACACACACACACACGCACACATACCCTTCCCGTAATCTCATTTGGCTTGGCATGGGAAACTTCGTCGCACACCAGGAGCATGTTGATCCCTTGCCATCATTAAATGTATAATACAAGAAATTTAAAATCTTTAGCATATTTACATTTAAAACTAAGCACTACGTTTCACCTTTGACACGAAACCCAGTAAAAATATCTTCAATAGGAATGTAACCTCCCCCTCAGCCTCCCCCCTCGCTACAGAAACGAGGGAAGACTTGAGATGATATTGCCTATATTGTTAATAAGTTAAACATGCCAAATATTTTTTTCATTATGTCTTCATCTTGAACATCTTGTTATCTCGTATATTAAAGAAATAAAAAAAAGTCTCCAATGGATCTCTCAATCCAATTGAACAAAAATAAGAATGGGGAAGGGGCGAAGATGATGTTCTAACCATATATATTAAATAAATAAGAGACAAATATTATCGTACGCTACACAGTCTAACAGCCTTTTATTTTTTTATTTTTCTCATTAAATGAATATAATAAATAATAGCAAGATTACTCGAGCCCGAATCTTCTCCATCCACTTGTGAGATGGGGTTAAAAGACACAACTGGATGGAAAGGAACCAAACCCAATTACACATGACAATATATTTCAATTTCTTGGTCTAACTCAATTATATGTCTCATCTTATATCTTATTCATACCTTTAGAAAAAGAAAATCCAGAGGATTACCTGTTTGAATGGCAAAATCAAACTTCCTCTTAAATTCATGTACCCGTCAGTCTTAGGACCTCAATCTGCAACATAATGCTATGATAGATGGATCTAAGCAAATCCAAACAAATGAGTTATACTCGCATCATCCATAGGTGAGGATTTCATGATAGGATCTAAGTAAAAAAATATGGTAGTCAAAATATTAAAAATCTCAAATAATTCTTTCTAAATATTTTTTTAACCATAATTTTCTAATAAGCAATTGAAAGAATGGTAGATGTCTGGGTGCAACCATGTGAAGAAATTAAGGAACCATAAAAAGGAAAAATGTGGCAAGTTAGGTAGTGCCCAAATTTTATTCAGAGATAGGTCACATCCTCTCTTACTCTTTGCCAAGTTTGATCCCAATCTGACATTATAAAAATGAAGTAAATAAAAATGATAGAAAAACATATTGGGTGATTTAAACTTCAAGCAATTCCAAAACCATTGGAAGTACAAAGGATAATGTGTAATGAAAGTAAGTTATATGATTGAATTAGAATCTTAAATTTGGCATTTAATCAATGTGTGCATGGTGCCTTCTTCCAATTGTACCATTTTAATTTTCAAAATAACATGCCACATGACAAAAATATAAGGTTTTTGCACTATACTGCCACATCTATATTATTGGCTTGGATTTCTCTGTGGCGCAGTAAGACGTCTGACACGCATCCAATGGCAAAAAATACTTTAACATGGAGCCCAAGGTGATCACACACAACCCAAAAGCATTATGGGCATTAGATGCATGCCAAACACCCTGTTGCACTAGAGAGAATCCAAGTCCTATATCACTCAATCTATTATGTTTTTTTCGATGTCAAGAAAAAAAATATAACAATGATTTATGTATCTATTTCTCTCTTCAAGTTCTTTTTTTTTTTTTTCTTGACATTTAATTACATGATCATCTTGTCTTCTCAAGAAAGGGATTTCATGATAGGAACTGATTTAGAAAGATGGACAAAGAATATACTATCTATCAACTATTTGGGTGGTTAGAATAAAGACCAAGAGAGCATTTAGGTCAAATAAATTGTGAAGGAATTGAATTGTTTAATGCAATTCAAACCTCAAAGCAAGTTGCTCTCGTGTGGCTATTTTAAATCAATTCTCTTCATGCTTCATGATTGGTTTGCTCATTGTGTACATGTCGGCGAGGTTTCATTCTTAACCTGTCAAGGCGGTCACATCACATGGTGGAGTATGGACTATTTTAGGATCATGAATCCAGTTGAACCGTAAACCATCAGTTGTTGTGCACACTACTCCAACCTTGGACCGTCTTTAGGAGTAGTCTCATATAAGGATTAGCCAAGTAGGGGTGTAAATTTCGCATGGTGCCTGATCCTGCTCAAGCCCGTCCTGAGCATGATAGGGCTTGGGCAAAGATATTTGAACCCAATGTTGGGTTGGGTTGGGCTAAGGCTGAGTTGAGGGAATCTAGGGTTTGAATGGAGTTTTAAGAAACCTAACTTAGCCCGACTTTGTGAGCCTAGATCTTTGTTGAGCCCAATAGGGCATGAACTGAGCAATTCAACTTGCAATCTAGGCCAATGGTAAGATTTCCAAGCCTAGGGTTAGGTCAAGCCAATTCGATCCTATGCTAAGGCCACGATCTAAGCCCAAAAAAATCCGATATATAAATAGGGCAAGAGAACACTACTTTGTTGGTGTAGGTACACACCTAGACACAATGGATGTTGAAAAACTGTTCTGCCCACGTGCTAAAGATGCTCATGCACGCCCTCCCATTGGCCTATGTGTTGACATGTATCAATGTCAATAAGGTAGCATTAATTTCTTCCACATAAATATATAACTATATATAACACATAGATAAATATATAATTATACATAATTACATGGCCTAAAAGGATCAATTAGGCCAGCCCAGCCCAGGCCCGCTCAACCTGCAAGATCCATCAAGGGTAGGCCACGGTTGGATTGGGTTAAGATATCCTAACCTAAAGTTGAATTGGGCTAAATCTAGGCTGAGTTAAGGAGATCTAGGGTTAGATTAGGGTTCTAAAAAATCTTGGTTAGACTAGCCCCGGTGTAAAGGTTCTAAACGGGTATAGTTCTAGGTAATCGATAGTTGGGGATAGTTTCTTACTAATTCTGATCCCAAGGGTACCAATTCCAGAGCCATCCCATTCACTAAGCAGTTCCAAACTAGGATCCAATGTTGTTTAATAATAAGATGGTCCAGTTCCTCAGTGTTTTCTAGGCACTCCATGTCTCAAACACTCGAAGAATTTTTTTTGGGTCATGTTCAAGAGAATACCAAATCTCTGTAGTAAGAACTCTTGACGTTATGTTGGAGAATTGTATTATAATTTCTTACAAAATATAAATTGCAATACAAAGCTTTTGCAGTAAAAACTATGTTGTTGTAGTATTGATCCTTAGCTGAAATGAGATGAGGAAAAACTTGACATAGATGTTGAATCACCACCACAACAACTAAAGAAACTTTGAACAGAATAGAGGTTGAGTCACACTTGTAGTGCTGCCTTTAAGATAATTGATGTCCTCTATTACCAAGAGTTGTTCTGCACATCTACTTCCAAGATAAAACAACCTCCCACTAGAAGATGAGGCAGTTCTTCTAATCCCTTATAGGAGCAAAAAACTACAGTACAGTAGCCCCCCTCTAACCTTACACAAGACTTAGAGAAAATGGAAGAAAGAGAAATACTTGTATGGTTGCAATTAGTCAAAATTAAAGGAATGTCAATGTGTGAATGTATATCTCTGCAAGGTATTTGGTTGGATTTATATAGACTCAAAACCAACCCTTGCACCCTCTTGGATTCCACCAGAGTAATCTCCAACTAATGGCAAGTTAATTGGAGGATAATGTTATATGGACATGAATTGGGATCCCAATCAATTCCTTAGCCCACCTCCCCACTCATGGTACTAACCATGAATGGACATTAGGTCACCAATATAATGACATTGACCATTTACCTCCATTTGACAATAACCTATAGCATAAATTAAGAATTAATTTCATAAATGAAATTAATCTCAATCAATTCTCATTGCCCACCTCTCCACTTATGGTAATGGTCATGAATGTACTTTAGGGCTCCCATATGGTGTTATTAACCATTTTCCACTACCTTGATCTTAAGAGTCCCACACCATAACAAGACAATCAAAATACATAAAAGAAATACCTCATTTTGAAACTTAAATATAATAAAATAGATATAAAATCTGACACATTACAAGGAGGGCCTGTTAAAACAGTTTCACAGGACAGAGAGATCATGCTTTCAAATGAGCTAAATGAAGAGTTGGAAAAGAAGGAGGAAATGTGGAGATAGAAATCCAGAGTTTTTTTGTTGCAGCAAGGGGACCGAAGAAACTAAATTCTTCCATAAGACCACCATTGGGCGAACGGGACGCAATAGAATCATCTATCTGAAGTCCTCTGATGGACTATGGACTCTGACACAAATTTACAATGAGATGCAATCTTATTACACAAATCTATCAATCAAAATGGATCAATCCAGAAGCCTTGAACCAAGTTCTCAATTCAATCTACTTGCAGGTTATAGAGGAGATTAATACAAGGTTATGTGCCACACCATCACATGAGGAGGTACACACCACCCTTTTTACAATGGCCCACTTAGAAGCACCAACCCCTAATGTACTTTAATTTGTAATTTCTTTGATTCTGGATTATTACATGTTGATTGTGATGAGACATAACTATTGTCCCAAAAAAAAATGAAAGTGTCACAAATCATTACAGAACAATCTCACTATGTGCGGTAGCAATATAGGTCATTACCACAATCCTAACAACTAGGCTGAGGGAAGTTTTGGATCTACTCATTTGACCAACGCAATCAACTTTCATCCCTAAGAGATCAATCTCAAACAATATATTTGTGGCTCATGAATTGTTCCACTACATCAACTAAAAGAAAGGGAAGCAACGGTTCATGGTTCTGAAGTTGGATATGCAGAAGGCATATGATTGGGTAGAATGAGAATTCATTAACAATTATTATACCGATTTGGATTCTCTACCAAATGGGTGAATATGGTGATGTTCTCCCTTCACTCGATAACCTATAAGTTGGTTATAAATAGTGCAGTTCATGGTGGCGTGGTTCCTTCCAGAGGTATAAGGCAAGGCGACCCACTCTCTCCTACTTAATTCATCATTTGCTCTCAAGCTCTAACCAGTGTTGTTTCACAGTTAAAGCAAGCAGGATTACTTAAAGGTGTTTACGTTCGAAACCTATTAGAGCCAATTACACATTATTTTCACTAACGATTGTTTACTTTTTCTGAGAAGAATTTGGATGAGATTTCCTTAAGGATTGTCTGGACATGTATTGCAAGGCTAGTGAACTATTAATAAATTTGAAGATTTACATCATCCTTGAGCCCAAATGTCCCTCTTAAGTTCTAGAGGTGATTCTCCTGTGTTTTAAAGATCTCATAAGGTAAGGGCCCAAATAAGTATCTTGGCTTGCCAACATCTTTTAGAGTCTCAGAAAAACATTATTGTTTCAAGACTTATCTGAGACATTGGCTTGGCTCCTGAAAGACTAGTCTACTATCTCATGCAAGAAAGGTCATGTTAAAATCAGTTGCCCTTTTCCTCTCTAACTATGTGGGATCTAATTCAAATTGCCTGCATCCCACCATTCCCAACTCTAATAGGTGGAAACTAATTTCTTTTGGGGAGATGGGCCAAATAAACGAAAAATACATTGGATTTCTTAGTTTCGATTATGTTAGTCGAAGGAGAGAGGGGGTTTGGGGGGGTTTGGGTTTAAGGGATCCAACTCTACACAACAAGGCCCTATTATCCAGGGTTGAGTGGTGTCTCTAGAGTGAACCTAACTCTATGGGTAAGATTTATCAAATCAATCTACTTCTCAACCCAAGGTTTTTTGGAGGCGAATTTACGGGCAAACCCATCTTGAACTTGGAGGAGTATTGTGGAAGGGCGTAAAGTCCTTACATCTGGACTTTTATGGCAAGTTGGCACAGGAGAGGATCCACGTTTGGACTGACAATTTGCTACCACAATCACCAAATTTTAAAATACAGTAGCAATTGTTAGTATCTTATGCTCTTGTTATGGTGTCAGAGTTGATCGACCAACAAAATTTATGCTAGAGGCGAACCTTATTGACCGATACTTTCGTCTTGCTAATGGGGCTCTCATCTATCAAATACGATGGAGTTTATTTGCGTCCGAGGATAGGCAAGTTTGGGGTGTATCTAAGTGCAGTTACTTCTCAGTCAAGAGTGTTTATCACATGTTATACAATCAATGGAAAATAAAAGAGTTGGTTAAGTCATCAACCATAGTAACACATAGTTGGACAGCAGTATCCCCTTCGGTTTGCAAATCTATATGTCATTGCAACGCCTTACCAAAGATAATAAGTATGCTTTGGAGAGCTTGTGCTGGTGGTCTTGCTTGCAATGGCCTTGAAGCATTGGCATATTCCTATAGAGACTATATGCCAGCGATGTGGTGAAGCTGCAGAGTCAATAGATCATATTTTCTTGCACTACCCTTATGCCTAAGCAGTTTGGTTTGGTCCATCCTTGTCCTACCGCCTACAAGCTAATTGGGAGGTTAGATTTTATCAATGGATTCAAAGGTGGCCTAACTTTGCTATAAAAGGGAAGAGGGCTTCAAAGGATATCACTACGTTATGTACTTTTGTTTGTTGATTTTTGTGGTATGCTAGGAATGATCTTATCTTTGCGAGGAAGTGTTGGACACCGGAAGAGGTAGTTATGATTGCACAGAGCTCCTGCAATGAGTTCCTAACATTGACTACCGCTATTGTTGGTGAGACACTTTTAGC
>NC_056564.1:26960688-26965361 GCF_013358625.1 Macadamia integrifolia
AACTATATGTGTTAATTTTTTTTTTGGGAGGGGGGGTAAAATAACTATATGTATTAACAAAGTAAGTAATTTAAACATGTTAAACGGATCCTAACAATGAAACATGTCAAAGAAATGTAAATTTCCATAGGTGTCTAAAAAAAAAAAAAAAGGTTTCATCTCAAAAGACTAATCTTATCGTGTTCACAAGTATTGTCCCACACAGAATCGATTTGGGACTAATACGCCTTGAAAAGAAACCATCTCTCACAACCATCCCCATAAAGTAATTTGGGACGAACCAGTTCCAACCAATTCCGTGTTTTGGTGGTTCGTTTCAGGGATGGTTTCCGATTCGAGACTGAAATTGAAACCGTTAACCGGTTGCACTTGCACCCCTGGTCCCACGAAGGAACCGAGGAATTGTAATATTACGAAAACGACCGCACCGCAAGGGTCCTTCAAAGAATTTGGATTTCGTGTTCGACGGAAAGAGAGAGAGAGAGAGAGAGAGAGAAGAGAGAAGAGAGAAGAGAGTAGAGAGACACGTTTTCAATCTTCTCTCTCTCTCTCTCTCTCTCTCTCTCTCTCTCTTCCTTCTTCACTTCTACCCCTCTATAGGGGAAAATTGAGGGAAAGCACATGTGTCAGTGCCTGTCGAAAAGTCAAAACTAACAGATTTAATAAAAATCTTAGGGGTATTATGGTAATTAAATCTTCCATCATTTTTAACATCTCTTCTCCCCATTAATGTCTCTCTTATACGTGATACGACCTTACGATCCTCTGGAGTCTGGACTCTTCTCTTTTCTCCCTTTTCTGATATCTCCTTCTTTGATTTCGTGTTTCATTTTTTCTGTTTTTTCGTTCTCATTCTCTCTCTTCTTCGAATCACGCTTCATCTTTTCCGGCGAAGATACGATTTTTCTATTCGAATTCGTGCCGGAGAATCGGAGGAAGTCTTTCATCATCGTCGGTGCTCGTAGTCTAGTCCTTCTCAGCGGCATACAGTCATGAATCAGGAGTAGTAAGTTCCTGTAATCTGATTCTCCTCATCGCCCGACTATTTAATACCGTAATTGCTAATGCTTGATTAACTTCTTGTTCTTAATTTTGCGAGATCTGTGATGGTTTTGTTCCAGGGGAAAGCTAGATTTGTAATTTTTTTGTCTTTTCTTGGAGATCTGCATTTTTTCCCCACCTTTTATGGTTTATTGCTGTCTTTATGATTGAGCTTTTTCTTATTTTTGGGATAGCAGGAAGCGATCTGGCGGTAAAATTAAAATCATGTTACTGTGGTTTTAGATCCAATGTTTGGTTTTTTTGTTCCTCTTGTTTGGAATTGTTGTATGATTAGCTTTGAGTAATTGAATTTATTTTGCCCATCCTTTGTCTAATTCTTTCGTTCCTGATCATTTTTCAATTGTAATTTTGAGATAACGGCATACTCAAATGTGATTAGTTCAACGTATACTAATTAGTGTATATTGTAACATTACAAGATCAGACTTTTGTTTGCTTGATATTTTATCTCTGCTTTGTGTTTATTATGTTTTATATTTACCAGCTAGATTAGGGGTTCGGACTGGGGAAAATTTTGGATTTTAGGAGTCGAGTGGGCAAAGCACAACTTGTATGATAAATCACATATGTGTAGTCCGAAGTGCTTGCAGTCATTTCTAGATGCCTTCCATTGGCCGGCATGCTTGGTTTTGAACTCCCATCATTTTTATGCCTGAGCCAGCCAAGAGCTTGGGTTACTCTATTTTGGCACTTAGGGAGTGAGGTTCCCTTCCCTTATCTTAATTACTTGATTATTGTATGCATGTCCTTTTGTATCCATAATTGCCAAACAAGATTTTGGCACTGGGTGCAGGTTTTGCCAAGATATTTTGGATTGGAGCCTGTTAACTATGGTCATGTATGCTCTAGGTCTTTCTTTAATGATTGTTTCACATTAAGCAACATAGATTCTACTAAATTTTATCAAAATATGAACTTTCCAGTTTCTTGAATCTATAGCATCTTTACTTGCGGACTCTCATTTTGAGATCCAAGTCACTTAATATTGTGAATCCTTCATCATCCATCAGACACTGCAAAAGGTTTTGCTTAGCCAAAATTATCCAATTTCGGGGTATAACAGAATATGAGATAAAAAAAAAAACTGCGTTTCATTTGGTTTCAGTATCAAAATTATCCAAGTTGGATGGTCACATATGGAGGAATAACAGAGGAATAGTAGGGTACCCTTACCAGCAAATTATCCTTTTTCTTTTTAATTTACCATGTTGAAAAGAGTTCAAGGACATTAAGGATGTCGTCATGCTTGCAAATTTTGGTTATTGAAGAGAAGGAAATATTTTATCTTTTTTAACTCAATTTTGAAAGAAGGAATCTTATTTCATCTGTGTTTTCTCTCATGCAGTGATTATCTGTTCAAGCTGTTGCTCATTGGAGATTCTGGTGTTGGCAAGTCATGTCTCCTTTTGAGATTTGCTGTGAGTTCAAAGAATGACATTATAATTTATCTCTTCCCAGTTGTTATTATGTGTGCTTGGTTGCTTGGAAATTGTGTGGATTTATTTTCTAGGACCACTAGCTGGGTGTTATGCTCATCATCATAATCTACTTGAAGGATTGAGATTTTCATTCAGAATACAATTTTGTTTTTCTTACAAATACCCCAACAATCTAAAATCAAAAAAAATTGTCTAGCCGAACAAAAGATGTTTTGAATCAATGCCCAACTTCTTCTTCCCTCAAGGAAAAGGCATGCTTAGTTGAGCTGGAGTTACAGTCGTGAAAGAAACCTCCCTCACTCATTGGAGCCTCATAACATTTTGACGAAGAGCTCCAAACTGAGTGTTTGGTCCATAGAGGGGATGACTTTGCCTTCCCAGAAGAAGAATAGCCCTGTACTCTAGCAGACTGATCAGTAAATTAAATTAATTACTATTTTAAATGCTTCCATTATACAGTTGTACCATGTTCTACCAGGTTTTGTAAATTGGAAAGCATATGCTGTCTTGAGCATTGTTTTAATGCTTGATGCATGTCTGCTTATGATATTGCTCATGTCTTGACAACTCGATTTAAAGTAGCCCTGATATTTTCACATCAAAACTGAGTGTCTGAGCTTTTACTTCATATAATCATATCTTGTTTTTATGTTTTCCTTTGGAATATTGGAATGTTTCTCAACATGCCAATATAGATGTGTTTTTTACCATATGCTATGATTACTTTAGTGACCCATGTTTAGTGAAAATCATTGAACTTAATTTGCATATATGTTGTTTCATTTTTATTTTTTTTTAATTAATGTTAGATCTATGTTTGAGATTTGTTGATGTTTTTATACTTTTTGTTTCATTTTGAGATACAGGTGTAGGCATTGATATTGTACCAACTTCTTTTCTTCTCTTAACTGCAGGATGATTCATATTTGGAGAGTTACATCAGCACTATAGGAGTTGATTTTGTTAGTAATTGTGACCTAGTCATTTTACTCTTTTCTCTCATTTTTTTTTTTTTTGGTAAATACCTTTTTCTCTCACATGAACTGATAGTTCTAATGGTATTTTTTACCTTTCTGTAGAAAATACGTACTGTGGAGCAGGATGGGAAAACCATTAAACTTCAGATTGTGAGTTTTTCATTGCTGTTGTCCTCTTCTTTTACCCGACATTTTTTGCACTTTCATTGCTTAAGCATGCATCCAATGATGGCGAACCACTTGAAGGGATATATGGTTACTGTCCCAAGTTTCCATGAGATTTCAAGTCAGCCAAGTTGGGTTTGGAAAGATGATAACCTTATGGTGCACCTTTGCCATATAAGTATTATGCCTCTGATAGTTGGGGTGGGCTTTTTCCTCCTCGCTCTTGTATCCTTGTGGCATACCAAGAATGTTGTTGGGTCCCCTGGATATTATCATCCTAGTTCTTTGTTGCAAAGTATTATCAGTTTGTGCTGGCTATTTAAGCAATCCTTTGGATTTTTTTGGGTCATGCAGTGGGACACTGCTGGGCAAGAACGTTTTAGGACAATCACCAGCAGCTACTACCGTGGTGCACATGGGATTATAGTAAGTGGTTTCTTTGTTATTCTTCTTCCTTTTTTTGTCTTTTTTGGGTATGCTGTGTTATGGATCTCATCATTGAAGTTGTCTTAATACGGTTTATTTCTTTGGCAGGTGGTCTATGATGTGACTGACCAGGAGAGTTTCAACAATGTCAAGCAATGGTTGAATGAAATTGACCGCTATGCAAGTGAGAATGTCAATAAGCTTCTTGTTGGAAACAAGTCTGATCTCACTGCCAATAAAGTGGTGTCTTATGAGACAGCTAAGGTAAAATGGGTCATTCCTCCACTCTTTTTCCTGGGTGGCAAGTTTCTCTTGCAGAAATGTAATGATTGATTGGCTCTCTGTTTCCTTTTCCTATTCTGAAGGCGTTTGCTGATGAAATTGGAATCCCCTTCATGGAAACAAGTGCGAAAAATGCTACTAATGTGGAACAGGCTTTCATGGCTATGGCTGCTGAGATTAAGAATAGGTATACCCTCTCCTTCTTGCGAGGGAATTGTGATTGTGTTTTGAGGTTTCTGGTAATAATGAAATAAGAACAGCATAGTCATTGTTTGTCACCCATTGAATTGATTCCTTCATCTCCCCCTACCCCCCCCCCCCC
>NC_056564.1:26965381-26983892 GCF_013358625.1 Macadamia integrifolia
CTCCCCTCTCCCCTCTCCCCTCTCCCCTCTTCTGTGGATGGTGTGTTTAAATAGGATTGATTACTTGACCTGAAATTTGTGCTAGGTTTTTGTGCATACCTTCTTGGATTATCTATTTACTTGATTGTTTCTCATTTCAATGCCTTTCCTCGACCGCAGGATGGCAAGCCAACCTTCCATGAACAATGCCAGGCCTCCCACGGTGCAGTTCCAGGGACAACCTGTTTCCCAGAAGGGTGGCTGCTGCTCTTCTTAGAGAAGCATTAGTTGGCACACGTAGTAAGTCTGTCGGTTCCTCTTATGGCATGTAAAACTAGCGTTCTTTTCCATTCCTCCTGGAATGGAAGACTCCTCACCCTCTCCCAACCTTGTGATGATTTGTTTGTTTCAGTTGTCTCAGATTTGTTCCTTAAATTCCATTCTTTTCAAATATTTGATTTGTAAGGCCTGTACAAATCAGGATGATAGTCAATGTTAGTATTTGATTCCTCTATTCTATCCCCAATTCGGCATTGCCATCTCTTGTCGCATTATATCACTAGATAAGCTTTTGAACATTGTGTTATCTGAAGTCGTTTCCAAGCAACATTTTGAAAGCTGAAGCTGTTTAGTCTTGACAAAAAAATTGAGGGATATATTTTGCGTATGGTCCTTGTACGAAGGGCTGCGTATTTCATTTGATGTTGAGAGAGAGAGCAAGGCCAAAATCAGCTATTCATTTTGAAGCTACTCACTTTCTTTTTTTTTTTTTTTTTTTTTTTTTTTTGTTTTTTTTTGAAAATAGTGTAGAAATTGAAAACTTAAAATGATGCAGGAAAGAGAATTAACCAGCGTGACAAGTTTATGGTGAAACATACATAGGCACACATTATCGAATGGTAGGCTGATTCTTCAGGCCTTACAGCCTTTTGATGGCTCTTCGAAGTCAACCCACAAATGCAAGCAACATAATCATTCCACATGTCAAGGAACCCCTGTAGTTTCCTTTTTCCCTTTTTTTCCTTTTTTTTTTTTTTGAAAAAATATTTCATTACCCTCATCCATTTCTGATTTGGTATGGGATTAAAATCCCATACAAAAATTGCATTACAAAGAATTTCCAAAGAGCAAAGAATATGAACCTTGTGGGAGGGAAAACCAAAACCAATTTATCGACAGAAAAAAAAGGGTGTTTTGTGAAATAAATTTTACAGCAGTTTTGTCTCGCCAAGAACTCTTACGAAAGCAATATGTATCATATGGCTTATGGATGGAGGCACAAGAAAGTCTTCATCTTCCAATTCGTAGATGATATTTCTGATTGCATCCGAATTCTTTTAACAAAGACTAAAATTTTTCTCTTTTGGATTAGGCAAACCCAAAGATAAATATCTTTTATGATTAAATTATATAGTGTGTACCCGGTGTGGAGTCTGTATGTGCGAGATTTGGTGGTGAGAACTATGCAACTAAAGGCAAGATCAAATGTCTCCTTCAGTCTCGCAGAAATCCTACACCCCCATAATACAAAAAAAATATCTTCTGCAGAGAGGATCTCAGGCTGTGAGGTATACGTGGCCTGCGAAGGATGTTTTTCCCATAAACACCTCCACCCCTTCCCCAATCGTACATTCGCCAACATTAGACATCCTGGGGCTTACGAGTGGAAAAGGAAAAACCCATATAGGACATTTTTTTTTTTTTTTTAGAGGGGGTGGCATAGATCCTGTGACATTTTTTATCATGCTGACTTAGACGTACTAGAAATGCAGGTGTGGATGACACTAGAATTTGGGTTTGAGCAAACACTATAATGTGGGTCCCCCTTAGTGAGAGGGCAAGGGATTGAGCAGTGGAGCTGTCATGGTCTCACAAAACTCTCCACATTCCAATCCCACATTGGCCAACCTTTGGGGGTGGAGTTGGGAATGATAAGAGGGGAAGGATATCCTCTCGAATACGTGCATCATTCTATTATAATGTCCTCATGAAAAACTTGTGAAACCAACATGTTACCTAAGATGGGACCATCAACCGGTTAAGGTAGAGGGTATGGCAATGGCCTTACCCTTACCGTTTAGATAAACAATATAAATCCTTTACATGGCCTCACCAAAATGGAATGTAACATTTACTTACCCTCCAAATGAAGGTTGGTAAGATGGATAAAATAGGCTAGGCATGCAAAATTGATAGCCCTAATGTTGCATGAACAACTCTTCAAATTTGTTTGACAACAATTCATCAGTTTTATACACATGTTTGTGCAGTATATATAATATCTCTAAAGTTGGTATAAGGGATTTTTTTTTTTTTGTTAAGAGAGTATGAGGGGTATCTAGAATTAAAAAATCCACAGAATTGGAAAAAAAAAAAAAAAAAAAGGCACCATTTTTCCATTGTCTGCATGCACTAATATTATGAGGCCAATTTTGTGAACAAGACCAAAGTCTATCTCCTACATATTCAGTTCCAATCCAAATAAAGCATCACACCAAAGTAAAGCTTTGAAAATCTAGAGACAAAAAAAAAAAAACAATGGCCATATATGGAAGAGGGTATTTTATTGATTTTTTTTCATTTTTTTATTTTGCTATGAGAAAAGAGGAGCTAAAATTAAGCAAATAAGGAAAATGAAAGTTGTTCCACATCCATTGTCACCACAGAATTCTACCTCCTCCCCTTAGCTTCCTTGTCTAGAAGTGTCTAGTTAGCATAATCAGATTATTATTACAAAGATTAATAGAAAGTCAAGCCACCTGCTTCCATCTTGGAAATAGTGACACCAGATTAGTCAAGCTAGACCACACCTCCACATACACCACTTGTTTCTTCAGCGCTGCTGGCAAGCCCTTGAGCATGGAACCTGGTTTCTAGCTCAACCTTGTCACCTGTCCATCCATAGCCAAAACCAACAACAGTAAACTGCCTCTGATAAACAATTACTAAACCCCATCAAGCTTCTTTACTATAATCATCAATGAAGCTGCATCGCTTAGTGGTGGAGGATCTTGCACTAGTACCTTATGGACATTAAGAAAATGAAAAGATGGAAGGGTATTCAAAGCATCTCAAGGTTTAGGCCAAGGGAATAAATCCGAAGTCCAATTAGTGATATTAGATATCAACCCAAGAAGATAGATTAATCTTCATATTATGGAACAAAATCTGATTCCAATTTGAATCCACAAAAATGGAAACACAAAGGCCCAAGGTTGATTCCCCTACTAGGCATTCTGTTCTTAGTTGCAAGTTGACCCATTACCCATGGCAAACCATAAGGTGTTATCAGTTAGTTTGCTAGAAAAGAGTTGTGAAACATTAGACTTGCCTAATCGAACTCATAGTAAAATAATTTGTATTTCCTCTCCTCTCTTCCTCTTATTATATCTGTGGACCCTCTTTTCAGACAGGGCATCGATTAAGCTCTCCCTTAATTTTCTATAGAAAAAGTGAAAAAAAAAAAAAACTATTTGTTTATTGTCCTCTTTCAATTGAAATGACCCCCCACCTCACATTAAATGATGCCCTGTCCCACCCACTTTAATGCCGTCTATTAGAAGGCGACATGCATGCAGGCAGCATGCTTATCTCTCTCCCATATTATAATTCACTTTTATCAGGCCAAAAAATCAGATAATTCATATTAAAATTTACCTGGAGAGCATTGGTGGAGTCGAGGCCACCACCATTTTTTTGGATTATTGTCACCACATTATATCCTAGAGGCTCGGTCTGGCTTTCCTTATTAGATGTTAAGGACCGCCCGACTGTAATTCAAGCCAAGCTCACCATCCCCTCTTCGAACCCCACTATTACGGACCCAGATCCTCTCCAGCCAGACACACCCGAAGGGACTCCCAGCCATCAGTTACACATTGGGCTGAAAAGGATCTAGTTCCTCCAAAGTACATGGCTCCAACACTCGATGGAATGGGGCCAGTCAGATTGTCTAGCAAGACCCCAGATACCTGCCCCAAACTCCCAAACAGCAGATTATTGCCAAATATTTGACCTTCGTTGGATACACATAATACAAGGCCTCTTCTGTCCTTATGTATCTCAAATATGTAGCATTCAAAGCAATTAAAAAAACAAAAAAAACAAAAAAAACCAAAGTGAACAAATCCATGAAAAAAACACTAAAATTTACACTTTTAGAACATTTAAATACGTTCAAGAGACCTTCTGATGCAGGAAAAATCTCATATTATTCCTGCTCATATCATGCCACTGGCGTATTTCTCAAGATCAAAAGTAAATGGCGAACCCAAACAAGGAAAAATCAAGGAGATGATGTCTTGAAGATGAATGGAAAAAATCTCACTTGACACCTAAGGTTGGGAACTGCCCAGGATCTTCAATGGAAGGGGCCATCACATTGTTCGTCATGCTGCCTCCACTGTAACCTCCCCTACCACGACCTCCGCGGCCACCCCTCCGTCCTCCAGGACTGTAGTACCTCTCACCTTCCGCAGGCTTTAGGAACTCATTGATGCTGAGAGACTACATTTACACATTAAATAATGGCAATCAGTCCAATATGAAGGACATTAACAGGCTCACAATAGCTTGGAATTACGAGGTCAACCAGGCCAAACACTCGCAACAGAAGGTATTCCGCCAATAGGGCGGGGAAACTTCTCTTACAGACTCCCCACATATCATATGTATGTATCCAGTAGTCAGCAAGAAGAGTTAATCAAAACCAAGAAGAAATAGTAAACCCATCAACAACAAAAAAGGTACTATATATGAGATGGCATCATGGCATGTGCACCTAAAGATATAATTAACCAAAGGGAAGAAAGCTAACAGGTCGTGTGGCCCCTACATGGCCTATGAGGGGGTGCACAGGGGGTGGGGTTTTTGTATTTCACAAGGGTGTGGCCATCATTTCAACCCCCCCAACCTGGTGAGTGGGTGCAAGGGGGCACGCGACCAGTTAGCGTCCTTTTCCCCTTAACCGATTTAGAAAGGGAATGAACAGGGGTATGCTAACCAATCCAAGGTCAACTTTGAAGTTAACCTTGTGCCATTGCATGAGATCACCAGCAATTGAAGTAACTAATCTGGGAACAAAAACCAATACAAACTAAACATTGAAAAAGGCCAATGTAAGCAGAGGAGCAGAGGCACAGAAGCATATTAAAATATGGGAAAATGTTTTCTGGTGGAGTGTGGCCCCTGCACCCAGGCACATGGGGTGTGAAATGACTGATCCTCCCCTCCATGAAAGGGAAAAATGCATTTTCTGAGGATGCTTCCTCATACGCTCCCTTTGGCCCTCGAGCATGTGCAGGAACCGCACTTCCCCTTAATATATGTATATATATATATACACACACAAAAACAGATGCCCCACACTGCATTTACAGAGTTGCAATGATTTCTAAACTATGTTTCATGGGTATACCAAGTTCAAATTATGCCCAAACATGTGACTCAATGGGTCAAGGATACCAATATTGGATAAAAAAGAGACTAGGTTTGGTGAAATAGACCAAGGATTTGGGAAAATAAAGGAATAACATTTATTACAAGAACACACAGACATCCAAGAGAAGAATAATGTTTTCGTCAGTCACATAAATTCTGTTTCATCTTTGGCAGAAGCATTATGAAGATCCAATTGAGCTACTTCCAAATTATAAGCAATTCGAAGCACATCCAAAAGCCACATTTTAAGTTGCAGGCGCAAAACATGATAACCTTCATACTCATATGCTACATACCTTCTTAGCTTTCTCTTCCTTGTCAGCAATCTCTTTCTTCTTATCCTTGTCAGAACCCTAAAAGTAAATCATGTAATCAAAATTAAAGATATTTTCTTCCAACTCAATTTGTACAAAAATTTACCAGAACTTCTAGGAGGTTCAGTTAGCTTCACCAGTTTAATAAAGATATCATCATTGCCCTTCTTGTTGGAAAGCTGTTGCATGGCTTTAAGCTCTTTGTCCACATCAACCTTCCTTTCCTCAGCCTTCAGTGCTTGCAAAGCCTTCCTTTTTTCTTCCAGTAGCTTCTCATACTCATCAAGAGTCATCTCCTATTTGAACAGTGGGGGAAAAAACGAAAGAAAATGCAGGATCAGTACTCCGACAAAAACTTATCAACACATGGTCAAGAGATGCATGGCATTTTCATAATTAATTTTTCAACAATTTCTGCATTCAACTAGTCATATCAGAATTTCCTATGCGTGGCTTCCACTAGCAGCATACAATATGGCCAAAATTTTGAAAACCAGAACTTTGGGGAACCAGACTTTGATCCCTAAAATCTGAATTCACAAAAGTACAGCAGTGGCCCAAACTGATGACCACAGCAAGTCATTGCACAAAATACATATACTCGTATAAGAACCAAGATGACCAAATGACTTCAAAATAGTTATTTTCAACTAACAGGGTGAAAAAGTTCCAGATAAGAAACTAGAACACTGCTTACAAAAGTAACTCCCAGTTCCTGCCTTACCTTCAGGTTTCCCTTCTTCTTCGAGCAACTCCCACACCCCCCCCCAAAAAAAAAAAAATTTGGAACAAGACACTATTCAAGGTATCTAAAACTGCATGGTTAAGACTTTCAGCAAAACCAGCTCCCAAAAGGTACTGGGATGCAGAAACCATAAAGCCTCATGGTACTTCCTTAAGGATTATGTAAGGTTGATCAACATTATCATTAGGAACTCCTCTCAAAAGTACCTATTGTCCATGTCATCTGTTTGTTGCAACCTGTGAGTCACTTCCTTATGGATTATGCAAAGGTTGATCTACATTATCATTAGGAACTCCTCTCAAAAGTACATATTGTCCATGTCATCTATTTCTTGCAACTTGTGAGTCACTTCCTTAAGGATTATGCAAAGGTTGATCTACATTATCATAGGAACTCCTCTCAAAAGTACTATTGTCCCTGTCTTCTGTTTATTGAGAAAAACAGAACTTTCACTTTAGGCTAGCAGGTTTAAGCATTATCACCGCCCATGACAATTATGCGCATAATTCAACATAAATTTTCACTTCCAATTCCTTTGGCTTAGGATTCATATCTTCAATGTATGTGTAATATCAACACCACTTACTCTTCAAAAGCATTTCATGTGGACCATGATCATCTAGATCAAAAGGAGATGCAATTTGTTACAAGAAAATAACCCTTCTAGGGCAGAGTCTAAGTGAGGAGGCTGACCTATTGGACAAATAAATACAACTATGTCAACTCAACAAGGGATGAACTTTGGGGCTTTCTTGTGGTCAATATTTAACTCTTCTCATTCAAAGGATATCAAAACAGCCACTGTGGATTTCAAGCCAAAGAAAGAAATCAAATAAAATTACAGCCAGTCACCTTCTCTTCAGGTTCCTTCTCTTCTGGCTCATTCACGGGATTCTCCTTGCTGGCATCTGCCTCTTCCTCTCCTGGTTTCTCACTGCTCATGTTCTTTTCAGTAGTGTTGGCACCTTCCTCAGTGTCCCTAAAGGAAGGGGAATGGAAAAAAAAGAAGCAAAATAAACAAATAAACAAAATGCTTGCAAAAGAAGCACAGCACAACGTAACATAAAAGGCAATCCCAATAACACGGCCACAGATGTGTGAAATTTTGGAACGCAGTGGAAAATAACTGAAGTTGCAACAAGATACTCACTGAACAAGTTCGTCAGTTGAAGTTCCCCAATTCCCACGACCAGATCCCTCACGTTTGATTTCATTTCTACAGAAAACATAAATCAAGGTATAAAAGTACTCATAGTAAGACAAAAAATATATAAATAACTGTAGATACTCAGTTTTCACAGAAAAGAAATAGTAAAACAGAATGAAAAAATACTCACCCACGTCCAGTCCCACTACGTCGTTCAAATACCCTTCTAGGACGCTCCCCATCACCCAACTCTCCATTGCTGAAACCACCTCTGCGGCCACCCCGGGAAGCACCACGCGGTCCACCCGGTCCACCATAACTACGCCTTTCAGTGGGTTTCCCAGCATCTCCTTCTTCAGGGGCATTGTACCCACCAGAGACTCCATTGTTGTTATATGCATTTTCATTGTCGACCACTTCTCGGTCTCGACTAAATCCACCCCGTCCACGCCCATAACCGCGTCCACCACGGCTCCCTCCACGAGCAGCTTCATTCTTAGCATCCCTCACTTGAAAGAGAAATAATGAAAATCAACAAACAATCCACAAAACAATAAGAGGAAATGATCACATTTAGGGAACTGATAGATTCACTCACATAAGACAGCATATCACTAATCTTGACAAAGCAAGCAAACAGAAACAATCCACAAAACAGGAAATGATCACATTTAGGGAACTGATAGATTCTCTAACATATGACAGCATATCACTAGTCTTGACAAAGCAAGCAAACAGGAGAGGGGAAAACAATAATACATCATACAACACAGATAAGCAAAGTCACCACAACATCTAAAATTCAAAATCTATGAAAGAAAAGCAAGGAAACTGGTTGACAATCACCGACTTCACTCTCCGATTGTTTAACAAACAAATCCGTTAAGGAACCTCAACAGTACTCCCAGTCAATGAAAAAGGCATTTACAAAAAGGAAAAAGAATAACCTTTTTCCTGTAATTACATTAAGAAACAAATCAATTAACGTAAAGACAGCAGAAAACCTCTAGAAACTATATACAGCATGCAATGTAAAAGCAGAGATTTGAAACTCACAATCAAACGAATACAACAGAAATTAATATTTCAAAAACAAATTATAATTCTCCGACCCACAAAATTTAAGTAAGCAAATGATTGCTAATCATGACCCACGTCAGTATTAAACATAAGCCAACCATTTCAATTCCACTTCAATTCAAATATAAACAACACAAACAGATATCACATAGAAAACGAAGATAAATCAATCAGAGCTAATTTAACAGAAAAGACTCAAACACTGTAAAACGGAAAGGGGCAGAGAGATAATAAAGCTCACCAGCCTGAGTAGGGGGGAGAGGCTTGGATGGAAGCTTAGCTTGCTTAGGCTGCTGCTGTTGAGCTGTGGCCTGGGTAGGAGCTAGAGCTTTCTTCGGTGCCACGACCTTCTGCTGCTGGGCAGCGATCAACTGCGATGGGTCATCGTTGTCATCGTCACCCAACAGATCAAATGGGTTCGCGGATGCCATTTCCGTACGGGACCTGAAAACCCCTGAGAGTATCAACAGCAATTGCAACACGGAACCCCTACCTCTCCCCGAATTCCATCGATGCAGATCTATAAGTTACAACCTCGTATAATCCCTTTCAGGGTTCCTTTCTTTCAGCTCAGAAATGAAGAAAAGGATAAACCCTAGCCGCAATGACAGATCCACAGAGAAGATGAGACGAGATAAGTACCAGCAAGCAAAGAACAAATAAGAGAGAGCTTCACAACCTAATCTGAAAACCCTATTTATCTCTCGATGGACTTGCTGATTGTTCTTATTATATTATTATTGGTCGTGTTAATAATGGAAAGTTAAAATCCGAAAATGCCACTGCTCTTGCAGAAAATTAGGAATGTGCCACTTGAGCGTGGCCGGCCGTCGGCTAGGTGTGAAACTCGTCGGCATTGGGTGCGTGCCTAAATATTCTCAGTCGTTCGATGTTTATCATATCTCACCGCTCACTATAGAGAATGTGAATTCATCGACTACAATGGTAACTAATAACTATTGGTGTTGATTTTGGTCAGTGGGGCACCTCATCCATCAGACCGTCCAACATGTGATTGAAACAGCAATGTTGTTTGGCTTCATTATGGGGACAGATCCTTAGGCAAGGGGTATGAGATGCTCTCTCGCTGTCTTACAAATTAACCATGTGGATTGATGAATTGTTTTCCCTGTTGTGACTAATGTGGTTGGAAATTCCTACACTTCATATTTATCTGGTCTAGGTCACCGGATTTTTTTTTTTTTTCAAGGGTTTTTCTATGTTAAAAACTATTGTGTTCATGAGTCTAGTTGAAGTACTTGTGGTGTGATAGTTGTTCTGGCTAGAGATGCAAAATGGAGCACTTGGCTCGACTCTAAACTATACATACAAATAACATGTTGCATACTTTTATATACAGACAAAAACACAGGAGCTACACTTAGATGCCAGCAAAAGTTGTCCAAATCAAAAGAAAGTTGCGGAACTGCTTCAGAGTTTGTCCAAATCTCCTTCAACACCCATCCCCTCTGTTGCTCGTGCGTTGCTTTAGTGAGAATAACCCTTGCACATCTTTCAACATGGTCTACCGTCATCAAATAACCAGTTATTAGTAGTTGTATTTTTCCATTATCAAATATGCCGACAACCCATCTTGTTATGTATTTAGCAATATCTGTGATGATGGCACATATCATTATTGGATATGAACGGGAGCGGTCATAGATGATATATGGTTGTTGTTGAGGCAGGGAGAGAGTCCTATGGGTCATAATACTTTTACATTGGTTGAGGTCATTTGTGGTGATATTGATCCACTCACATGGTGGACCAACAATACTATGAGGGTTCGGTTTTGCTCTTTTAAAGATAATGTCATTTCTCTGTCTCCAAATGAAATAGCATATGATAATAAAGTTTATAAGAAGTATTGGAGGTCTTTCTTGGGAATAAAAACAGAGTTAAACATATACTACAGAAGTCTTTGGAAAGATGGTACACAAAAATGCACTGTATTTAGTCCTAGAGGGCAAGCAGCCCAAATGAGTCTGGTAAAGTCGCATGATAGAAAGACATGCCAAACAATTTCTTATTTTGAATTGCACAAGACGCAAGTGTTCTTCATAGGCACCCATTTGCCCAATACATCCCTTGTTGGTAGGCCACAGTTGGACATTCTCCAGAAGAAAATCTTAAATTTTTGGTGAATTTTGATCTTCCAAAAGAAGCGCCACCAATGTAAGCAAGGAGATAAGCAATGACACCTGTTAAACATTCCAATAGTTTTAGGTGCAGGATTACTTAGTAAATTAGCAGCCAATTTAGAAGATAGGGAGCTTGTTTTTGAGACAGTACACTTCCACTGGTCTTGCTGTGTACCAATAGGAATAGAGATTATTGAGGATACAAAGTGGGAGGGGAGAAAAGAAAGAAGGGGAGGTTAGTATTCCAATTATTGCCACTTACGAAATCAGAAACCTTTTTATTCTCCAAATTTGCAGGTAAAGGACAGTTGGAATCTCCCAGGGAGAGGCTAAGACAGCGGAGCAAAGGATCCCATCCAAGATAAGTTTTTTGACTTGATCCAGCAATACAGTTGACCCATTAGGATAGAGATGGTAGAATAAAAACAATGTTGTTCCACGTCCAAGAACCTTTCTTTTTCAAGGTCAAGGGGTGAAAAATGCATCAGGAAGGGAAGTATTTGGCGGTGAGAATCTAAGCCCAAAGGTAATGGGGTTCAGCCAAAAGTCTCCAAGCAAGTTTGAGAATAAGTGATTTATTTTGAACTTTCGAGGATTTAATTCCTAATCTCCATGTGTTTTATGCCTACAAACTTTGTGCCAACTGATTAAATGCAATTTTCTTTTCTCAATGTTGTCCCCATTCCAAAACCTCACATAAATGGAGTTGAGCTGGTTCCAAATGCATTTAGGAAATAAAAAGACGACATTAAATAGAATCGGATCGAGACAAGGGTGGACTGAACAAAAACTGTCCTACTCGCAAAGGAGAGAAAATTCGATTTCCAAGTGGACAACTTATTGTGCACCCTAGATACTAAAGGCCTTAGACATCGAGACTTGTTTTTATTGTGAAAGAGATGAGTTACCAAGTACACAGAGTCATTAGTCATTTCATTAATACCTATAAGTTGACACAAACTCCTTCTACAAGTAGGGGAGACATCAGCATTGAAGGCCAAACTGTTCTTAGAATGATTAATAGAGAGGCCAGAAAGATTTGAGAAGCAAGCAAGAACATCCTTAGTGATTGCTAAATCTGACACAGTAGCCCTGCAAAAGATAAAGGTGCCATCTGCAAAAAAGAGATGAGAAATCTCAGGTGCAAATCTGGCTATTTTGACTCCTTTAAACAGGTTCGACTCCCTACAACAATTGAGGATGCGAGAGAGGCTTTCCATAGCCAAAATAAAAAGAAAGGGGCTTAGGGGGGCAACCTTGTCGAAGCCCTCTAGAGGGTTCAAAAATATCATAAGCAGTACCATTAAGTATAATGGAGAAAGATGGGGTACTATTTATGTAACTGATCAAGCCACCCCATTTTTTCTCCAAAACCCAAGAAATCTAGAATGCTTCTGATAAAGCCCCACTTAATACGGTCATATGCTTTAGCTAGGGGTGTCAATTTGTGGCCCGACCCGGCTAAACCGATCGGGACCGACCGTTTATAGACCGACCCAGCCCGGACCATTTATTAAACGTGTCGGGCTTGAGCCCGGCCTGTTTATAAATGGTCGGTCTCGGTTTTGCTACTTGGACCGTCGGGCTCCCGACCGAGACCGACCGAATAACGCCCGACCGAGACCGGCCTATTGTGCACCGACTTGGCCCGACCCTTTAATGATTGTAGAATACCTATTTTACCCCCCAAATTAAAGAATAAAAACTAAAAAGTAAAGACATGTTCACATTTTAAATAATGGTTATATTTGGTATCATTTATTGATTTATTGTCATTTTTTTGGGCTTGCATGAGTGGGCCGGAATATAATAACACATTTTAAAGAGGGCCCGTTTAAAAACCGGTTAAAGCCCGTTTAACATTAAACATGTCCGTAGCCCGGTTAAGGCCCGACTAAAGCCCGATTAAGGTAGCCCGATTATAGCCCGAGACCGACCGACCGAATATAAAGTGTACCATGCCCTCAATAACTAAGCCCGATTAGTTAAATGGGCGGACACGGTGTAGCCTTTGAAAATCTTCAAGCCCGATTAAGCCCGACCGAAACCGAACCGAACCGGCCCGACCGGTTGACACCCCTAGCTTTAGCCATGTCCAATTTCAAGGCAACCCAGCCAGTTTTACCTTTACATATCTTAAAATAATGAAAGACCTCTTGTGCAATGACAATGTTGTCGGTTATTTGACGACCAGGTACGAAGGCAGCCTGAAAGGGAGAGATGAATCTGTGAAAGGACAGATCTCAACATGGAAGCTAAAAGTTTGGAAATAAATTTGTAGGCCACATTGCACAGGCTGATAGGCTTGAAATCACCAACAATTATAGGGTTAGGTTTTCTAGGAACAAGGGAAATAAGAGTATGGCTAAGTCCCGAAGGAAGAAAGATGTCTCTAAAAAAAGAAGTGACCATTTCAAAAATGTCCCATTGGAGGAGATCCTAGAAATGGTGAAAAAATATGGCTTGGAACCCGTTCTAACCAGGGGCTTTGAATGGCCCAACATCAAATACAGCTTTTTTGATCTCAAAGTGGAAGGGAAAACCCGCCAGGTTGGATCGGTCCTCATCAGTAAGAATTGGTGGGAAAAGATTAGTAATGGGAGAGGGGTCTCCAGGGTTGGAAGTGACAAAGATAGAAGATAGATGAAAAGCAAAAGAAGAAGCACTATAACTAGGATTAGAAAGAACCACTCTATCATTAGAGGTTAGGGAAACAATTCTATGACGAAAGTGGTTAGATCAGGCATAGGTGTGATAAAATCTTGTGTTTCTATCACCGTCAATGATGTACGAGTGTCTAGATTTTTGGAACCAAAACATTTCTTCCGCTCTTAGAACCCATTGAAGATGAATAGAAACAACATAAATTGAATCCAAAGGAGGAGGGTGGATGTCTTCCAAGGTCTTAAGAGAAGAGAACAGTTCTTGCTTCAGAACGTCAATGTTCAGAAGACTTTCCAATTCTATTTAGAAAGAAGTCGGCTAAGATTGGCAAGTTTTACAGGGAGAGAGTCATGGTCTTGACCCATCTAATGCCAAGATTATTTTACAGAAAGAAGGGAATTCAGGGTGAAAAGACTAAGCATGTTGGTAAGGAAAAATTCTCTTAGGTTTGCGCATAGGTGGGGAGGTGGATAAAAGTAGAGGCTTGTGATAGGATCCCATCGAAGCCATTTTTTAGAGAGAGAGAGAGAGAGAGTTGGAAAGAGGGCAAGAGTCAAGTGGTTCACAAAGCATCTGTCTTAGGTTTCCTTAATCAGATGGGGTGGCTTTTGTTTATTTGACCAAGTGAACCCATTCCCTGGCAGTTTGATTTCTTCCAAATTCAAGTCAGAAATGATGGAACAAGTCTAGCCACCGAGGGGGAGAGTTTAAAAACAGATCCACCAAAATTTCCCTCTTGATTTAAGGTATCATCAAAACCATCAATAATAATGTAGGGGAAGGAAATTGAGGTGATGAATAACATCAATCGGTCTAGGAATGATAATCGAGCTTTGGGATTAGGTGGTGCATAGACACAGAGTAACACCCAATTTCCACAAGGTTGATGAATTTCAAAGGCAAGAATTTTTGGTCATTTAAAATCAAAGTAAAGGAAATAGAGGGTGAAAATAAAGCCCATAGGCCACCGCAAAGGCCTTTAGGTCCTTCACTATCTCTAAAGGAGGTTCCATTATAATCCTAAAAAATTTATTGAGATGAAAAGTAGAATGATCCCTCATTTTAATCTCGCACAAGAAGATAATATCAGGAGTTGCAACTTTACAATGAGAGAGTAAACATGATTTAGTCACTCTACTATGCAATCCACGAGCATTGCAGTGAAAAATGCTCAGAGACAGCTAAGCGATAAAATGGATACTATAGCAAGCAAAGAGAGACAAAAATTCTAAAGCGGAATCACAATGGACAATAATATATCTCCAAGAGAAGTAAGATAAGAGATGCAAGAGAACGAAGGGGAGAGAAAATGTAGTAACAGTAGTGCAATAGCAAATAAACATATACAATCAACAACAGGTTCCAGAGACAAAAGTAAACCTAGGCTTATAAGTTAAGAACACATAAAATCAGTACCAGGTATAAATTGGCGATGCATATAATGATTTTCTAGTTTAAATCAGGCAATACACAATCCCAAGTAGACACAAAAGAATACTATAAGGTAAATAGAGAATTCAAGAAAGTTGAATGATATAGTTACCTGGTTCAAGGTAGCCTATGCAAATACTCCGTCAATGTTAGCGTCTCCATCTGGACCTCGCGGCACAGGGCTAGAGACTATGTATGGTATTTTGTCTGCCCTACTTTCCCTCCCATTGATCACCTCAGAAATACAACTCATAAAGGCCTCGTGGTTACAAGATGAATCCAGTGCCTTAGATAAGGATAACAGAAGTTCCTCCTCCAAAAGATCATCAACCCCCAAGGATCGATGATGCTTCATAGGCAGAAAGTTGGTCGTTAGATTTGGTTTCGGGGTCGAGAGAGGGTCGGGGTTTGAGGTTGCAGGGGCTAGGAAAGATTGAGAGGGTTCAGTATGATGAGAGATGGAGCCAGAATTAAAGATGTATTGTTTAATGGTGATGTTCTTCACACTGTTGAAACGGAAGAAGGGAACATCACCCTCTTTAGGCACAACATCTATCTTCATTTGTTTATTTGTGTTATTATTGGGTTTACACATGATTGGTTGTGGTGCATCTTCATGAAATTACACATAGGTGAGAAACTATGTTTTTTTCCCAATAGGATATCAAAGTTAGGGCATAGCATAATTTTGGTGTACTTTTTCGAGATGGAGAAAACAAGATAGATCATAGTTCTTATGTGTGACCCCGCATTTGGTATGCCTCTGAGAATGGAGAAAATTCTCAAAAAGATCTCAGGTTCCACATATGCTCCCATTTGGAGGGGAGATTGTTGGAGTTGTACGTGAAAGTAACAATCCTGTAATAGCATTTAAGGACTTGCCATATCTCCATAAGGCTCTTAGTTGACAATGTAGGCATCTCCTCTCAAATCCCTTTAAAAAATAATAAGGCTAGCTACATCTGAAGGATCCAGTGTTTACGAAAACTATGTTAGGGGTATCTCATTTTTGAAATTTATGTTTAGGGTTGCTTATTAGTATTCTTTTTCTCTCCCTCTTTAAAATTAATAGGTTAAACTATAAGAAAGAGAATGTGGGCTATAGGTATAAGACTTTGACAGATAGGTAATAAAATATTATTAAATAAAGAAGGAGAGTATCACTTACTGGTTCAAGTAGAGTTACAGAATTGTTGACAAAAATTCTCTAACTATAGTAGAGTATATATATATATATATATATAATCTCCTTAAGATATTTGAACACCCCGTACATTGATATACAACTGGGTTGATCGTACATCCTCACCTCCAAGATAAAACAACTCTCAAATTGCTTAAGTGCATTCCAATAAGCAATTCCCAAAGGTGTGTCCAAAGGTAATACTCAAGTATTCAAAGAAAACCGATGATAGAATAAAAACAGGGAACAAAAGCATTTGCAGTAAAACAGTGAACTTAAAACACTCCCACAGTATACCAAATATAATAATATTTTTTGTAATTCATAATCAAAATCAAAGTTCTGTGTATATAGAATGTAGCCCTATGTATACGAATGGGTGAACCTGTACAGGTACCATACGTATACAGATGCAACTCTATGCATGGGACAATGTATCCATATATGGATACATACATATAGGTGAACGTCAAACATGTATACACATTGGTAGTTGGGTTCATACAAGCATATGTAACAAAGGGTGTGAAATTTTCAACATGTAAAAAGTGGGTTTATAGAACCCACACCAGTACCCGACCTCAACCATGGCTCGACTTGACGCGTACACGATTTGAAAGCATCCCTAGAAACCCCCACACACATATGACAAGGGAGAGTACCTCTTCAAAGAACTCGCACCCTTAACAACAATTTATATATATATATATATAGAGAGAGAGAGAGAGAGGGATAGGTATGCTAGCGTAGTACCTAGGAATTAGAAATGCTAGCGGGATTTTGACCGTAGGATTTGATCAACTTGAATTAAAACGTTGGATGGAGAGAAAATATACAAATTTTCAATCTACTATTGCTACACCTTTTGTAATACACCGCTTCTTAAACCCGGTCTGATTTCGTGATTGAACCGGTTTAACCATGCAGGAACCGAGCCAGAGGATATTAGAGCGGGCTCCTTATGGGCTATGATGGCACGGGTGACCTTAAACACCGGTTGGCCCGACAAGTCCGAGCCAGTGCCAGAAGAGACGGGAGTGCCCAAACCGTGTACGTGCACCTACCATAAGGCTATGTACGGATAAAACAGGTATTATATCCGTATTTTAAGGAATGTATATATGCTACATCGTATGCCTGGGGTGGGGTTCGCGCCGAGGTCCGAACCCGGTCAAAATCCCAAGTTTTGGCTCTCAGGCGGGTATAACAGGTGGGTAAACCCACCCACCTGAGTGACCCATCCAACACTATTCACTTAAGTAGGAATAGTATATAAAGCTTTATGATTTCTTTTCTTTCCATTTATTACCCTCATACGTTTGGTGAGAAAAGTAAAGAGGAGAGAGAAAAGAAAGGGAAGAAGAAAGGAAGAGGAAGAAAGGAAGGATTTCAGTGGCGCCGAAGCTAGATCTTGCCATTCCGGTGCCGAGAGAGTAATCTTCGACTCTAGATCTACAGTTGGAGGTAAGAAAAGTTGGGTTTTACGAACGTTCACCATACCCAAGCTTTAAACCCTTGATTTGAGTATGGTTTCTTGAGATCTTGTAAATACCCTTTGGAATGATGAATCTAAGGTCTAATAGATGATTTATGTGTTGATCTTGAAGGATTTGAAAAGATATTGACAAGGTAGAAGAAGCATTGTGAGTTGGAAGTGATTTGAAGGGTTTGAAGTCATTTTTGGGCAAAGAGGTAAGATGGCTTCCCCTCACTTGAATCTAACTTAGATCTAGGTTAGAACCATCCTATAGGACTTCAAAGGTGTGAAGAATGGGTGGGGGAAAGCCCCATTTGATTCCCCAAAGGATGGAGAAACTGGGGAAGAAACAGAGTCATTCCCGCCAAAACCGGTGGGTACAACCGGCGGGTACCTACCCGCCTGAGAGTACCCACCTGAGAAGGCAGAGGTTCCTGGCCAAACCGGCGGGTACAACCGGAGGGTATAACCGGCGGGTAGGTCATAATCGGTGGGTATAACCGGCGGGTAGACAGCCCACCTGTCTTACCCACCTGTTTGGCCCCGAAGGTGATCCGTAGGTCCGATCGAGCCCAAATCGGACGTGTGACCTTCTTTTGACGTTCTAAACACGATTTTAATATCGGATTTTGTTAATTTTGATTCTAAAATGGTGAAGTACTAACCCCGCTCAATTTTGTTAGGTTCACCAAACCCTACCCGATTCGCTCCGGATCTCACCCGTACCGAGCGAGAATCCTTGTACGCTACAAGTAAGTGGAGAGAGGACGTTTGGCCTTGTTTCAAGGCATTTGTTTGGCATTCATATAACTATATCTAATCTAGTCATGTCATCATGAATATGCTATATAGATTAGTCATTCCACTCATTGATGTGCATATATGCTATGTTTACTTTCAATTGCAAA
>NC_056564.1:26984868-26997260 GCF_013358625.1 Macadamia integrifolia
CGAGCTGTGTACTCTGATGTTTTTGATGATTTCCTGTATATACTTGATATTTGAACTTTATTCTTTTGTGTATATATCATGCCTTCGGGCCCAAATGTATATAATTATTGTATCACCATTTGGGTATCAAGTATATGGGAATTATTTACAGGTAAAACTTAGTCTTCCGCTGATCTGATGAATTTATGTTAGTGTGTGTATGCTGTGGTGGAATACAGTATCTGATGATCCTGGCAGGTTTGGGTTAACCGGTGTTAACTCGGTCACCGCTCCGGTTCAGGGTGAACGGGGTGTGACAAACGGTGGTATCAGAGCGTGATGCTCTGCTCCACTTACAGCATACCATTAGAATCCTGTAGACTCTATAATAGGAAAATGGGGTTGGGCTAATATAAAAGCTTTAAAGATTAAAAGCTAAAGAAAGAAACTATAAAATGAGGTTATATTATAAGTTGCATTCATGGCATGCGTGAGTGTAGATAAAAGGTATTAGATTGGAGCTATAACCTATAAAGTACTATTTTGACGAAATTTCGGCAGCATAACGGCGTAAAAAGGGATTTCCAAAAATTTTACACAAACACCTGATAAACAACAGATAATAATACAACAAAGAGCACAGATAGAAAAATCACATCACAACAAAATCACATAAGCACTCCACATAGGGAATCACCACAAAAATCACTATCCAAAGATATTTTATTCTATAAATGAACCAGTTACAATACATATACAAGGAATGAGAAGAAATAGGTATACAATGTTTACAAAAAGGAGAAAACGGGTAAATAGCTAGTGTGGGTGAGCCAAGCCCTCACTGGTCGTCATCATCGTCGTCGATGATCACCACGTTCGCCGGAGGCCTGGAGTTGACGTTGAAGCGGTGATCATAATAATCGAACCTCCCGTTCACCACCCGTACCTCCCTCCGCAGCCGGCCATAGTCTGCTGAGATAGCGTTGGCCCTGGTGTCCAAGTCCTGACCCAGCCTAAGGAAGGACTCCTCCAAGGTGGCCTGCCTGGAGACAGTCTCGTCCAGCTGCCTCAGTATCTGAACCTGGCCATCCTGCAAGGCCCGCATGGAGGCTGTCTGGCCCTCGTAGTCGTAGGAACCACTCCCAGGTGGTGGGGCTGTAGCTCTGGAAGAACTAGGGCCAGGACCTCTTGATTCCTGAGGCACCTCCTCAGGGATGTTGCCACCCATCAGATCCTCCTCCTCGTTCTGAGGAACGTAGTCCTCATCCTCCTCACTGGACTCCTCCTCCATGAGGACATCCTCCATAGGGGCAGCCCTCCTACCCCTACCTCTCTGAGTTCCTGATCTAGGAGGTGAATCCATGAGGGTCTGAAGACCCATCTTCAAGAGGTTCCTCCGGTCGAACCTATCATCCGGGGTCTTCCCCTCCTCTCCGCTCAGATCCACCCCGAAGAACTCGAAAATCCTAGTGAGGATCCTGTCGTAAGGGAGTCCTCCATCCTCTGGGTGGGAAGTGTGGTGCTCCATCGTTCTGAGAATGATGTAGGGGAGGCACAAGTGCTCGCCGCCTCCCTCTGCGGCTGTGAAGATGCAGAAGGCAATAAAATCCGCCATGAAACCCACCTGGTTCCGATGACCTCCTCTGGGGAGCAGGTTGAACTGGATCAACCGGGCGAATAGACGAACCTCAGGGTAGAAGGATGTCTCGGACTCCGGTCGACTGTTGCTGTCACAGATGGTCTCGTAGATGAAGTCCGGTGTCTCCATACTCATGAATGGTCCCTGAGGCCTACCCCTGGGGGGACTGTAGTATCGGTGTCCCGCCGCCGATATACCCAATATGCTGGCCAAGGTGCCTACCGTCAGCTGGATATCCACTCCCTTCACCAAGTTGCTGATGGTGAACTCCCCGTATGGATATGACACCTCTAGGTTACAGTAGAACCGACGGACGAGCTGCTCGTAGCATGGTCGGTCCACCTGAAGAATAGAGTCCCAGCCCAGTGCTGAGAACCTCTCCTGAAGCTTAGCCTTGTGGAAGTCCTCGACTACCACGGTCTTCTCCATCAACACTGACCCCTTCAGGAAGTTGGGCCAGTGGGCTGCGGCCTCTACACTGAGAAAGTGCTCCTCATCATAGTCTGAAGGGTCAGACTGGGCAGGTGCAGATCTCCCTGTGCGAGGAGCTGAAGAGCTGGTCTCCGCACTCTTCCGCTTAGAAGCGGTGGTCTTGCGTCGAACGCCAGAGGAAGATGGTCCTTTGCCGGTGCGTGACGACATCCTGGCAATAAGAAAAGGAAGTAGGGATTAGTACAGAAAGGAAAAGACAGAAGCATTATGAAAGGGAAGTCCAAAACCAAATTCATGCAAAACAGAACGGCGACAATCTAGGAACGACAAGAAACTTATGACATGACGCACGGTAGTTGACGACGCATAGAAACACGCCAAAACAGCAGGATGACAGCAAAAGCAATTAGCATAAATAGATGTAGGGAATTCAAGCCCATTGTGCAAATCTGAACATAATGGATAATAGCTTGAAACCCTAGGTCTAGAGCAAAATGCCGTAGTAACGGGATCATGAAAGTGCAGGAACATACCCAAATAGACTATGGAGTTCTATGAATACAAGTATGAATGAAAATCAAGGAAATCAATGCCAAAAATAGGGATTTTCATGGGAAAACATGGGGAGTCCAAGCATAATGGATGATTCATGCAATCTAAAGCAGATTAAGCATAAAACAAGTGGAATGTACTACAAAGGAACCATCAATTGGAGAAAAGGATCAAAAAATTTAAGAAACCCCAAAATTTGGAAACCTAGGGCACAAATTGGGGTTTTTCTCCAAATGAAGAAACAAATTCCTATAAACTACGAATGACTACAGTAGAATCATCATAAACACGTGGAAAGACTATTCTATGGTGAAAAATAGGGAAAGAAAGCCTAGAAAGTAAACCCTATTCATGCATTTCACCCAAATGGAAATTCTGGAAAAAAGAGAAGAAGAGGAACTTACTTGAATGAAGATGAGTTGACTCTCCTCTAAAAGTGCCGAGTGGGTGAGTGAACTCGCGAGTAGAAGCGCCAAGGAGACCTCCAAGATCGGCCAAAAGAGAAAGGAAGTGAGAGAAAGGAGATGGGGAAAGAGACAAGACTGAACAGGACCTGTAGGGCCCTGTTCGTGTTTTAACACGGGCAAGACCGGCGGGTATAACCGGCGGGCTCCTACCCGCCGGTGCCACCCGCCGGTTAGGGCAGTGAAGACCGGCGGGTATAACCGGCGGGCTCCTACCCGTCGGTTCATCCCACCGGTTATGGCAGCTGGGAAATTTTGAAAATTTTCCTTCTTTTCTTGTTTCCCTTCTCTCCTCCTAGCATGATTACATCAATTTTCACTATTGGATGTATTACTATGATTAGTATGCTATGGTCAAGTGGGGCCATTAGCATGTCTGCTGTGGACTTTGCCTGTATCATGGAAATTGAGCTATGATTATTTACAGGCTATCATACACTACAACACCTCATGTAAGGGCATATGATTGTATGCCTAAATCAATTCTATGGTGTTTAATCAATATGGTGTGTGATGTGTTCCAGGTACAGGGATACGATGGTACGTACTAGATCCGGTAGTAATGCCCGAGGTACCTCGCGGGGTCCTCGTCGGGTCGGTCGACCACAAAATCCTAGGGGGTCCCATTCTGTGGGGCATACCTCACCTCCACTTCCTCCAGAGACCCTTGGTCAGGGTGGGGCACATGGAAACCCACCTATGACTACACTTCCGGACCCTCCTCCGGTCATTACGCCGGGAGATGTTGCTACAATAATTCAGCAGTCCCAACAAGCTTTCCAACAGCAAATGAATTGCATGGCATGTAGTGCATATGATGTGTTGTGATGTGTGGACTGTTGTGTGTGGTCCACCTCTCTACTTACTGGGCTAGTGAGCTCATTCCACGTGTGCACCCCCTTTTTAGATGATTTTGCAGGTCAAATATCTGAGGAGCATGGGGTGGGTCCCACAGTCGAGTTTCCTGAAGAGGACTGGTGGACCCCTGGGGAGTTTGAGCACGGCGTAGACTGCTCGTGTGAGAGCTGTGCTGCGGGACAGCAGTTCTGAGGCCGAGCTGAGCTCCACCCTAGAGGCCGTGCTGAGCTCCACTTCCGAGGCCGAGCTGAGCTCTTCCACATGATGCCGAGCTGGGCACAACCCCTGATGCCGAGCTGAGCTCCAGCCTTGATACCGAGCCGAGCTGTGTACTCTGATGTTTTTGATGATTTTCCTGTATATACTTGATATTTGAACTTTATTCTTTTTGTGTATATATCATGCCTTCGGGCCCAAATGTATATAATTATTGTATCACCATTTGGGTATCAAGTATATGGGAATTATTTACAGGTAAAACTAAGTCTTCCGCTGATCTGATGAATTGATGTTAGTGTGTGTATGCTGTGGTGGAATACAGTATCTGATGATCCTGGCAGGTTTGGGTTAACCGGTGTTAACTCGGTCACCGCTCCGGTTCAAGGTGAACGGGGTGTGACACAAAGGGTTTTCTTTCAGAAAACTTTGAAATGAAGGACATGGGTGAAGCTAGTTATGTGCTTGGAATCGAGATTAGTCGTGATAGGCCGTGGGGGTTACTTGGGATATCACAACAGACATATATATCTTGATAAAATTTTAAAGAGGTTTAACATGTCTAAATGTTCTGGTGGTGAAGCACTCATCAGTAAAGGAGACAAGTTGAACAAGCAATAATGTCCAAAGAATGATATTGAGAGGAGCTCAATGAATGACAAGCCTCATGCCTCTGCCATTGGAAGTTTTATGTATGCACAAGTTTGTACTCGCCCTAACATTGCCTTTGTAATTAGTGTACTTGACAGGTTTCAATCTGATGCTGGTCTGGCTCATTGAACTGTAGCTAAGAAGGTTATGCGCTATCTACAACAGACAAAAGACTTCAAGCTAGTGTTCAGTAAATCAGAAAAATTTGAAATTGTGGGGTATTCTGACTCGGATTTTAGTGGGTGTATTGATGATAGAAAGTCTACCTCTGGATACATTTTTGTATTGGGAGGAGGAGCTATTTCTTAGAAGAGTGCCAAACAAACTATTTTACCTTCATCCACTATACAAACTGAGTTTGTGGCACTTTATGAAGCTACCAAGCAGGCAGTGTGGCTGAGAAATTTCATATCTGAACTAAAGGTTGTAGATTCCATCTTTAAGTCTTTGCATTTGTGGTGTGACAATATTTCTGTTGTTTTCTTTGCAAAGAATAACAAGAGATCTAGTAGCTCCAAACACATTGAGATTAAATATCTTATAGTTCGCGAGAAGGTCAATGCTGGGGGATCGTTGTTGAGCATATTATTACTGAAGAATGGTTGCTGATCCTCTGACTAAAGTTCTTCCAGTGGAAATTTTTAAGACTCATGTTTCTAACATGGGTGTGATGAAATCTTTTGATATGCTTGTTTAGTGGGAGTTTACTTATCCATAGTGGTATTATAATAAGCATTATTTTGTTAGATCATACATTATGAGCACAATCTATATTAAGGATGTTTACTTTCTAGTATAGTGTTCATTTATATTCTCTCTCATCATATTATTATATGATTATTGTTGTTTACTTTGACATGTCACAGTTAATGGCGGTGTTTAGCCAAGTTTCGTGATTTATGACGGTATTTAGCCTAAATCCATGGAGGTGGTTGTTAACCATAGACTGTATGCCAAAGTGAGATATTAATATAAGAAAATGACGATTTGCCTAAGTATTGATTAATATCAAAGTTCTCTACCTGTGAGGTTTTCAAGGTAGGCTGATCTTTAGATCAAGAACAGACCTATAAGGAAGGATATATCTTATGTGATCACAGTTATAATATAATTCCTTATATCTATGTTTCTAGGTGATTTGAATTGATAATTTTCTGTTGTTTGTAACATTAGATAGTTATATGCCGTATATTGATGTGTATTTTTTACTATTGTTCAATAATAGAGATTATTGATTGGATCAAAGTTTGTTTTGAGTGGTATTCAATCTTGGGATTATTTGGCCAGATGTCAATGGGAAGACATCAGTATCAGTGTAGCCCAAGTGGGAGATTGTTAGTACTCTTATGTGGGCTTAACTGATATTGATTGACTTATTGGGTCCAAGAGAATAAGAACCACTCTAATTAGGAAATTTCTTGTCATATTCTATTGTGTAAATGGAATAGGGTTTAGGGATTTTATTATATATAGAATACTGACGGTTCCTGTAGCTATTACTTTTCATAATAATATTTTGGGAGCACTGCTTTCTCACAGAGCTAGTGTAGAGACAGAGAGAAGATCCCATAGTAAGTGGCTGCAAAGGATCTCAGTAGAAAGACCCATATTGTTTGGTTCTTCATCATAGTTCGTGGTACAAGCATCAACCTTGATTTAGGGATTTTATTCACGCTCAACGGGTATGTGATCTATTTCTTTCCATTATTCATTCTTGTATTCTATACACTGTAGGTCATTCAAATGATTCTAGGATTTAGAATTACTAACAGGGCATTGCCCACATGAACTTCTATTGTGGTTAAGATTTAAACTCATGCCATAATGTCATTGCAACCTGTTGTATGAATGAAGAAAGTAACTAAATAGTACAAGGAAGCTTTCCTAAGCTTTTGAAAAACCGACGAGAGAACTTCATTAGTAGAAGAGACCCTTTCTCTTTATATTCTTAGCACATGCCAGCACTTCGAGGAATTTAGGGGGTGGAGGGTCAGTTACAATCAATGTTTTTTAGAGTTTGAAGGTAGCGGAGTGGTTTAAAGAATTAAAATCGGAATTGAATCGTATTTATCGAAATGTGATTCCATTAAGAAAACTAGCTAGGGTCAACCTGACCCAACCCGGTGCAACCCTAAACTCTGTAGGGTTGGGCCTAAGCATAAACTCTGTAGGGTTGGGTTAGGATTGGATTGAGTTTTGAGATTTGAGATTGGACTAGGATTTTGAGAAACCCGGCCCAATCGGGCCTGGTTCACCCCTAGGTGTGTGTATATAAGCCATGTTGTGGACCCTGGTTTTATATTATATGGTAACGTGGGAGATACAGAGCCATTTGGGGCCACGTTGACGTCCATGTTCCAGACATGTATGGACGGCATATCGATTTAGGTTGGAGAAAATTTTGAGCTAAAAGACACTGCTCGCCACAAAAAGTGAGAGAGAGAGAGAGAGAGAGAGTGGTAGTGGGACTTTTCGGTCGACTGACTTTTTCTGACAAAGGCTAGCCATCAACATAGCAGCAAAGCAAAGCAGTAGCTACAGTCACCCCATTTAATGCAGAGAGAGGGAGAGAGAGAGGTGGGGGAATGATGTCTGCTGAGCTACTCCCAAGGGAAGACAGAGAAAGGTCTCTCTCTCTCTACACCTATTCAATCCTTTTCCTTTTCCGCCGATCAAAGGTCACATGGAAAGGATAGAGTATTACAGATTACCATAGGATGAATCGAAATTTACTGGAGATGCCAACCCATACCAGCCACCATCATTGGCCATGAACAGTGAGGTGAAGGTGCACCGATGAGCCTATTGAGCAGCCACTGGATCTGGTCATATAAGGGAGATTCTTGTTAGCTGTGGAGATGATTACTACTCTACTTCCTTATTTATTGCTTTACATGGAGTTCGTAGAGCATTCACAGTGCCCCCCTTCTTCCCTTTGTATCATAAATTTCCTTTTCCATAGAGATTACTGCTGTTGCTTCTTCCTTTTTAAATAATTAGTTTATATGAAATTGGTATATAGTATCTCTGCACTGCCTCACATCCATTCTCCATCTTATATGTTCTCGGATCTGGGGTATTGGTCTATCTTGTCTCCCACAGATTCTACCACCCAACAAGGTTCAATAATCCTTTCAGATGTCGGAAACCATTTTAGTTAGGCATGGAGACACATAGGTTATTGGTCTAAGCCCATAGAAAAGGCTCTGCCCCAATCTAATTTTCAGACCAACCAGCCCTTAATCTCTGTAGATGAGTAGATCCCATGAGAATGATAAAATACCACCCGGTCAACCCCCTTCCCATGCAAACCTTACGGATGAGATAGAGCTCCCCACCCCCTACCCCCTACCTCCTACCCCCTCCATTTTTCCCCCTTCTGTTTGCTCTAATCTCATATCGGGTGAAAATTTGATTCAGACAATTTGAATCCATCATTAGTCTAAGGAGGACTTGGGTCAAGTTTTGACCCCGAGGGTGGATTAGAGTTGAAAAACTCCAACCATGAGTCAGAGTTGTGTTGAATTAGGATTGAGGCCATAACCTGACCCAATCCAACTCAGCCCTAAAATTAACCTTATATTTTTTAATAGAAATTTGAGCTTCAATTGATATTTTATTTTTTATAATTTTTTAATATATAAGATACGAATGATAAAAACATATTAATCAAAGTTAATTCAATCATTATAGAAATTAAAGTCAACCCAATCAAATCCAGTCAAACTCAACCCAACCCAATCTGATCCTGATAGAGTCAATTATAAAGTCAATTAGGACCAAATTGGGTTAATATAATTCCAACACGATTAAACTTAACCATGAACCCAAATAAAATTGAGTTGAACTTAGGCTGAATTTTGAAAACCTAAATTGAATTAAGGTTCTAAGAAACCCAACCCTATGTCACCCTTAGGCTCATCCCGATTAAGAGTCCCACATTGGGAGTATGGCCCACCGCCCACCTACGTCAGTAGGCTAGTCTCTCCCAACATGGCTCACAACCACACCACCCTCATTAGGCTAGTCTACTTTTTCTTTTCACTCTCTCATATCTGAATGGCCCACCCCACCGGCAGTAGGTTAGTCTTTTCGCTCTCTTTCTCATCCACATAGCCCACCCCACCCGCAGTAGACTACTCCTCTCTCTTATCTGAGCACCCCTCGTCCTGTCTTTTCCAACCCTTCTGACGTTTCCTCTGTCTATATCCATCTCTCTCCGTCCTCTTCCTCCCTCATTTATAACTCTAACCCGTAAGTTCAAAGCCTCAAACCCTCTCATACTGTACGTATGCCTCATCTTCCCCATTCTCCTTTAGGCCTTCCAAACATAGATTCCAAAAGAAAGAATGGGAGCTTAATTAGATGGGTATCCTCCAACAGTATTCAAAGTTGAAAGGGAAGAAAGAGGAGACGTCATGGTTAATAGGAGATGAAGGAAAGGCAACGGTGGCAGCCTGAAGAAGACGCACTCCTCCGCGCCTATGTCAAGCAATATGGCCCTAAAGAATGGAACCTTGTCTCTCAACGCATGGGTAAACCCCTCGACCGTGACGCCAAATCCTGCCTCGAGCGTTGGAAGAATTACCTCAAGCCTGGTATCAAGAAGGGTTCTTTAACCCCTGAAGAACAATCCCTCGTTATTTCTCTGCAAGCTAAGTACGGCAACAAGTGGAAGAAGATCGCATCTGAAGTCCCTGGTCGCACAGCCAAGCGACTGGGTAAGTGGTGGGAGGTCTTTAAGGAGAAACAGCTCAAACAGAGCAACAAGACCCATCAACAACAGCGCCTCTTCTCTCTCGATTCCTCTGCAAATTCTTCTATCCCAACAACCCCTTCGGCTCCATTAACAGTTTCATCAACAACAACCCTTCTCTCTGCTTCACCTGAACAGGGTAAGTACGATCACATCTTAGAGACTTTCGCAGAGAAGTACGTTCAGCCAAAGTTGCAGCTTCTACCTTCTCTACTGATGCCTAACCTCTCCCTCTCCGACGCCCCTCCTCTGCTTTCACTCTCCGGCGCCACCCCTACCACCACCACCACCACTTCGCCGCCGTCGATGCTTCTCCCCTGGATGACTGTTAATAACTCGACCACCTCGTCTCTGTCTTCTTCCTCTTCCACAACGGCTTCGCCGTCCGTGAGTCTTTCTCTAACTCCAACGGACCTAAGCAAGGTCGACCCAGTTTCACCGGAGATCGGGCGACTCCTCCCTGTTCATGAGTTGGCTACTTTGGTTCAGTATTGTAAGGAGCTTGAGGAAGGGAGGCAGAGTTGGTTGCAGCATAAGAAGGAAGCCATGTGGAGGTTGAGTCGGTTAGAGCAGCAGTTGGAGTCGGAGAAGAACAGGAAGAAGAGGGAGACGATGGAGGAGGTAGAGACCAAAATCAGGTGCTTGAGAGAAGAAGAAATGGGTTTTCTTGATGGGATTGAGAGGGAATGCAGAGAACAACTTAATTCTATTTACAGGGATGCAGAAGCTAAGGAAGCTAAGATGGTGGAGATGTGGTCACGTAAGCATGTTAAGCTTGCTAAGCCTGTAGAACAGCAATTGGGTTCTTTTTATTCTTTATCATCACTTCACCACCATCACCACCACCATCATAGCTAAGAACTGAGGAGGAAACCACTACTGCAACCCATGTCTTCTCTGTTTTGATATTTCCAGATGTTTTTGTTTTTTAATCTTCGTCTTTCTATGTTTACTGAATAAAAATAATATAATCTAATATGGTTTTGAAATCCATGATGCCTTTTCAGATTCCATTCCACTACTGGGTTAGGATAATTACTCCTTTTGTGTACTGTTACATTACTTCTTATGAGAGAGAGAGAGAGAGAGAGAGAGAGAGAGAGAGACATGGGGAGACCAGCCAAACCTGTTATGTCTAATCTGTTTCTACAATTTTGATAAATGAGTGATAATGACAGATAGACCACAGAGAGATTTCCTTGCTACATTTTCTGTGAAAAATAAATATGCTTATCAAATCAAATCATATGCTGCGTCATTGTTTTAGGAGTTATGAGGGGACTATTCTCTGAGGGGGTCGGGTCTAAGCAAACAAGTTCACTTTTCATTCAGGCTTTGTTTCAATTCTATTGCTTGATTTGTTTTTAGTTCATATATGAGGAGGAGATGAGACTCAGGGAAGAGCTACTGTACGCGACGCTGTAGCACAGAAAATTAATTTCCTTGATATTTTGAAGGGACAAAGTTTTCTGTCTTGTAGCGGCCCTTAGGTCAAGACATAGTGGGATGCGAAATTATCATCGTGCACCTCTTGGGTTTGCACACCATTTGTGTCGGGTACCCTGGACAAAAACCCCTTGTCCTCTTTTTATTTAGGACACTTGCACTCTTTTTATTTAGGAAGAAAGAACGTTGCCTGTTGGGGTATATAGGGTATCTATGTCAAGATATAGTAGGTGTAAAAAACGCTTTCACCCTAAGATGCTTGTGCAAGTGTCTGTTGTTGTGTACCCGGGCTTGTGGTCTTGGCTTATTAATTAATTTTTTATTTAAAAATAATATAATAATTGATATAAGGCATAATGTGCTTCTGTGTTGGGTGCAAGAGCGCACAATAGGGTGGTTTCACTATGCTTAGTGAAGTATATTGCTTTACATCTACCCCATGGCATGTGATAGAATGTTTCGCATACATCTCAACAGTCAAAATTTTAATCCAAAATAATCAAGGAAAGTGGCTCAAACTATGATTCAAGTTTTAATAAAGTTAGCAAATGCCATCAAGTTGAGATGAATATAAAATACAAAATGACATCGTTTGTAATTTTATCTACTTCTAGTCTTTCACGTAAAAAAAAAAAAAAAAAAAAAAAAAGTTATTTTAACCTGAATTATACTAATGATATGCTTACCTAGTTCTCTGTCACATGGACTAATGTATTGTCATATGGCAAACAATGAAGTATTATATTTCACTACGCATAGTGGCGAGAAAGAAACCCAAAATTAATATATCCATATAAATCAAAGTTTTCCAAGATATTTCTCCCAAACCAAGGAGATTTAAGGGTGGATAGTGAAATTAAATTAATACTAAAATACATTTTTTTTTTTGTAATCATTACCTCAATAATAGTACCGTAATTAACTCCAAAATATACCAAATTTGACTACTAAATTTCACTTCATTTTTACTCAAATTCCTTGGATAAAAAAAAAAAAAAAAAAAAAATCACATCGAAGTATCTTTCCAAATATAGGAATGAGTATTGAGGCTGGCAATAGAAGTGGGATCAAATTGAAAAAAAGACTAGAACTGAAATATTATTAAAAATAAAATATAAATAATAGATAAAATGAATAAAAAGATCTTTTTTATTTGAGATTCAGAAAAAAATCAACCACCCAAGCCAAAGTTTTTTTTTTTTTGGATGGGAATTGAATGAAGATATGTTAAATCGTCCCTGTATCGAATTTTAAAGTTTGGTTCTTCCAAGAATTACTCCCACTATTTGATGCATATAAGATGAAACCGTGGGAAAAATGTTAAACATTCAAGATTACAACACTTCACTTTTACTCCTCAAAATGAGCATTGGAAATGAAAATTTCAACTACGGTTTGC
>NC_056564.1:27000600-27001149 GCF_013358625.1 Macadamia integrifolia
CCCCCCCCCCCCCCCCCCCCCCCCCCAAAAAAAAAAAAAAGATTCTCAAAATTTTGGAACAAAGTTGGGCGGTGGTGGAATTCCCCACTTTTTTTTACATCCTTCTTTTCCACCACATTCTTTTATATAGGTATCGGCCCGGATCGGACAGAAATACCCCTGGGTTCATTTAAAGAAACTTTTATTTTTTACTATTTTACTCTTTGTCCATACCAATCGACGGATAAGGTATAAGCTGGCCAAGGCCAAAACCGATCCAATCTGACTGATTCCGGCCAAGCCGATCCAATCCGATTCTTCAAACCATGCCGGGGATGGATTCCACCAGTCAAAACAGACTTGACCACCAACGTTTGCATACCCAGCTCTTTTATTGGCTACCAAAAAAAAAAGTTTCTAGAAAGCTAAATCCATAATAAAAAATACATCTTCATTGGGAAACTTATGCAGAATTTGGTAACACTCTAAAAAAATATTTTTAGTACTTTTTTGTTCCAGGGAAATGAAAAAAGAAAACACTAGAAAGCATTTGGTAGGTCCAGTTTGGTT
>NC_056564.1:27001187-27018301 GCF_013358625.1 Macadamia integrifolia
TTTGGTTCTCCCAAAGTGAACCGGGCATATGGATTACCATTAAAACATAAACATAGGAAAAAAAAACTTGCTTTTTTATTTCAGAAACAAATAAGGAGAAACAAGTCAACAACCCTCAAGACCCCGTGTCCAACCCAAACCCTTGAGACCCCTTTCTAAACTGAACCTCATCTCTCCGACAAAAGGACTCTTCCGAAGGCTCATACCCTTTGAAACCCTAAATCAATACTCATAGGGCATTTCCTTGAGGAGAAGCTGACGGGTTTGGAAACAACATTTTCCTAGGATCCAAGCTTCTCAACTACTATGCTTGTTTCAATCGTTTGACTGACTCCAGATGGGCCTTTGACAGATTTATTAACAAGAACCTGTCTCTCTGAAATTCAATCATTGTTGGATATTTTAGAATCGATCACTCTGATGAAGGTCTAAGACTATATCTGAATTTGAAGCAGCAGGACATTGTTCTTGATGGTTCAGCACTAATGTTTAGTTTATAAAGCTTTACAGCACTCCATACCGTAGAGGTTGGAATAGGGATCCACGTGGATGCTTTCAGGTTTGGGTTAAGTAGAGACTGGTCTGTTGGTTCTTAGCTAATTGGGTTGTCCTCCAAATATGGATGTATCAAGGATGCAAGGGCAGTATGCAAGGAAATATCAGAGCGGGGTGTTGTTTTTGATAGCAATGATTAGTGGGTACACATACATTGCAGATTGCCGAGCTTGTGAGGCTTTCTGAGTTTTTGTGACATGCACGAGGAACGATTAATTCCTAGCAGGGTGACAGTGACCTTACTCCAGGCAGCTGCTCATTTAGGAGCACTGGAAGAGGGTCGATCAGGAGCATGCCATTAGAAGAGGAGTTGATTCTCAAGATGAAGTTATGGAGACAAGCTTTGGAGACATCCGGGCATGTATATATATCAAATGTGGTGCTCCTGACATGGCAACATCCATATTTACATAATGAAAGAAGGAACCATTGTTTCTTCGAATCCATTGAGCAGTGGTCAAGTTCAAATGGGGAAACCCTTGGAAGCTTTGAACCTTCTCTATCTCATGATGCAAGAGAACTTGACACCAGATTTGATCACCATAGTAAATGGGTTATTGAGTTGAGCTGATTTTAAGTGTTTAGTCACACTATGATGGACAATGACACGGTGAAGATTGAAAGAGAGATACCGCAAAGTGTCTGTTTTTAGTATTTAAGATATCTGGGATCAACCATAAATAAAGAAAGTGGCATAGAGGATGATGTCTCACACAGAAATAAAGTGGCATGGTTGAAGTGAAGAGGTGCAACCAAAGTGATGTGTGACTGATGTATTCCTTTAGAGCTTAAAGGAAAGTTCTATAGACTGTTGTTCAACTTGGCTATGATGTATGGGGCGGAATGTTGGGCATTTAAGAAGTGTCATATAGAGAAGCTATGGGTAGTAGAGATGAGAATATTAACTTTTCACACTATTAGCACACTATAATAATATGATAAAAATAGAATTAAAATAGAATATAATAAAAAATACGAAAAATAAACTTTTTTTTAGAAAGGGTTTCTTGCCCCAATAGTTATACATCACTAAGATGGACCATAATTGTCACAAAGTCATGGCGACCCAAGGTGATGGAGGGGTGGCTAATCGATCTGGGGATGAATCGCCAGTGTTATTTTTTATTTTCCCTATTTTCAGTTATTTTGTATGTTATAATATATACTAATGTAGACTTTATGGGTCTAAAAGAGGGGCTCTAAGATTGAGCACGGGATTACTAGTTAGTTTCCTTTTTTTCATTAATTTCCTTTTTAGTTGGGCTGTGATGGGGTTCGCTATTTTCATTATATAGTTTCTAAATTTCAGTCTTATTTAGTTTCTAAAATAAGTAGTTGCCATTTTATGTAAGCTTCTAATTTTCCTAGTTTCTATTATCAGTTTTAGTAACTAGAAGAGTTTCTATTTTACTAGTTTCCTATTTCAGTTTTTGGAAACTAAGTTTAGTTTCTATTTTGTAACCCCATCACTATCATAAATAAAGAGAAGGCTCATTAGAAGCCCACGATTTTCATTAATGATAAAAAACTTGCTTGCTGGTTGCTGCTATGCATTTGCTGGGTAGACTGTGTGTTTGATTACAGTGGAAGGGAGTGGTGTTTGATCCATTCGACTCCTTGCGGTGGGAAGCCCGGGAGGATCTGCTACAGGTGTTTTCTTCTTCTTCAAGCTATTTTCTTTTCTTCTTATTATATTCTTCTTCAACCATCTTAGGTAAGAGATCTGGTCTCCTCTTAATACTGGTTTTGAAATCTCCAGATTTCTTCTACACCGACCTTCACTGTTCAGGCCAACCAGCCACCTGATGGCCTTACTAATTTTGTCGAGTGTTACCCCTATTGAATGGATGGTTCGACCCTGTTTTGGAGTCCATCAGACCAGAGGATTGTGAGTGATAGGAATTCTCCCTATTCTGGCCGACTATATTGAGTTGAAGTTTCTGCCCACGGTTCTACTGTTCTGATTGTTGGTGTATTATTTGATCTCTGTTTTCCTATAATTCTGTCCCTGATTTCCTGGTTATTATTCAGCTACTGAATTGCTGAATTATTGAGATCGATAGGGCTGATCCTTGTTTAGTTACTTCAGTCTTGATGGTATTCTGTTGTTTATATCTTTGGGTGATTATTGGTTGTTCTGTCACTAAAAGTTCCTGAAGTTTGAGACTTGGCTAGACCCCTATCCTAGTCTACATTATATACCCTATGACATAAAAAACCATCAACATTAAGTAACATTAAGTCATAAAAATCAACATAGCACACTCACATCAAGTCATAAAAAATCAACATGACTTAATGACATTTAGAGAAATGCTCTTCTTCTATAATACGTTTTATTAGTCAAATGATTTTATTTTTAAATGAGACCTTTTGTATTAGGTATAACACAAAACTAGCTTTCCAACAAGTCTAAGACTACTTAAATCTGAGTTGTTATGACAAAGTTATGTTCTAGTCAAACTTAATTTAAAGTTTGCGAATGTTGTTAAATCGCATGAATGAAAATAATTTTATTGACATTAAAACAAAAGATTATTTTACCGGACTTTTGGTTTTTAGCAATGTTCTACCATACAAGATTTAAAAAATTTCAGAATTGAAAAAAACCTTAGCATTCGAAAGTTGAAAATCGCCCTACAATAAAAAATTCAATTTTTGTTCTTAAACCGGGGGTTGACTTTTTATCCTTTTGGAATTTGATTTTTAAACTATGTTTATTGGATTCAAATAGGAGGTATTTGTTTATTTATGAATAATAAAAGCATTTACTTAAATGGTATTTGGCATAAATAAGAGCAAAAATATAATGCAGCATACAGTGCAATAAGGCGACAGTCGCCTAGGCCCCAGGCAAATAGCATGGACGCCTTGGCGACGCTTTGACAACTATGAGATGGACTACACTATTTAAGAGGTTTTTGGAGGATGATCAATAAGTCTGGGCCAATACGGATACTAGGACCAACATTCAGAAAAGACTAAGATTGGGACCGATTATTATAAAAATAAAATACAAATAATAGATAAAATGGATAAAAAAAGATCTTTTAATTTGAAGATTCATCAAAAAATAACCCACCCAAGCAAATGTTGAAGAAATATTAAATTGTCCCTTATCGAATTTGAAATTTTGGTTCTTCCCAGAATTACTCCCACTAAAGATGGATATGCGGCAAAACTAGGAAGGATAAAGTAAGGAATGATCGTATTAGAGCTGATCTGGGAGGTGCCCCGATCAATGACAAGCTCCTAGATACTCGTTTGACGTAATATAGCCATGTTCAACGGAGGCCTGGGGACACCCCAGTGAAGAGGAGTGATCTAATTCCAAATGAAGGAGTTAAAAAAGCCAGGGCAGGCCTAAATGACCAGAGGAGAAGTTGTGAAGAATGACATGCTTAGTCTAGGTCTTGTCTCAAGTATAACCTCGGATAGAAGCTATTGAGGACAAGGATCCATGTAATTGACCGCATTTAGTTGAGATTCTCCTGACTTGTTGGTTTGTGCCTCTTTCCTCTTACTTTCATTTCTTATTTCTCATCTCTCATTTCTTCATTTCCCCTATTTTGTTTGGACCTCAGTTTTCCATACTTTGTTTTGCACCAATCCATGTAACTAAAACCATTAAGTTGGGATAAGGACACAAGGATTAAAGTATCGGTATCGGTCGCCGTATCGGTCAGCAAAAATTAAGATACGTATCGAAATGTATCGTATCGTATCGAAGGTACGCTAAAGATACACACATAAATGATAGGAAACACTTTTTTATACACTTTTGCATAAAAAATAGTTAAAAAACGCTATATATAACATGTATTATGCATAAACACTAAATTGGGAGTATCAAACTAAAAATCCAAGGTTTGTAGTTGTCCCATAAATGTAAAATCATTGTTCCCAACCTTGATTTTCACTTTAGTTAGAGACAAAAAATGGGTGGCAACAGATTTTAGAACAAAAACCCCTAAAAAAATTGTGTTTTTTTCTAAAAAATGACCCATCTTGGCCATTATATGACCGTAGCGCATCGTATCAGTACATACCAATACACACCGATACGTACCAATACATACCGAAATGTACATTTCAGCTCAATTTTTAATTTTCAATAGAGTATCGGAACGTAACGTATCGTATCGTATCGGTGCGTATCAGTATGTATCGTAGGATACATATCAATACAAAAAGATTTAAAAAATTTCGTGTATCGTATCGGAGTATCGTATTGGTAAGGGCCAATACAGATACGTATTGACCGATACGGTACGATACGTACCAATACTTAAAACCATGGATAAGGCTGAGTTTGTTGTTGATTTTAAGTGCTTGCATAAAGGCAAGAGCATAATTCGAAGAGGAATACATTTGGATCTTCTTGTTGTCACTACCCTTGTTATTAAATTCTCCGAATTATGCAAATAATTTGGCCGAACATAATTTTACCGAATTTTACGAATAATTCAGTCCGAATCCAAATCAAATAAAAAATTCTGAAAAATTCTCGAATTTTATACTTTTTTTAAATTCACGCATAATTCGGCCGAACCGAATTTTATCCAAATTATAACTGAATTTTATCCCATGTAAAAAAAAAAACTTTATCTTGAATAAGTCAATAAACCTTTAGAAAATAGTGTGATTATTATGCATTTATTATCCTAAAGTTATTTTTCTTCCTTTTTTTAACAGAAACCGATAAAGCTTATCATTCTTGAGGTAATCTCTCACACTTCTACCAAAAAAAAAAAATCTCTCACCCCAGTTTGGTTTGACTAAGTCTTACAGTCGTTACTCTCTCTCTAATCTTTAAGGTGAACATGCATGGTGGGTGACGTGGGTCTAGCTAAATTTGTGCTCAGTCTTAGTCTCTCTTTCTCTGATTCAATTATTTGAGTAATAGGAAATGAGTTTAGAGGAAAAAAAAAGAGCTAAATATAATATTTTTATCTTTAAAATTTAAAATTTTAACTTTTCTATCATTTGTATGTTATGTACATATGATAATTGATAGATAATATGAAACAAGTATTGCAAATATTAAAAATAACATCTGAATTTTATGTCTACTTTTTATTTTTGCAAACGAATAATTCCCAAATCTGAATCTGAATCCGAATCAGAATCCGAACTCGAATTTTATTATATCCGCTTTTTTTACCGATATTTTGACCAAATAGTTGAATTAATGAAACGAATTAATCCGAATAATTCCCGAATCCGAATTTAATAACTATGATCACTACTTCGTTGATATGTACTCTAGATGCAACAGTGTAAAGCAAGCCAAGGAACAGTTTGACAAGACAGAGGTGATGTAATGAAGAGCAAAATTGAAAAGTCAATCAAGCCCTCAACTGCAGGATTTTTAATCAAAGAACAACCATAAACAGCCCAATAGCAGCACAATAAATCAGAATAGAAGAAAGACCAGATTGGAAAACCAACAAGCTATTGGTAAGGTCTTCTCTGATCAGATAAGTAGTCTGATGATTAAGGCTTAACAGGGACTGAAACAAGTCTCAAAACAGTCCAACCAACATGAACAATTTCATAAGAGAGCATAGAAATCAGAACAGACCAAAATAGTTCTATCGACTTCAGGTATTGGCTGAAAAAACCACTAGAAGACAAAAACTGGGAGATTTAGAAATCTCAGCAATCACAGGCCAGATTGGCCTCTTCCCCGGATCGAGTTCCTCCCTAGATGAGGGGCACCTTCGATCCAAATATCAGCCCAAACTGATCACTGGTTTGGTCTGGGCAGATTCTGAAAATATCTCACAGAATTTTCTAATTTTCTGGGCAGAACTGAGAGTGGGATTGTTTCTAATACCTGTAGAACTTGGACAGATCTGTAGCACCTTGGATACTTGAGAGAAGAAGATTGATGTAGATAAGTCACTTGGGCTTATTTTATTGCAAATAAGCCTTGGGTTGTCTTATGTATGTGTTGGGCCTTTGATCCCATGAGTTTTCTTTGAAATGGGTCACTTTAATAGGCCTAAAATATGAGTAGAAGGTAGGAAAACGGGATTTTATTCATTAGTTTAATTAGTTGCTATTTAATTTAATAAAGGCACATTAGGCCATTAGTTGGTTGTAAAGTCCTATATGGACTATTAGTTAGTTAGTTCTACTCCATGTTGGAGTCATAAAGTCAAGTCCTAGTCCTATTTTGAATTCCTAGTTGTAGTAGGAGTGTCTAGTCCTATTGGGAAACTAACTCCTAGTTGTAGTAGGAGTGTCTAGTCCTATTGGAAAACTAGCTCCTAAGTAGTTTGATTGCTATTCTACCCTCTATAAATAGAGGAGCCTATGTACTCATAATTGGAGATTTGAATGAATGAATTATTGAGTGATTACTCTTTAGCTAAAAAAACTGTTATTGAGAGGTGAGATGCCTAAACCTTTGAGGGGTGTGATACCCAAAACCTGAGGGGTGAGATACCCATTCCTTTATTCTCTTTCACCCTTCTCAACCCTCCATCGATTATTCTTTTTCTATTTTTATTTTCTGTTTATTGTTATTAGAAGTTCAGACCTGTTAAAGCATACAAAATCAGAATCAGCCAGCCAAAGAGTTATTGTTCTTAAAGCCAATCAACAATCATTGCTACCCAAGTTTGAGATCTGATCTACAGATCCTTTGGAGGACTAGTTCTATACTCTAAGAAGATCAATCGATCCTCTCTTGAAGGTTATCTGAAGAAGACAAGTTGATGTTCCTGCAGAATTCTTCACATTCTCTCTCTTAGGTCTGAAAATCAAGAAAGTACATAACTCCATAACCAGCCGTCAGAAGCCCTTCATATTTGGGGGTTTTTGTACCCTCCCTAGGGACTATCTACGTCCAAGAGTGAAACTCAATCGGACTCCTACAGCCTTGGCCGCACCTCTCTCTCTCCAGCTCTGTAACAGGTCTTTCCCTCTCCTATTGGGTTAGGTTTTGGGCTGGTTTTGCTCCTATATGGGTATTGTATCCTTGAGGGTTTATTTGATGGTATTATTTCTTTGTTTCTTGCTCCTATTTGTATTGTTTGGGGTTATAAACTGTGGAGTTAGTTACTTATAATCTACTCCCGCATTAAAGATCCTCCTAGGCTTCCCACCGCAAGGAGTCGTCGGATCGAACACCAACCCTTCACTGTGATCACACACACACAACAAAGCTTCTCATAGAGAAGAAGCAGAAGCAGCAGCAATATTAGTTTGTCAAACCGTCGAAGCTTTAGGACCTCCGTCAGTTTGGGCTAGGCAGGTTCTGAAAATCGCACAGAACTTTCTAATTTTCTAGGCAGAACTGAGAGTGGGACTGTTTCTAATACTTATAGAACTTGGACAAATCTGTAGCACCTTAGATGCTTGAGAGAAGAAGATGACAACTTGAAAAAGAAGATCCTCCTGGGCTTCCCACCGCAAGGAGTCATCGGATTGAACACCAACCCTTCACTGTGATCACACACACACAACAGAGCTTCTCACAGAGAAGAAGAAGCAGCAGCAACAGCAGCAACAGCAGCAGCAGCAGCAATATTAGTTTGTCAAATCGTCAGAGCTTTAGGACCTTCTTCAGTTTGGGCTGGGCAGGTTCTGAAGATATCTCACAGAACTTTTTAATTTTCTGGGCAGAACTGAGAGTGGTATTGTTTCTAATACCTGTAGAACTTGGACAAATCTGTAGCACCTTCGATGCTTGAGAGAAGAAGATGACAACTTGAAAAATAAGATCCTCCTGGGCTTCCCCCCGCAAAGAGTAGTCAGATCCAACATCAACCCTTTACTGCGATCCTACAAACAGCAGCTTCTCACAGAGAAGCAGCAGCAGCAATATTAGTTTGTCAAATTGTGAGAGCTTTAGGAGCCTCCTCTTCTTTATTTATGATGTTGATGGGGGAGGGAATTACAAAATAGAAGGTTTCTTAAAAGGAAACCTTAATTTAGTCTCCTAATACAATACTTACTAAAAACTGAAATTAGGAACTAACTGAAATTAGGAACTAACTGAAATTAGAAACTAGCTGAAAAAGGAAACTAACTACTTGACTCAACTAATAACTTGACTCCTAAGAAATAACAAAGACCAACAACTTATATTGAAGCCAACTAAAAAAGGAAACAAACTAGTTAATCTGGTCTACAACCTTAATACCCCCAGTTTAGACCCATAAAAGCGGCCCATTACACTCCAAACCACATGAACTGAAGGCCCAACACATATACAACCCAACCCTAGACTTATTCCTAATAAAACAAGCCTATTTTTGTGAAGAATCTGCATCACGATGGCTGTTAGATGGTTAATGTCATGATTGCAAGATACCTGCAAAGTGGCATTTTCTAACCATTAGATATTTCAAACTTGCCACATGGCCAGTACTGTTGTCAAACAGTAACTTTGGGATTAAAAAAAAAATCCACTTAAATCTCAATGTATCGTTCAATATTAATAATTAGCGTTGGTGAAGCGTCAGAAGTGCTTTCTATTAAAGAACGTTCCAAATGTGTTCATGTTTATTTATAATTTAGAAACACTTCTTACGCCTTGTTACCAAATGTGTTTCACTTAAGCAGAAGTGATACCCAAGATCAAAAGCAAGAAAAAAAAATTTCAGCCCAAAAACACTTGCTGAACAGAAGTGTTACCAAACGCGGCCTTAGTTTCTTACATCCTGCCTCCCTTCCCTTCTCTTCTTTCCTCCACAAAGATAAATTTCCAATCTTCTAAACAAGGCATTGCAATTTAAATCAAGAAAAAAATATTTTATAACCGTCTCAAATCTTCACAAGCTAGTCAACGCATGGGTCAGCAAGGACAAACTAACCCACCCCCCCACCCCCAAATGAAACATGCAAGAGAACTTGCCAACTCCCATTAATTCCATCACCCACTAGAATTCACCTCTTACAGGCAACCACTATAACATAACCCTCCCATTCACCCAAATGAATCCTCAAGAGCCATTTAATGATCAATGTTCATTTAAGGGACGTAACCTTTAGCTTCCCCCTGTACTTAGCAACACTTCACTCCCTTAGATTTGAGAAAAAACCTTAGATTTGAGGATAAGCAACCATCCCAAGCAGTGCAACCTAGCTCAACAGCCACAGACTTCAATGGTTTAAGCAAAAAAAATCTAACAGCACAATTTGTTCAACCGAGTCACGAAAAACAAACTCCTTTCTTCTAAAGCATCAACAGAAATTCTAATGGAGGCCTGGTTTAACTTTGTTACACATTTTAGCATAGACTTATATATATATATATATATATATATCATTGTAATGGGATAATTTATAAAGCCCAAAAGTGAGGGATTAAGGGGATGCACAAAATTATTGTTTTATTAGTGGGTCCCATGTGTAGAGTCCTATTGTTAGTTATTTGAGGCTAGTAAGAGTTTTATCAATTTTGGTTGTTTATTTAGAGTAAGGAAGCTAAAAGTCCTTTGTGGTGGACTTTATTTCTGGTTTTGGGTTTCTATATGTCATATATAACCACCCCCCATGATTGAGGGGATTAGAATGAATGGAATTTAGTTGTTGTTGCCATTTATGGCTAAAGTGTCCCCCCCCCAACGCTAGCTCTTTCCCCTTTACGTCTTCTCTCTCCCTCCTCACCCACACTTCTCTCTCTATCTCGTTACTCTTTTTCTTATCGCTCTCATTATTTCTCTTTTCATTCCACATAGTAGGAAGTTTTCTCCCTTTCTCTTTTTCTCTCTCTTCTAAAAAATTTATTCAATTTTCAGATCCTATTTTTTTAAGAAGATTTTATCCCTTTCCCTCCATCATAACTTTGTCCTTTTTTCCTATTTTTATTCTCTCTTGCATGGTTGTTATCTCTTCTTATGGACAGCTATCAAGATTCTCTCTCTTCCTTTGTCATTTTCTCTATCACATTATTTCTTCCCTTATCTACCAAAAACCCCTTGTCTCTCCATTCTCCACCTTGCCATCTAATCAACTTCAATATTTTGGAAATGTAATTCCTGAAATCAATTATTCAGGTCTGGCTTTTAATCTCTTGAAATCTGACCATTAGTTCTGATTCAGATCTAATCCAAATCTAGCCTTCATATTAGAATCCTCTTCCTCCAATCCATAGTTGTCAAGGCGTCGCCTAGGCGGCGATTGGCGTCCTGGAGGAAATACTAGGGCATAGCAGTGCTATGATTTATGGGAGTCACAAATGGCGGCAGCCATGGCAGCACCATGGATGCCATTGCACGCCTAATATACTAATCGATCGCTTTTTTGTATTGGCTTTTTTTTTATTTTTTTTTTTACTTGTTAACAATGTTGGATATTCTCTTTCTTGTATTTTTATTGGTAGGCGAAATAGAAAAGAGAACAAAACCTAGTCGACTAGTTGTCTCAACTCTCAATTTCTCAAATTGAAGAATGAACAGTGAACCCCGAAAGTCGAAGCCTCAAAGCCTTCTGCCTACGAGTGACTTCCTTCCCCTTCTCCGGCAGTGAATCCTCGAAGCCTTCTGCCTGCTAGGCTACAGCCTGTGAGTGGCGTCCTTCTCCTTCTTCGGCAGTAAACCCTTGAAGCCTTCCTCCTGCGAGTGATGTCCTTCTCCTTCTCAGGCAGTGAACCTAAACCCTTGAAGCCTTCCGCCTACGAGTGGCGTCCTTCTCCTTCTCCTTCTCCGGCAGCAAGACCAAGGTAAGGCCTGTGACGTCTTTCTCCTTCTCCTTCTTCTTCTTCTTCTTCTTCTTCAGTCCTTCTCTCCTCCTTCTCTGCCACATTCTAGTTCTCTTCTCTTCTTCTCCCCTTCTCTCCTCCTTCTTCGTCTTTTGCTTCTTATTCTTCTTCTTCTCTGCTTCTCTTTCTCCTTCTTCTGCTTCAGTTCTTCTCCTTCTCTGTTCCTTCTTCTCTTCTTCTCTCCTCCTTCTACGTCTTCTGCTTCTGATTTTTCTTCTTCTCTGCTTCTCTTTCTCCTTCTTCTGCTTCAGTTCTTCTCCTTCTCTGTTCCTTCTTCTCTTCTTCTCTCCTTCTCAGTTCTCTCCTCCTTCGTCTTCTGCTACTGAATTTTGATTCTTCTACTTCTTTGCTTCTCTTTCTCCTTCTTCTTCAGTTCTTCTCCTTCTCTGTTCCTTCTTCTTATCTTCTCTCCTTCTCAGTTCTCTCCTCCTTCTTTGTCTTCTGCTTCTGCTTCTGAATTCTGATTCTTCTTCTTCTCTGCTTCTCTTTCTCCTCCTTCTTCTTCAGTTCTTCTCCTTCTCTGTTCCTTCTTTTATGTTTCATAACAGCATAAATAGAAATATAGAATTAGTTAATGTTAATATGTTATTGCCTTATTGGTTAACTAATAATCTTATATACTCTGTTTTATAAAGTGTTTATATCTTTACAACTTGTATACTTAATGTTAATGTTACTGGTTAACATACTCTGTTTTATAAATTATAACTTGAATACCTGATGTTAATGTTGCTTAATGTTGGTTTTATATGTTATAGGGTATATATTGTATGCTTGTAGCATGCTAAATAACTTTTGAAAATAGGGGAAATAAAAAAGTAGCATACTAAATAACTTTAGAAAATAGGGAAAATAAAAAATGACACATGGTCGATTTGACCGCCATAGCAACGTCATAACAGGCGATTCATTGCCAAATTGATTAGCCACCCCTCCACCGCCTTGGATCGATTTGACGCCATGACAACTATGCTCCAATCATTAAGTAAGCACATTACTTGCAGATCCATCGATCGACCTGCATCAAATTCATTGTCCAACCAACATCGACCTTAAAACCCACATTCACAAAAAGCATCCACAAGGAGATGTTTCCGCCCATAATCTACCACCATCCTCATGGACTTCACCTCCTCACCTCCATATGAAATAAGCCAGAACCATATATGTCATCTTCATTGATCAGCAAGATAGATGGAAATCTGTAGACTGCTATTAGATAAGGAAAACTTAAGTAGCTTTTCAATATGCTCACAAAGCTTGTGCAGACATTTCAACTCCACTTTATTGTAAATTGCACATGCTTGTTCACGTTTGGAGACAATCTGAACATTACATTCCTTAGAATATGCTTTCATACCTGAGGATCAGTAACCTCCATGAATTAACGCTCTAAAGCTCCAAACCAAAACTTTACTGCACTTCATACCTTCATTGATGCGGAACCGAATTCTAATGATCGAAATCGGATCATATGGGGCCCACAAGAATGACTAAGAAGCTCAATGTAATGGTTGAGGGGTATTCTTGTAATTTCAGAAACAATTTTAAGAGCTTAAAAGAGAGGAAAATAAATAATGGGGACAAACTAAAATAGAAATTGGAAAGAGAGGGATGTTTAAAAGTTACACAAGAGAAGGGGGAGTAATAGAATATAACCTTACAAAACAAGGGCTTACTTGTAATAACCAGAAGTTAAATGTATAAAACAATATAACAAAGATCTTTATTTCTTCTTCCTCCAACGATACTAACCAGTAAAGGCGGAAGAACCAGGGAACGAAAGAGGAGAGAACACCTTCAAATCTTCTCTGTTAGGCATGAGATTTCAAGCATAGGGTTTCAAGAGGGAGCTCTTCCAAACCCATATGGTATCTGGTCAGGTAAGCAGGCTGAAAGGATGTAAGAAGCCTTGAGTAAGAAGCTGGCGGTACCTTCTTCTGCAGCCCAGTTGCAGACCTGATGTCTCACTATAGAAGAATCGAGATGGCATGAGTTCAAAGAGGGTGAGTCACCTAGACACAGGCAACCTTCGATCCAAGTCTTGGGGTGAATCGATTGGAGACAAAACTGCAGCGATGCCTCCTTTCAGATATGGTATTGTCGCCCAAAATAGGGCAAGGGAAGAAAAACCAGAATTTAAAAAAAAAAAAAGAAGGAGAAGAAATAAAGGGGAAGTAAAAGAATGGAAGAGAAGAGATGGGAAAATTTCTGAGAAAGAAGAAAGGGGAATCGGCAGCCATGGTTCTCATACCAAAACTCTTAATCAAAATTTCTATTGTTCAAAATCTAAAACTGAGTTCTTCTCTATTACATTACTAATATAAAGGAAAAATCAAACAATTAATGGAAACTACTTGAAAATGGAAATTATTCTAAAATTAGAAGCTAGCTAATTCAAAAAGAAATTAATTCTAAAACAATAGAAAATCAAATCAAAAGATATTTCTTTCCTAAGTCCATCGTGCAACTGCATCATTCATCTTCCAGAGCAACACACATGCGGAAGTTGCTATTCATAGGCAACATCTTATCTGCAATTAAATGCTCATCTTTACCCCGATAATACTCTTCTTCCACATTTACTGTTAATCCAGCCCATTCAAGTGAATTTAAATTGCACAAATATCATGCAAAAAACAGCTACCAAAAGAGTAGTTGCACCAATACCACCACCAAAATCAAAATGATGTGGAAGGGCAGCTTCCATACATTGGGTCCAGGTTCAAATGGTCGAAACTGAAATTTTGGTCGAAATTTCCGAAACCTGGCCGAAACCATTGAAATTTGCAAAATTTCAGTTGAAATTTCCAAAACCTAGAACTATGCATTGGGAATCAGAACTCAGAAAACATAATCCTATATGGCTGACTAAACCTCCAAAATATCATTCACACAAGTCCCACTATTCCTTTGTCACCAATGAAATAACATCCAAAACCTCAAACAGTGAAAGAAAAGTATGGTGCCAATGGATCTCCGCTACTTTCCTATGAAAATGAATGTGTTTATTTGTTCCATCATATGGCATATGGTCAAAAATATCCCTTGCGCTCCAAGTAACAAATGATATGAATCCATTGATATTCATGCAAGCCTTTATCTACACAAGAATATTCAAAATTGAGGATAAAACCAAGCACATTCATGCATTGACCAACTTAATTAACTCACAGTAAGGTAGGCAGCCTAGCATAGGAACATCAATGTTTCTCATAGTAAGTAGTCACCTCATTGACCAAATTTTTACTCATTTGTCCCCTAGTTTAATCTGAAACAGAAGGTACAAACTGTTATTCTTCACTAATGAAAAATGGACAAAATACAGGAACAAAGCTTAGAGATACCAAAAACTGAAGTCTCTCCATGTGCTGTGGAAAATCAATCACAATCGAGGGATAACTTCTCCAAAAAAAGCAAAACAGACATAATAACATCATTACTGGACCATGTCAACCACCTGATTAGCCCTTAAAACACCATCTACGATCTGTGAGATTGTGACACCCAAGAAGGTCATTCCAACTGGAAATTCAATCCACATAATAATGCCCCAGCATACTCACTTTACAAAATCAGATAAACCCAATTGGAAACTCTACCAGAAACTCCACAAGACCCAATGCCTATCCAAAATCCAGCACTTTAAAATGAAATGATGATATATTACGCATTATATGCACCTAATAAATATTAGACGGAGCACAATTCCATAACTTAACACAACATTAAATTAGCAAAGAAGTAAAATGAGAAGAGGATATGGAGACAGCTGCTACTCACACCAAGCTCCTCTTCCTCGCACAAATCAAAATGGGCTTCAACTGCTTGGCTGGAGATGCTGGGGAAGAACTTGAAGAACCTGGGAATGAGCTGTGCCGCTAATTGTTTAGCCTTTATGCTGCCTTTAGCTGCTCTTATTATACCTTCATAGTCCTCAACATTCTGCTTCAGACCCAGAAAAGATTTGAATATATAATTGAGCAAAAGCAAGAGTTACCTACAATAACCCTATTTCGTTGCACAAAGGAGCATAAAAATGAAGAAGAAAAAAAAACTAACTTGTGATTTATCTTTGGCTTCGTTGAGTCGTTCGCCATACTCGTAGAGCTTCTCGACGTCGCTTGTGTCTTCAGACCCATCAACCATTGCTACTTGGGATAGGCAGAGCTCACACAGAGAGAAAATGGGGAAATGAAGAAGGGTTCAATCTCGTATTCAATTTATTAAGCTTCTATCCTCGTAAAACAGTAGTAAAAGAGTAGAGAATGGAGAGCGAGAGACGCTCTAGATGGGTTTCATAAACGAAGAGCGAGAGAGAGGGAACTAAGAAGTCCCAATTTCAGAGAAGCGAAGAAGTACAGAAGAGAACGAGGGTTGAGTCTGGGTGTTAATAATAACTGTTATAAACGAACAGATGAGATTTTTTTTTTGTTGGTAAACGAACAGATGAGATGACCCAAAATGACTATGAAATCAAGTTAATAGGGTTGCTGTTTTTAAAACCCCAAAAAATGGTGTTGCTCTTTTTGACCCTCAAAAATCAAATGTGAGCATACTGGGCTTGGGCTTGGGCTTGGGCTTGGGCTTGGGCTTGGGCTTCAGTGCCAGAATTGCCAATACTTTTGTCTAACACTACTCAATTATCTCAATATATATTAAATATAGTCATTTTAATAAAAATATATAACTGTGATGATATTTTTGATAATCTGTTTTTTTATTTTTTTTCTTTTTTTGGTAAATTATAATGGGACCAAACCAAGGACTCAAATCAATATATGGTATCTGAAACCACACAGCTCCAATAATGTCTGACAAAAAAATAAAATTATTATAAAAAATAAAAAAACAGTTCAAACTGAATGGGAGGAGGGACATATCACATGATACAATAGAGGAAGAGAGGGCCCATAATATTGGGCAAAAAAAAATGCTTTTTAATTGTGAAAATGGAATGATTTTCAGTCTGGTTTGATTCTATATAGTTCTGATTTTCGATAATTTGCACTTTTAATTTGCTTTTGGATTTGATGTATGTAATCAAGTTAAACTGAGTTATGTCCAAAATAATGCCCCTCAACAATATGGTTTCCAAGAAAAAAATTGGCCATCAACGTAGTAGGGTATAAGATTTGGACTAGGTTTCCCTAAGGCCACTATGAATAGGAATTCATCCATTGATGGGCCTTAGATGCGCACATGGGGTATCAGGGTATTTTGGAATGTTCTAAAATCCTATAGGGGTTTATAAGTTTAAGGATGGAGTGGTGAATCTCAACACGTGGTGAAGAAAGACTACTCACATTAGATTTTATTTTGATGGTACTAGCGGTAAAGGTTCATTTTCAAGCACATTGTGAAGACCCACTTTTATCATATTAAACACACTTTGCCTAACATGTATGAATATTCGCTTCACAAATTATAATTTTTATATCTAACCTATTTTTCCTGATCTCTTATTTATCTCTCTCTTTCAAATTGTAATATTTATATGTAGACTTTTCTAGTGCCCAAAAAGGAGTGTAAATCCATGCAATTTCCCTTCAATATTGACTTAATTTTTCCTTTTCCTATTTTTCAGGTTTAGAATGACATATTTTCTCTTTTGTTTTTTTTATACTCTAGTATATTGTTATACATAATAGGATGTCTTAATGACACTTCTATAGATGTATTTAGAACTTGACACCTTCATTTAATTATCCATTTTCTAATTCTCAAAAGCATTTAATGCATTTTCTTTTAATGGGATAAATTTATTATTTCATATAGGAAAATTCTTTTTTGTTTTTTGAAAACCCCCTTTCTTATTTATTATTATTATTTTTTTTTTTTT